>NC_135236.1:90730805-91039335 GCF_051348905.1 Ranitomeya variabilis
CACTAGCACTCCAGCCAAGGTGACAACAGCAACCCTGAGGCCTCTTCAGATTTGACGTCGCTCATTTCTTTTTATAACATAGAGAATTTAAACTGGCATTAAAATTATGTAAAACATATACTTTTTTTTTTCTTTTTAACATATTGTTAAATGTTTTCCTCGGGCTTTACAACCCAAAAGAAACTTACTCACCATAGGATAAATAGGAGCTTAACAGTTACAGCATAATATAATACCACTTAAAAACAGAATTAGAAGAATGCACAAAAGAGCAAAATGGACATAGAGAATGGAAAATGACTTGGAATTGTGAATCACACGGTGGTGTATTGGTCCCATGGTACACGGTATAACATTACTGAAAAGAATAGTGAAGAATAGAAAACTAAAAGACTATTCTAACCTGGAAAGATTCCTGCAAGGTTAATTATCTGCTACTTATATTCTATTTTTTATGTCCATTCTAGTCCTCACTGTGGCTGGCCATTTATATTAGATAATGCCCCTTCATTAAGATACACTTTTGGACAAAAATATTTTCTTAGAAAATGAATAAAACATAGCAATTTGCCAAAAAAGCTGATACCCAACAGTGTCTGGCATCTACCGCGTTCATTAAATTCTAAGTGGATCATGCCAAAACCGGCAAGATCTATCAATGGCAAAGTATGGGGGCACAAAGCTGAAAAACAACTCTGATTTTTAAGCATTCAGTATATCCACAATAGAGATTCAACTTATGTTATTATGTGTAGGTTTCATGTGGCTCTTGACAGCATTAAACGGGAATTGTACTTACCACAAACTTTGCATAAATCAATAGTACAAGAAACTTTGTAATATCTCATCTTAAAAATCAACTTCATTCTCCATTTTTGAGCCATTTCTTCCTCTGCTTCCATCCCCTATTCACATTTATACGGATCATTCTGCTGGACATACAAGTCTGAACTGTAAATAAAAGTATTCAGATGTATGAGGCAGCAGACCCATAGACTAAAATGGGCAGGACATTGTTAAAAAAAAAAAAAAAGTTATTATTGAGAATGTGTTTTTTTAAGTTCCAAGTAAGTAGTTAACCATGTTTATTCATTTTAAAAATGTGCAAAAGTCTACCTTTTTTTTCTTCTTCATTATTCTCAATGGAAGATGTATTGAAACATATATATATATATATATATATATATATATATATAGGATTACCATTGAATCAAGCTAATACCTTTTTTAATTAATTTTACTTCTTTTTATAAAAAATAATTTATATATATATATATACACAGTGTATATACACTGTGTTCCAAATTATTATGCAAATAATATTTCCTCATATTTTCTCTAAATTACCTATCTGAATTGCAGTCATTGTTATTTTCCAGTCATCTACTATTCTAGTATAATTGCAATGTTTTGGAACAAACTGCCTATGAAAACAGTATATTTAAAAAAAAAATAAACACTCAAAATGCATGTTCCAAATTATTATGCACAGCAGAGTTTTCAACCTTTTTTTTATTTTGAACAAAAAATGGTCAATTGTGAAGTTATAAGCATTATCAGCTTATTACAAAATGAAATCAAACAGTTTTCAAGTGAACATTTTATTCTAGGTGATGTTACATTTGCACATAGGACCCCTTGTTGGAAAGAAGCTTCTGAACTCTCTCGTCCATTGAATTTGTCAGTTTTTGGATGGTTTCTGCTTCAATTGTTTTGCATGTGGACAGAATCCCCTCCCAGAGCTGTTGCTTAGATGTGAACTGCCTCCCGCCATCATAGACACTCCTTTTGCTGATGCTCCAGAGGTTCTCAATGGGGTTGAGGTCAGGGGAAGATGGTGGCCACACCATAAGTTTGTCCTCTTTTATGCTCATAGCAGCCAGAGATGCAGATGTGTTTTTTGCAGCATGAGACGGTGCATTATCATGCATGAAAATGATCTTGCTGCGGAAAGCACGGTTCTTCCTCTTGAACCTTGGCAGGAAGTGTTGTTTTAGAAACTCCACATAGATTAGGGAGTTCATCTTTACCCCTTCAGGGATCATAAAGGGGCCGACAATCTCTCTCCCCATGATTCCTGCCCAAAACATTACTCCACCTCCTCCTTGTTGGCGCCTTAGCCGTGTTTTCATGGGGTGCCCATCAACCAGCCATCCTCCACTCCATCCATCTGGACCATCGAGCGTTGCACGGCACTCTTCGGTGAACAAAACAGTTTGGAAGTCAGTCTTCATGTATCATTTGGCCAACTGGAGCCATTTCTGCTTGTTGCAGTGGATAGGGGTGGTCGACAGGATGGCTTACGCACAGCTGCAAACCTCTGAAGGACCCTGCATCTTGTTGTTCTGGGGACGTTGGAGGCACCAGCAGCTTCAAAAACTTGTCTGCTGCTATGACAAGGCATTTTTGCAGCTGCTCTTTTAACCTTACGCAATTGCCTGTTGGAAAGAGTCCTCAATTTTTCCTTATCAGCACGCACACATGTGTGCTGGGAATCAGCTACATACTTCTTGATTGTGCGATGATCACGATGAAGTGTCTTGGCAATGTTGATTGTAGTCATGCCTTGTCCTAAATACTCCACAATTTGTTGCTTCTCAGCAGCCGACACATCCTTTTTCGTTCCCATTTTGGCAAAAAATGTAGGCTGCTTAATAATGTGGAACAGCCTTCTTAAGTAGTCTTGCCTTTATTTGGACACACCGGCCAAACTAATGTGCACAGGTATCTGCAATTGCTTTCAGTGATATAAAGAGCCCTGACACACATCACCTTCAATGAGTTTAAATGACAAACAAAAAAATTCTAACCTTATCACTCCTAAACTCTTTGTGCATGATAATTTGGAACACAGTGTATGTGTGTATATATATATATATACTGTATATATACACACACATATATTCCACAGCACGTTACAATTCAACAGTTCATATATAACAGTCATAACAAAGTTAACAACAATATCATAATTAATGCAAAGATAATGACGATCCTGCCAGTAAGAGCTTGCAATCTACAATGAGGTGGGGGTGACAAAGTACAGGTGTGTATTTACAGTGATGGTCCAGCCATTTTGAGGAAATGGAGGGTAGACAAAGGCTGCGAGAGCTAGTTGCCAGTCAATATTTGTGGTGCTTTTGGGAGCATTGGAGTTTGATGGAGGGTTATTATCAGAGAAGTAGGGAATGGACTATATATCAAAAATATTGATTAGGGAAGGTGATAGGCTGCCCTAAACAGATGTGTTTTTCGGGAGCGCCTAAAACGTGTAAGTTATGGTTAGTCCCAATTTTTTGGGGTAGAGCATTTCACCGGATTGGTGCAACTCGTGAGAAGTCTTGGAGCCGGGAGGTACGGATTAGCGTGGATGTTAGTCGAAGGTCACTTGTGGAGTGGGAAAGCTGATAAACAGAAATGAGGGAGATGTAGGGGGGGTGCTGCACTGTGCAGAGCTTTGTGGGTGAGAACAAGCAGTTTAAATTGGATCCTACAATGTATGGGCAGCCAGTGCAATGACTGGCACAGAGTGGACGTGTCCGAGTACTGATTAGCCAGATGGATGACCTGGGCTGTTTATTCTTCCAGAGATATCACCACACAAAAAAACACATCCCTACTTGTGATGAAAAAGAGGGTTATATCACACAACTATTTCCTGTTGGTACCAGTAAAAAATTGTTGAGTAGAGAAATAGTTAAAAAGTATATCTTTAGCCCCTTTCCGACATCGGGCATGATAGTACGCCGATGTCGGACTCCCTCCGTTTGATGTGGGCTCCGGCACTGAGCCTACATCTTTTCTGGCACATATCAGCTGTTTGAACAGCCAACATGTTCTTCTCACAGCTGCAGGTGGAATCGTGATCCACCCGCAGCTGTTAACTAGTTAAATGCCGCTGTCAAACTCTGACAGTGGCATTTAACATGCACTTCCGGCAGAAGAGCTCAAAAATCCTGCCCATCGGCGCCTGTGTCACATGACTGTGGGTTGGTGATGGGTTGGCATGACAACCAGAGGTCTCCAGCAGACCACTATGGTTGTCACTGCCGGATTGCTGAGCGTCGACTACCAGGCGGCGCTCATAGCAATTGAGCAATCCTGCTACATACAGGCGATCTGATCATTGCCTGTGTGTAGCAGAGCTGAGCCGATTGAGTTATGACAGGTTCTAGTCTCCCATGGAGACTATTAAAGTATGGCAAATGTAAAAAAAAAAAAAAAAGTTTAAAAAAAAATTACAAAAATTAAAAAATATAAAAGTTAAAATCAACCCCCTTTCGCCCCATTCAAAATAAAACAATGAAAAACAAACATACACATATTTGGTATCGCCGCATGCAGAATCACCTGATCTATCAATATAAAGAAAGGATTAACCCGATCACTAAATGGCATAATGAGAAAAAAAGTCAAATCGACAGAATTACTTTTTTTGGTCGCGCGCAACATTGCATTAAAATGCAATAACGGGTGATCAAAAGATTATACAGTGGGTACGGAAAGTATTCAGACCCCTTTAAATTTTTCACTCTTTGTTTCATTGCAGCCATTTGGTAAATTCAAAAAAGGTTTTTGTTCTCATTAATGTACACTCTGCACCCCATCTTGATTGAAAAAAAAACAAATGTTGAAATGTTTGCATATTTATTGAAAAAGAAAAACTGAGATATCACATGGTCATAAGTTTTAAGACCCTTTGATCAGTATTGAGTAGAAGCCCCCTTTTGAGCTAGTACAGCCATGAGTCGTCTTGGGAATGATGCAACAAGTTTTTCACACCTGGATTTTGGGATCCTCTGCCATTCTCCCTTGTATATCCTCTCCAGTTCCGTCAGGTTGGATGGTGAACATTGGTGGACAGCTATTTTCAGGTCTCTCCAGAGATGCTCAGTTGGGTTTAGGTCAGGGCTCTGGCTGGGCCAGTCAAGGATGGTCACAGATTTGTTCTGAAGCCACTCCTTTCTCATTTTAGCTGTGTGCTTAGGGTCATTGTCTTGTTGGAAGGTGAACCTTTGGCCAAGTCTGAGGTCCAGAGCACTCTGGAAGAGGTTTTCATCCAGGATATCTCTGTACTTGTCCGCATTGTTTCCTTCAATGGCAACCAGTTGTCCTGTCCCTGCAGCTGAAAATCCCTCATAGCATGATGCTGCCACGACCATGTTTCACTGTTGGGATTGTATTGGGCAGGTGATGAGCAGTGACTGGTTTTCTCCCCACATACCAAACAGAGACATACAGGTGCTTCTCACAAAATTAGAAAATCATCAAAAAGTTAATTTCAGTTCTTCAATACAGAAAGTGAAACTCATCTATATATATAATCGTCTAAGGTCCATTTCCGTCTGTTTGTCTGTAACGGAAATCCCGCGTCACGGATTGGTCGCGGGTGGCTGGCGCGACCAATCAGTGACAGGCGCAGTCCGGCCGCGAATTGGCGCGGGATTTAAACACCACTTCACTGATTGGTCGTGGCTGGCCAACCATTGCATATCCGTTAGATTTTTAAATATCCCTCCCTAATAATGTTAGTAGAGTGTGTGTAAAATTTTGGAGCCTCAGTCACTGGCTTTACCTCTCTGGCAGAGAAAATTGTGCGGGAGCCCACACCAGTTTTTTCCGTGAATTAATCATTTAATTTAACCCCTACAGCTCCCAAATTTTACACACACACGCTACTAACATTATTAGTGAGGGACATACAAATATCTGACTGTTCTGCAATGGTTTACTGTATGTAAACCATGTCTCATAGCCTGTCAGGTTCTGCAATGATTTTACAGAACCCGACAATTGAATTATAGGCTATTCTGCTATCTAACTCTCTATGAAATATAAATATATATATATATACACCTATACTATGCTGGGCAGGAGATCCGAATAATGGGAGGCGAGCAATGAAATACTCACTATTTTCCGAGTACCGTGAGTACTTCATTACTCGCCGAGTACCGAATACCTACGAATATACTCGCTCATCCCTACTTACATCCAATGAAAACTCAAAAGTAATTATCTCAGTAAATTAGAATAATTAACAATAAACACCTGCAAAAGCTTTCTAAGCATTTAAAAAGGTCCCTTAGTTTATTTCAGTAGGTTCCACAATCATGGGGAAGACTGCTAACTTGACAGATATCCAGAAGGAAGTCACTGACACACTCCACAAGATGGGTAAGTCACAAAAGGTCATTGCTAAAGAAGCTGGCTGTTCACAGAGTGCTGTATCCAAGCATATTAATGTAAAGCTGAGTGGAAGGAAAAAGTGTGGTAGAAAAAGGTGCACAAGCAACAGATAACCGCAGCCTAGAAAGGATTGTTAAGAAAAGGCCATTCAAAAATTTGGGGGAGATACACAAGGAGTGGACTGCTGCTGGAGTCATTGCTTCAAGAGCCACCACACACAGATGTATCCAGGACATGAGCTACAAGTGTCACATTCCTTGTGTCAAGCCACTCATGACCAATAGACAATGCCAGAAGCGTCTTACCTGGGCCAAGAAGAAAAAGAACTGGACTGTTGCTCCATGGTCCAAGGTGTTGTTTTCAGATGAAAGTAAATATTGCATTTCATTTAGAAATCAAGGTCCCAAAGCCTGGAGGAAGAGTGGAGAGGGGTTCTAGGATGTTTCGACCCCAGCAGTTTGCCCCCAGCAGTTCGCCCCAGGGTACATTTTGCCCCAGCACATTTTGTCCCCAGCTTTTGGCCCCCAGGATGTTTCACCCCCGCACATTTCGCCCCCAGCATTTGGCCCCTGGATGTTTTGCACCCGGCAGTTCGCCCTAGATGTTTGCATCCTTGTGGTTCATGAATTCCCGTCAGTCATCAATGTTTCCCCAGCATTTGGCCCCCGGATGTTTCACCCCCAGCAGTTCTCCCCCAGATGTTTGTACCCTTGTGGTTCATGAATTCCTTTCCATCATCAATGTTTCGCCCCCAGAAGTTTGCCCCCGGCAGTTCGCCCCCGGATGTTTGTAACCTTGTGGTTCATGAAGTCCTGTCCGTCATCAATGTTTCGCCCCCAGCAGTTCGCCCCCGGATGTTTGTACCCTTGTGGTTCATGAACTCCCGTCCGTCATCAATGTTTCGCCCCCCCGCAGTTCGCCCCGGATGTTTGTAACCTTGTGGTTCATGAATTCCTGTCCGTCATCAATGTTTCGCCCCCAGCAGTTCGCCCCCGGATGTTTCACTCCCGAATGTTTCTCCTACAGCATTTTGTCCCTGGATGTGTCGCCATCTGATGTTTCGCACCTAACATTTTGACCCCAGATATTTCACCCTCAACTTTTGGGGTCAACATGCAGGGATCAAAACATCTAGGGCTGAACATACCTGGGGGTAAAATATACAGGACCCCAATTGCTGGAGATTCCTGTGGCTGCCTTTCTGCAGCTCACCCAGTGTCTCTTCTGGCTGGCCTTAAAGGAGTAGTATCACCCTAGAACAAAAAAAAATGGACATACTTACCTGTCGCAGCTGCAGCTCCTTGGGTCATGGAGTGCAGTCTAGCAGTTCCCCGTGATGTCTTTTCCTGCTTCTGGCTGTCTTTTCATCTTCCCTGGATCACTGATCCATGAAGCATGATGAATGCAGCAGCAGTGAGGCCGAATGTCTCCAGGCCGCTCACTGACATGTAAAGTAAGCTGCGGAGACACCATCACGTGTTTCTCAACGCAAGCAATGAATAGCCAGGCCTTTCTCCGGGAAGGAACAACCACGGGAAGGGCAGCATCCAATAAAGGAGAATATCCAATAAAGGAAGACCACCTATGCCAAGCATGCTATCCATCCACAAACAGCTGTTTCGGGGTTTTTGCCCCTCATCAGCGTGGAGTAGGAAACTGGCTATTAGGAGCAGTGCCTGGTGAAAGGCTATGAAGGAACAGATGAATGACCTCGGGGAGACCAAAACATCCAACACTGCGGAGACACCATCACGTGTTTCTCAACGCAGTGATCCAGAACACTGCCCCATCCCTTATGGGAAATATGCAAACGCATGTAATGTAAGCTGCGGAGACACCATCATGTGTTTCTCAATGCAAGCAATGAATAGCCAGGCCTTTCTCCAGGAAGGAACAACCACGGGAAGGGCAGCATCCAATAAAGGAGAATATCCAATAAAGGAAGACCACCTATGCCAAGCATGGTATCCATCCATAAACAGCTGTTTCGGGGTTTTTGCCCCTCATCAGTGTGGAGTAGGAAACTGGCTATTAGGAGCAGTGCCTGGTGAAAGGCTATGAAGGAACAGATGAATGACCTCGGGGAGACCAAAACATCCAACACTGCGGAGACACCATCACGTGTTTCTCAACGCAGTGACATGACATGAAGTCACTCCTGCCCCATTCATCAGTCAATCCAGGGGGCAGGATGCCTCTCCTGTCACCAAGGAATTGCATATATAGATCAATAGTTGTCGGTTTGTAAGTAGAGCGCTGGCAGTAGTCCCAGGAAGGGGAAGGTAGACAGCCGAGTCCCCGCAGCTCCAGCCGGGCACCCCCAATAGAGGTTATAGAATAAAAAGCTGGTCCACACTGCGAAAAGTACCAATACCTGGTTTAAAAACAACAGTATCACTGTGCTTGATTAGACAGAAAACTTGCCTGACCTTAACCCCATAACCCCATAGAGAATCTATGGGGTATTGTCAAGAGGAAGATGAGAGACACCAGACCCAACAATGCAGATGAGCTGAAGGCTGCTATCAAAGCAACCAGGGCTTCCATAACACCTCAGCAGTGACACAAACTGATCGCCGCCATGCCACGCCATATTGATGCAGTAATTGATGCAAAAGGAGCCTTGATCAAGTATTGAGTGCATTTACTAAACATACATTTAAGTAGGATAACATTTTGGATTTTGAAATCATTTTTCAAGCTGGTGTTATAAAGTATTCTAATGTACCGAGATAATGACTTTTGGGTTTACATTGGCTGTTAGCCATAATCATCAACATTAACAGAAATAAACACTTGAAATGGATCTCTCTGTTTGTAATAACTCTATATAATATATGAGATTCACTTTTTGTATTGAAGAACTGAAATAAATTAACTTTTTGATAATATTCTAATTTTCAGAGAAGCACCTGTAGAAGTGTAGGGAGTCAGCCCCTGCTAAGAACTGAATTGTGACTTTAAGAGACAATGCTCCTCTCTGATTTGTGTGCACATAGACTAGTCCTTTTTCCCCTGCAGCTTCATGTGTGTTGGTTTGAACAAGAAACAGGAAGTGTCGGTTCAGGAAGTGGAGAGGGATCCTCATGCCTGTAAGAGACAGGTAGGACAATAAGTATGTCCTATCAACCAGAGACTACTAAATGAACTATCAGGTTTGAGGGAGAAGATAGTGTCCAGTAACTGCAGGATCAATCACAAGGACCGCATCAGAAGGAAAGAGTCGCATTGCACAGCCAGTATGGTTCTCCTCAAGCACCTGTAACCTGAGAGAGGAAACCATGTTGTGGTATGTGTAGTCCCTCAGCATTAATAATGGGAATGAGACTTGTCCATTCCCAAAAGAAGACGGATCCATTAACCTAAAGGAAGATCTCAACACAGAAAACTCTGCTTCACTACATCAAGACCAAGAAGCAGCTACCCAACTTTATTTTAAGTGCTACAGAACTGTGAGTATGATACCGGTGTTCAACTGTGTAAGGTTAGAGAGCAGGTTTCTTTATCTAGGGCACTGTAGCAGATTGGCCCAATTATCGGAAGCCAGGTAGAAAGTTAGAAGAGAGTAGTTTGTAGAAATTGTTTATACGGATTGCATTGAACTTTGCATTGCCATAACTGGAGAACAGCTTGTGTACATGCTCCAGCTACCTCTCTTTGTATCTATTATTGCTGTTATCATTACAATAAATGTTAGTCTTATTTTCTGGCATACAATCATCTGTCTTTCAATAAAGCCAGTGTTTTGTTTCTGCCTCCTTTTCTACTATACCGTATTTTAGTCCTGCCTGCTGGCGGTGTCTTTTAGGCACAGCTACAAGTGGTGCTGCGAGTATGGACACAGAGATGGAGGCAGCCAACAGCAATGGTGTGAGTAACGCAGCCAGTGGTGGAACCCTGCAATGGCCCTGCCTATGAGCAAGTTGTTTAGCATGCGCCCCGATTTTGATGGCCAGAATATGCCCCTGCCCGACTGGGTGATCAGATTGCAGAGCACTGCTAAGATTTATAATATCAGACCAGAGCTACAAGTGGCGATCGCACTGGCTGCCCTTGAGGGTGAGACCCACAGAAACACCTTCCTGCAACTGGAAGCTACGCGTAATGTAACACCCCAGGTAATCGGGTGTTACAGTGATGTTGCCTTCCTTTTGGGGAGGGTGATGTCATGCCTGGAAGCAAGGAAGATACCTTTAACAGGTAGTACACCTATATGAAACACATTCTGATTCCAGGCCAGAAGGGGGAGCTTCTCCCAGATATATATATATATATATATATATATATATATATATATATATATATATAATTAATATATATTCTGCTCTGGAGTAGGAGTTAGTGAGTTGTTTAGAGACAGTGAAGGAGAGAGGAGTGTGAGCAGAGCTGGGGCCATGCAGCCACATGTGGTGCTGCAGCTCCAGGAGAGGAGAGAAGCAGACTGGTTGCATTGATAGCAAGTGCCTGAGGGGAGAAGCACAGGATAACAAGGGAGCTGCGGTTGCGCTCCTTCTAAGCCGAAGCACAGGAACCGGGCACGAGGAGCCTGTGGATGTGTAGTACTCTATGTCCCACAGGAGAACCGGAGGACAGTAGATTTTATGTCAACTGTCCACACCCCAACCTGAAGGTACAGCAACACACAGAGCCCGAGTCTTGATAGAGACTCTGTAAAAAGGCTCGAGTCGCCTACCATGCAGGCACTGGCCCAGGACAGGAGAGAGAGAACCTTGACAGAAGCCACAGGCAGAAAGGAACTCGCTTAAAAGCGCAAGACGGAAGGCTTACGAACTTCATGTGGGAAAGGGATCTGTAATTACTTCCAGGCCGGCCGGACCTCACTTACACCCGTTGCTGGTACACTGGACTGTGGCTGTCTACCATCAAAAAACTAGGTAAAGAGACTGCAACCCTGTGTCCTCTGTTTATTTTCTGGCACCACACCATCCTTGCCAACCACACCAGGAGCTCTGGGGACCCAGCTTCACCTGTGGGAAGCCATACCATCCCTGCTGTCATAACATCACCCCAGAGGACCCCTGTTATGCAGCGTTGGTCACCCCAGACCGAGTACCACAGGTGGCGTCACAAACTTTAATTATTTCACAAATCCCTTTAAAGCCTGTCACTTTTACTTGGGCACCCAGGGCCACGGACCGGGACACCGCCACCGTGACACATCCCTTTAAGTACCGGACCCAGTACCAAGTACCCCACGGCCCTGGTGGGTGTTTCACGTAACACCTTGAAAGAGATGGTGAAATTTCTGGGGATATATGGTGAAATAGGTATCGCGGGGCATCTCCAGACAAAGTTCTTCTACCAGCTTAAGTGGGAAGGGGAAAGGGGCTTCTAATATTCCATATCATTACAGGAAGTACTAGCAGAAGTGCAAAAGAAAGAGGCAGATAGAGTAGGTGACATTGGACCTGTGGACCAGACTCAACAAGAGCAATTTACCCTGGGACTTTACAGTACTCCCCTTAGGCAGGTCCTGCGTGAGCAAGTTAAGGTGGATCCTGCCTTAAGCTATGCTTCTGTATTGACCCAGACCATTGCAACTCTCAGGGGACGCAAAAAATGAAGAGGTTCTAATCAGAGTAGTACAAGATCTGCAGAGTTCCCTGAATATTATGCAAGAAAAGTTAACTCAAATGGAAAAGCGAATGGGGACCGGCTACGCCTCTGTGGCCACCTACCTGGCATTACAAAATCCTTAACGAGCCTTCTCTCGGGCTCCCTAACCTGATCCTCCCTACACAAGTCTGCTGAACCACTACGGTCCTCCACCTACTACGCCAGTATGTGGACCGTTCTACCAAGTTTCTCAATAGCATCCACCGGCAGGCCCTCGGGCTGAGCCATTCTATCTGGGACCTCAGCGTCCTCCACCTAGGCCAGTTAGTTAGGTTCCAAGGGCGACTTCTACATGCAGATGAAAACAGGATCGTCAGGACACACGGTGTTTGCAATGTGGAAGTAGAGGACACTTCGCCAAAGGGTGTCAGTGATTTGCAAGGACACCCAAAGCCGTTGTTAAACTTCTGATCCCCGCAGTAGTGGTGCATACTGTGGAGGAGGTAGAAAGACAAACCACCCAGCACAACTCCGAACATCTGGTTGCAGGGTTTCCCATCCTGCAAGCTGAGTTTGAAGGCATCCCAGTGAACTTTTTAGTGGATACTGGGTCACAGGTAACAACCATGCTTGAGGTCTACTTCAACAGTTACTTTCAAGTGATGGCCAAGCAAGAGCGGGAGACGTTGTTCCGGGTAACAGCAGATAATCAGCAACCAATCCATGTCAGGGGGGTTATGTGGATGAATGTGCAACTATGTTGATAAGATTTAATTGAAAAATACTGAAACACTATTATAGATAGTACTGGGGAGCGAACCTCATAAGCTCCCTCAACACACCCACCGGGCGTATGCAAAAAGGAATAGCTCCAAGCAAAGATTAATATGAAAAAACGGAGCAGAAACATCCATGACCACATTATTATTTATATAAAATTGAAACTTTATTAAATACTTACAACTCAATAGTATCACAATAATGACATAAATACTGCGGTGAGTGCTGTACGCACTCCGCAAGAACAAGGAGGCAACAAACAAAGGGACGTGATGATAGCCAAGTACAGTAGGGGGAAGCACATATAAATAAATGTGCCCCTAAACTCTCTTGCCCATTAGAGTGCCCAGCCCATACGTTATGACAAGCAAGGTCCTTGCGGTATCCTAATCACATCTAATACAGGGCTCTGATGCCAAACAGGCACCAAACATTAAATCAGGCTTACCCATAATGGCTGCTTGAAAAGGGTTCCCCCTCGTCATGTGGCTCCCCTGGACGCGCGTTTCGCGTGACCGCTTTCTCAGCAGGGTTAGTGTGTAGCCATTCTTGTGCCGTTTAAATATTAAAAAGACCGGAAGTGGAGCTGGTATTGCGGCGCATGCGCGGTGGCGTTCGGGGCGCGTCATAGCCTAGACCGTCACAGCAGGGCGAGCATAGGGGAAAACACCTCCCATAGACGTCATATGATGCTCGCGCTGCCAATAAGGACGGACGCAGCACAGAACGCACTCCCCGGGCGGCAGCGGGCATGCGCTCACCAAACGTCCATTTTTGAGAAGATCACAGCGTCGGCCATATTTTCAGAGAACCAAAGGGCTGGATGTCTCAGTCCACCATGTAAGTGTACTAAATATGATGTATCATTGCGCACACGTGGTATAATAATATATGGGACAGACAGGGAGTATAATATACCTCTGTGCTCCTAACGTAAGTGTGAAATTGAAACGTAGATCTACAACAATATAGATCAATATCAACAAGTGCATAAAGTGACAAGTGCATAGTACTAATATAATATATATATGAAAAATACAAAATTAAATATAAAAATATATAGGATTAAGAAACTTGGCACTCCGATCTTCTTAAATAGATCATCAGTTGCTCCTTTGTATTCTTTATTTCTTCACCAAACTACGAAGTGATAATATTGCATGGAGACAGGAAACATCATACCGCCCAAATAGTATCAATGGCCATTGACATATACAAATGAACTAAAATAAAAGACAAACACAAGAACAATTAATAAAACAATTAAAACAGAATGGTGACTTGGCTCAGGAGTAGAAAATATGCAAAGGGCAAAAAACTACCCTATCATTAAATATCAAATATCAAATTTCCCACTGCTACACAGGCGCAACGAGACAGAAGGATGTAAAATAATGTAATTTCCAGGCTCTTCAGAGGAAAGGGGCGAAACTCAATTTTTCATTCAGCCCCTTTGGGGCTACCGTGTCAAGGGTGACAATCCACCTACACTCGTGCTGTGCAAGTATCTTGGCGGTATTGCCACCCCTGATCCCTCCATGTATCCTCTCTATACCTCTTATTCTTAAGCCTCTGGGGTCACTGTCATGGTATTTCCGAAAATGTCTTGGCAAGGTTTTTAAACCTGCCACATCAATTGCCTTTTTTGCATTTTTTGCAGCAATGATGTCACGCACTTGCTCGCGAATTCTTAGTTCCCTAGATGTGAGACCCACATAAATTAGGGAGCAGGGACATGTTGCGTAGTAAACGACACATGTCGTACTACATGAGATGTATTCTCTTATTTTGAATTCTCTGCTCCCATCTGAAGTCTTGAAGGTCCCACATCTAAGGATATTCGGACACGCGACACATGAGCCGCATGGATAACACCCTTGTCTCGGGCTATTCACATCCAAGAAATTTCTACTCTTGTTTTTAGCTACATAATGGCTCCTCACCAAATTATCTTTTAGATTTCTACCTCTCCGTTGGGTCATAAGAGGGAAATCCGTCAAATGTGAGGCCAATATTGCATCGGTCTGTAATACAGACCAATGTCTATTCAGAATCTCTCGGATGCGGTGCCACTGACAATTGGAAGTTGATATGAACCTGACCCCAGAACCGTCATTAGATTTAGACTTCCTCCCTAGTGCCAACAAATCCTCCCTCCGTGTAAACTTTGCCCTTCCATACCCTGCCCTGATGCTCCGGCGACTGTAACCCCTTGCCCGGAAACGCTCCGATAGGATGGCGGATTGTCTCTCAAAGCGGGCTTCCGTGGAGCACACCCGCCTGTTCCTCAAAAATTGCCCAACCGGGATGGCCTTGATGACAGAATAATTGTGTGCCGAGGATGCATGCAACAATGAATTAACGGATGTTTCCTTTCGATAAAGATCCGTTTCGATAGAACCATCCCCGGCAACACATAAAGTAATGTCTAAAAAATCAATAGTAGTTTTGTGCCAGGAATAAGTGAATTTTAAATTGAAAACATTGTGATTTAATTCCTGCATAAAATTGGATAGGCTGGCTTCGCTACCATTCCAAATCATCAGAACATCATCAATGTAGTGAAACCAGCCCACCACTGGGTCAGCGGCATGTGCCCTGTCCCCCTGGAAGATATGTCTCTCCCAGAACCCCAAAAAGAGGTTAGCATACGATGGGGCACATGCCGCGCCCATTGCAGTACCTTGTAACTGTAAATAAAATTTATCCTTGAAAACAAAATAATTGTGGGTTAAAATAAACTCCAATAACTCCAAAACAAATTCCACTAAATGGCCATCCCAGTTGGTACCTTCAAGAAAAAAGCGGGCAGCTCTCAGACCGTCCTCATGTCTAATAGATGTATATAAAGATTCGATGTCAATAGTGACGAGGATCATACCCGCCTCAAGAGACAGTCCATCTACTCTCCTCAGTACATCCGTAGTGTCTCTGACATAGGAGGGAAGCGTCTCAACCAATGGTTTTAGATAAAAATCTACCAATTTGCAGATATTGTCACACAACCCCCCTATGCCAGAGACAATTGGTCATCCGGGCGGGTTCACAGCGTCCTTATGCACCTTGGGCAGGGCATAGAAGGTTGCAATTCTTGGGAACTTAGGCATAAGTCCCTCCAGTACCTTCCTGGGGACAGCATCAAGCCCGTCCGCCAGATCCAGGATGCGCGTCAGTTTATTAATAAAAGTCTGAGTGGGATCTTGAGGCAGAACACGATATGTATCCTTATTCCTCAGTTGCCGCATAATCTCCCTTTTATATTTTTCAATAGGCCATATCACCACATTCCCTCCCTTGTCAGCTGGTTTTATTACCACGGAATCAAGTTCCTGTAGTTCTCTTAAGGCTTTCCTTTGGCCTACTGTCAGGTTGTCATTATAGAGTCCCCTCGAAAGTTTGGCCAGATCTTCAGTAACCAGCCTACAGAAAATGTCCACTTGTGGACATAGAGACAAGGGAGGGAATGTGGTTGACCTAGGCATAAGTGTAGGAGGAAATTTACCTAAGAAATCTGGTTGTTGCTCCTTCAGAAGATCCTCCAAAGCTGATAAAGCATCAGCTTCCGCCTCATTCAAAGAGATGTCACCGAGGTTTTTTTGACCGTGTAGTTTTTTGAGAAGTAATTTGCGGCAAAATAAATGAGTGTCTTTTACGACTGTAAAGAAATCAAATTGATTAGAGGGAACAAAATTAAGACCCAATTTTAAAACCTCAATCTGTGTATTAGATAATGAATGCGAGGACAGGTTAATCACCTCTAAGCCTGTGTTCTTGACCTTTCGTTCATATAATGGTGGAGGAGTGAGTTTCCTTCTCTTCCCATTGTATTTAGCTTTGGCCGCTCTATTCGGCTGTACCTTTCGCTCCCTTCCTCCACCCGATGTATTAGAACGATCAGAGGCTATACTTGTTTCATCTGCAGATGTTATGGATGAAATGGATCCTGATCTCATTTGTAATCCTGGGCGGGTTTTATTTTTATTTTTACCCATCCTCCAGCGATATACTCGATTCTCCCGGTAATCCGAGTTATCTCTTTGTAATTTTTTGGTTTTGGTCTCACTAATCTCCTGTTCCCATTTCCTAAAATCATTATCCAAATCGTTATTTAATTTCTCTAATGCCTCTGTAGTCAGGTCATCTTTTATAATATTTTGGATGGCATCAATCTCTTTCTCCAACTCAGTCAATTTTCTCGTATTTTCACGTCCCTTTTGTTTGTTGCCTCCTTGTTCTTGCGGAGTGCGTACAGCACTCACCGCAGTATTTATGTCATTATTGTGATACTATTGAGTTGTAAGTATTTAATAAAGTTTCAATTTTATATAAATAATAATGTGCATATGTTGATAAGATTAAGAAAGAAAAGGAATCCTGCTGGTTCCCGAGCCATTCAAAGAAGATGTACTGGTGATAAGGAGCATGAATATCCTGCAAGAGTTGGACCTGATCATGTTCACTAAACAGGGGCCTGGCTACTGGAAACAGGCCACTCCACACATACCCACCTAGGAAGCATTCCAATGGCTGATCCGTGTCTGTGGGACACAAAATTGAGTCTGAGTCACACCAGTCTGTGGGAGTGCCAGGAAGGGTATCCCTCACCCTCCTTCCTTGCCGGGAGACCATCCTGCCACTGCCTGTGGAACCTTCCGCAACCCTGAAGGTATGGAAGTGTTCATCGAATCAGTGGGCCTAGGAGAGGTAGGCCAGAAATCCTTGGTAGCCCATACATTAGCAGTAGTCCATAATGGACGAGAACCCATCAGAGCTGTGACTGTGGGACAAAGAGAAGTCTGCCTAACCCAAGGAGTGGAGCTGGCTCATGTGTACCTAGATTGAAGCGAAGTGCTGAGTAAGAAAGAAGTGACCCTGGCCCCGGTAGTTGAGGTTTGGACACTGGCAGTCACGACCGAAACGGAAGAGGCCCCGACCCTGGAATGGAGTGGGCAAGCCATCTTGGCCCACATGGTGGTGGATATGAAGACTCTTGACCCGTATTGTATACAAACAGTTGAAGCAATGCTGAGGGATAATCAGGTCGTGTTTGTGAGCCCATAGGCAGCCCCAGTAGTGCTTGTCGAGAAGGATTTAACCATTCCTTTTTGCATGTATTACCGGCGGTGAAATGCATGCACCATGCAAGACTCCTATCCCCCTGCCCTGCATCGAAAAGTCCTTGATAGCCCCAGGGAAGGCTAAATACTTCTCCACTCTGGATCTAGCTATCGGGTACTGGCAGGTACCGGTGGCAGAAAAAGACAAGGCAAAGACAGTGATCATAGTCCTCATGAGACTGAGTTTACCAGAATGTAATTCGGTATCCAATGCACCAGTTATGTTCCACCGGCTGATGGAGAAGTGCCTGAGTGATCTGAACTTTGAAGCAACTCTGATATACTTGGCCAATATGATTGTGTACTCCGCTACCTGAACAGACTCGGGCGACTACGGGCGTATGGCCTGACGGTAAAGCACCCCAGGCTCTGTCCGATCTTTCTGCTGAAGAGGACAATCCTACTCTTAGTGTTCTCATTGAAAATAGTCAAGACCTCCAGAGATACAGATACTAATGCATGGGTTCTATGAAATAGGTATGATGCTGATCAGTTCATTTGGTTCAACTGTATGTATTGTGGGCAACTGGCCACTTTTGTTTAAATATTTGCATATAATCTTTAATCCTTCTCCCTGGACTATACAGTAAGGCCAAGGACGGCCGCCTTTACGTGGGGAGACATGTAGGGGTTCAGCCCCTGCTAAGAACTGAATTATGCTGTGACTTTAAGAGACAATTCTTCCCTCTAATTTGTGTGCACTTATACTAGTCCTTTTTCCCCGGAAGCTTGCTGGGTGTTAATTTGAACAAAAGGCAGGAAGTGTCGGTTCAGGAAGTGGAGAGGGAGCCTCGTGCCTGTGAGGGACAGGCAGGACAATAAGTGTGTCCTAACAACGAGAGACTAGTAAATTAACTAGCGGCTTCAATGGAGAAGATAGCACCCAGTTACCACAGGATTGATCATGTGAGAAGGAAAGAGTCGCATCACACAGCCAGAATGGTTCTCGGCGAGCACCTGTAACCTGAGAGAGGAAACATCGCTGTGATACCAGTACTACAACATTGAAAGTGGGAATGAGACTTGCCCATACCCGGAAATAGACAGACCCATTAACCAGAAGGAAGAGCTCAACACAACAAACTCTGCTTCACTACATAGGGACTAAACACTACAGAACTGTGAGTGAGACACGGTTGTAAGGGTTTAGAGCAGGATTCATTAGCTAGGGCACTGTAGCAGCGTGGCCTGATTTTAGGAAGCCAAATTGCTTATACTGTTTGAACTTTGCATTGCCATAGCTGGAGCGCAGCTTGTGTAGATGCTCCAGATATCTCCCCTCTATTATTGCTGTTATCATTACAATACATATTAGTCTTATTTTCTGGCATATAATCCTCTGTCTTTCAATAAAGCTGGTGTTTTGTTTCTGCCTCCTCATCTACTGTGCCATATTTGAGTCCTGCCTTGCCGTGTCATTCAGGGAACGCTACAAATGGATGGATATATTCAGACAGACATAGTAGGACATATAGCACAAGCTTGCATACTTTTTTTTAACATCCCTGTATAGATGCATCTTCCATGATTACAAACAAAATCATTGTGCTTTGGTCCTAATGAAAAGGTTTGTAAACCTTGAAACGCACTGACAATAAACCACATTCATGCTCCACCTTTGTGTGTGATCGTATCTTTTAACCTTGGGCAGTGCGAACTCTGAACCACCATATTCCTCATTCAATGATTACTAACAAAAGACTGACAGTCACTTCCAAACAGAAAACTGGTGTGTACAGGTGCATACTAAGGGTACTTTCACACTTCCGTCTTCTGTTCACCGTCGCAATTTGTCGTTATGGTCAAAAAACGGATCCTGCAAATGTGCTTGCAGGATGCGTTCTTTGCCCATAGACTTGTATATGCGACGGATCGCGACGGATGGGCAAACGTCGTGTTTTGGCGGACGCGATGCACAAAAAAAGTTCAATGTAACGTTTTTTTGTGCGACGTGTCCGCCATATCCGACCGCGCATGCGCAGCCGGAACTCTGCCCTCTCCTCCCCGCTCATCACAATGGGCAGCGGATGCGTTGTAAAACTGCATCTGCTGCCCACGTTGTGCTAAATTTAGCACAACGTCCGTCGGTACGTCGGGCCGACGGTTTGTGACGGCCCCGTACCGACGGAAGTGTGAAAGTACCCTAAGAGTAGTCATCTCCATACATAACAAACAAATAAAGTTGCACTCTGTAATGCCATAACATATAAACCTGAAATTTTAATTGCATTACTGCTGTAGATAATATTTCCATTTTTTCCTATTATCTAAAGCAGTAATGCAATTCATCAATGCATTATCAAGTCTATAGCAAGAAGCATAGTAAGTGACCCAGAACTATGATCATGATTTCTGCCCCACTTTATGATGACCTCATATGGGGGCAGCATAAACATGGGGACAAATCCATGGGGTTTATATGTTTTCTACTAGGACACATGCTAACTACCCAGAGATTTCAGACTACTAGTTTAGGGATAGCAACAATAGCTATTGCCACATGGACGACATGTTGCAGAAGAGATCTTCCTCCCTCTCTGTTGACTCGCTTAGGGCTTGCATAAGACCAAGTCCACTCAATAAGTATTTGGCCATTATTTTACGTCAGTATTTGTAAGCCAAAACCAGGAGTGGAACAATCAGAGGAAAAGTATAATAGAAACACATCACCACTTCTATATTTATCACCCACTCCTGGTTTTGGAATACAAATACGGAGGTAAAAAACTCACCAAATACTCAACGTGTGCATGTGGCCTATGAAGAAATCTCACATTCAAAAAACTTAACACAATAAGCTGGTGGCTTCACGGTGACTCTGGCTGTGACACAGGTTCCAAGGAAAAAGATCGCTGTGTGAATGGAATCACAATGCATCTGTGTCATCGTCAAAGTTACTGTGTGGCCCCAGCCTAAAATCTGACATGATATCACTGATTGAGAAGATATTACCATTATTGGTAAGTGCAGTGGAAAACTGTATCAAACGTAGAAGACCTTTATTTTTCCAGATTTTGCTGATATGCTTTTTGTAATCCTAGATACATCTGTTCTGAATGTACCTTTGATATGTTGCATGCTTTTTGTCTTTTAGCCATTGTGCGTGAACCAGTAGCATAGCTACCCAGGGGAAGAGGGTGCACCACCTGGAGCTACAATACCTTTAACTATGTCGGAGTGCATAATGCGCCGATATAGTTAAGCTAAGGCGGCACAGCATGCGGCTCCTTTTCCCTGTGCTCAGGTGTATTCAAGACTGTTAGACTTGAATACTTCTGAGCAAGACTGCAGTGCTGGGAGGTAGAGGAGCGCTCGTCATCTGCCCACCCCGACGTGCAGTGAAGTGATGAGCTCACACACTGCTGACCTCATGACTCTGCTGCTGTTGTCACTGAGCCAGTGGGGAAAATTGTGAGAGGGAGCAGCTTGGGAGTGGGTGAACCATATGGAGAAGTGTTGGGACAGTATGGAGTGGGGGAAGAATGGAGGACAATATAGAGGAGTGGGGGGACCATGTGGAGAAGCAGGAGACATTATGGAGAGGTGGGGGACTGTATGGAGAAATGGGAGCGTAGGTGGATCGTATGGAGAAGTGGGTATACAATATGAAGAAGAGGCGGGACAGTATAGAGAGGTGGGAGCGTAGGGGACAATATGGGGGAAGAGGATGGAGATTTTGGATTAGCTGAGGACTATATGGAGAAGTGGGAGTGTTGGGGTATTGTATAGAGAATTGGGGGCATGGGGGGATTATATGGAGTGGGGGAACCATACAGAGAGTGGATATTATGGAGGTGGGGGACCGTATGGAGATATGAGAGCATCGGTGAACTGGATGGAGAAGTGGGTGTACAATATGAAGACGTGGCAGGACAGTATGGAGAAGTGGGAGAATAGGATGGAATATAAGGGACAATATGGAGAAATGGAGGTTCAGGATGAAGAAAAGGGAGTGTGTGGGGACCATCTGGAGGAGTGGGAGTGTGAGAGGATTGTATGGAGAAGTAGGGAAACAGTATGTAGAGATGGGAGCGTGGATGCCCAGTATGGAGAGCTGAGAGTGTGGGTGACAATATGGAGAAGTGGGGGCAAAGTATGTAGAAGGAACAGTATGTAAAGATGGGAGAGTGTGGGGGGACAGTATGAAGAGATGAGAGCTTTGGGGACAATATAGAGAAGTGGAGGCACAGTATGGAGAAGTTGGATTCATGTACTGGCAGTAGATCAGGTAATGGATTCAATGTACTGTCCGTGGTCCTGATTAGGTACCACTGTACCAATCCATAACTGATCAGAGGTCATCATCCAGCTGCGCCGGTCACCTTTCTGACAACAGTTCCCTTCTTTGGCTGTCACCTTGCTGCTGAAGTAGGAAAGGTAAGCACCTTGTAGAGTCTGTAGTGAAACCTCCACCAGGGGGAGCTGGTGAGGGAAGAGAGGTTAAACACTAAGCGTAGTAACACAGAGCTCAGGCACAGGTGTCACAGGTAATGAGAGAAGTCAGACAAGCCAAGGTCATACACAAAGATGTCAGCACTGTACACGGGGGCAGTCAGGAGAATAGTGTCATGTCGGACGCTGCTCAGACCAGGTCGTTCGACAGACAGCGGTAATTCCGCTTTTGACCACTATGTGCTCATTGGCGTCGGCTAGATTTTATCTAGCTGGTCCGGGGTTAATTTACCTGATGCTCGGATTGGAAGCTGGGCCATGCCCATTGCCTTTAAATAGTTCTCCTGAACATTGGGCGTCGCCGATTATAGCTTCTGTCTTGTGCGTTGTTATCTCGGTCTGGAGTGGTGAGCTAGTAGTTGGAGTATCGTTGCTGGTGGTGTATTTCCCTTTGTCTTATTTACTCCTTCCTATATTTGTATTTATTTTGCCCTGCGCATTTATAGTGTATTCCTGAGTGACTGTGGCGTGGTGTATATTTTCCGTTATCCTTGTCTGTTCTAACTGTGGGTATTGGTGTATGATCTTTCCACTGGGTGGTGGGCGGTGGTTTCAGCCTAGGGTTGAAACAGGAGACAGGGCGAGGGTCGAGGCCTAGACATGCACACCATCAGTGTAAACTCTAGGTAGAGGGTCAGTCAGGATTTCCCTAGTCTGAGGGAAATTGCAGGGGCCCGGGTTATTAGCTCTTGCCCACCTAGTCTCCCCGTGACACTATAATCGGCCTTTAAAACAAAACAAAAAAAGGGTTTCCTTTTTTTTGTTTTGTCATGGGTCCCATGACTTCCATAACCCACCAGTTGGAGGAGCTGTCCCTACAGGTCACTGAGTTGAGGGGGCAGTGCAGCAACAAGGACTAGCAGTATCTAATGTGCAAGCTGGAGCGACAGGTAGAGTTGCTGAGCCTAAGTTTCCTTTGCCTGAAAAATTTGCTGGGGAACGCAGTAAATTTGTTTCTTTTCGTGAAGCTTGCAAACTATATTTCCGTATGTGCCCGATCTCCTCAGGTAATGAGGCTCAGCGTGTGGGCCTGGTGTTGTCATTGTTAAGCGGGGATCCCCAAGCATGGGTGTTTTCTTTGCCATCTGATTCTGCTGCATTTGACTCTGTGGAGAGTTTTTTTTCCTTTCTTGGAAACATTTACGATGAGCCAGACAGAATGGCTCTAGCAGAATCTAAGATACGCACTATTCGCCAGGGGGAGTGAGTTGCAGAGGATTACTGTTCTGAATTTCGTCACTGGGCGATCGATACACAGTGGAATGATCCAGCGCTGCGGAGTCAGCTTATTCATGGGGTTTCTGGAAGGGTTAAAAAAGCCCTTCTGATGTACGAGACTCCTACTTCTCTAGATTCCGCTATGAGTCTGGTTGTCCGCATTGATCGCCGTTTGCGTCAGGGGGAGCATGAGACACCGCCTATGGGAGAGGGTTTAAGTTCACGTGTGGTTGCTGCCGGTGAGCCCATGGAGCCTATGCAAATCGCAGGGGTGTCACATGTGAAGCGTCGAGCCCCTGAGCTCAGGAAGCAGGGAGCCTGTTTTTACTGCGGTAAGACTGGTCATTTTATTAACATCTGTCCTCTACTGTCTAAGAAAAACGCAACGGCGGAAAACTTCTAAGCTCAGAGGGTGTGGAGGAGACCAATCTGAGCTTATGTATATCCTCCATGGTGGTTTCTCAATGCATGCTCCCTGCTAAGGTTGTAATCGCTGGCAGTGAGCTGACAATTACTGTGTTTGTGGATAGTGGTTCAGCCACAAATCTCATTGATGAGTAGTTTGCGCGCACAGCAGGTTTTAGGATTGAAAAACTGCCTCATCCTATCTGCGTGGTTACCATCAATGCTGCTCCTCTCTCACAGGGGGAGATTACTGAATTTGTGGCTGAGGTGAAACTCCACATTGGGGTTCTACATTCCGAGCAGGTTACATGTAAGGTGCTCAGGAATCTTCCTGCTCAGGTGGTTTTGGGTTTTCCATGGTTGTCTATGCACAACCCGGTAATTGACTGGAAAACTCAGGACATAATTCAGTGGAGCGAATTCTGCCAGGAGAATTGCCTGGCCACATGTGTGTCTGCTGTGACTTCAAGCGTTCCGGAGTCACTTCTGGATTTTGTGGATGTGTTCTCTGAGAAGGGTTGTTCAGAGTTGCCGCCACATCGCCCCTATGACTGTACTATCAGATTTAAACCAGGGGCCAAATTGCTTAAAGCAAGGATGTTTAACATCTCCGGTCCGGAGAGACAAGCAATAAAGGACTACATTGCTGAAAGTTTGAGCAAAGGGCACATCAGGCCTTCATCCTCGCCTGTGGCAGCAGGGATCTTCTTCGTGAAGAAGAAAGATGGCGGATTACGCCCGTGTTCGTTCGTGATCCATACCCTATGCCACTAATACCAGATTTGTTCAACCAGGTGGCAGGTGCTAAGTGGTTTACCAAGCTTGACCTCAGGGGGGCGTACAACCTCATAAGAGTCCGTCAAGGTGATGAGTGGAAGACGGCTTTTAATACCCCTGAGGGTCATTTTGAAAATTTGGTGATGCCATTTGGGTTGACTAACGCACCTGCAGTGTTCCAACATTTCATTAATGATGTGTTTTCGTATGTTTTGGGGAAATTCGTTATCGTGTACCTAGATGACATTCTCATATATTCTTGCGACCGTGATACTCATTTAGATCATTTGAAAAAACTGACCGTCACATCCAAACATAGATCAAGTGTGAACAGGTGCTGAACCTCAGAGTCACCAACTCCTATACAGTCAAGCAAAAAAGGCAGCACACTGCAGTGCTAACACATGCAAACATGAAACACAGAAATTTAACTGCATTACTGCACTAAAAATGTGAAAAATGAGAGCGTTTAGCGCATAAAAAAGGCCAATTTTATGTGTACCTGATAGCCACTTTACGGCATCTCTCTTATATCAGGTCCTACGCTTTCCTTCCTCACTGAGAATAAACGTCTCCATGTGAATGGGCACCTATGAAAACCTCTCATGAGACTAACATTCTCTTTCTCTGTGGAGGGGTACTAGACCTGTTGCAATCAAGACATCTGTGACTAGGAGGCGGAGTGCTCGGTCAGAAGGTTAGACAATACATTTGAATCCTATCCGCGTGGTTACCATCAATGCTGCTCCTCTCTCACAGGGGGAGATTACTGAATTTGTGGCTGAGGTGAAACTCCACATTGGGGTTCTACATTCCGAGCAGGTTACATGTAAGGTGCTCAGGAATCTTCCTGCTCAGGTGGTTTTGGGTTTTCCATGGTTGTCTATGCACAACCCGGTAATTGACTGGAAAACTCAGGACATAATTCAGTGGAGCGAATTCTGCCAGGAGAATTGCCTGGCCACATGTGTGTCTGCTGTGACTTCAAGCGTCCCGGAGTCACTTCTGGATTTTGTGGATGTGTTCTCTGAGAAGGGTTGTTCAGAGTTGCCGCCACATCGCCCCTATGACTGTACTATCAGATTTAAACCAGGGGCCAAATTGCTTAAAGCAAGGATGTTTAACATCTCCGGTCCGGAGAGACAAGCATTAAAGGACTACATTGCTGAAAGTTTGAGCAAAGGGCACATCAGGCCTTCATCCTCGCCTGTGGCAGCAGGGATCTTCTTCGTGAAGAAGAAAGATGGCGGATTACGCCCGTGTTCGTTCATGATCCATACCCTATGCCACTAATACCAGATTTGTTCAACCAGGTGGCAGGTGCTAAGTGGTTTACCAAGCTTGACCTCAGGGGGGCGTACAACCTCATAAGAGTCCATCAAGGTGATGAGTGGAAGACGGCTTTTAATACCCCTGAGGGTCATTTTGAAAATTTGGTGATGCCATTTGGGTTGACTAACGCACCTGCAGTGTTCCAACATTTCATTAATGATGTGTTTTCGTATGTTTTGGGGAAATTCGTTATCGTGTACCTAGATGACATTCTCATATATTCTTGCGACCGTGATACTCATTTAGATCATGTCAGGCAGGTGTTACAGCTTCTCAGAGAGAATAAGCTGTATGCTAAACTTGAGAAATGTGTATTTTCTGTTCAAGAGTTGCCTTTCTTGGGTTATATTGTGTCTGCTTCTGGTTTTAAAATGGACGCCGCTAAGGTGCAAGCGGTGCTGCATTGGGAACGGCCTGATAACCTGAAAGCACTTCAGCGGTTCCTTGGGTTTTCTAACTACTATAGGAAATTTATCAAGGATTTTTCCATCATTGCTAAACCGCTAACTGACATGACTAAAAAGGGTACCAATTTCTCCGTTTGGCCTGAGGCTGCTGTGCGCGCATTTGAATTTCTTAAGAACAGTTTTGTTTCAGCCCCCATTCTTGTGCAGCCAGACGTATCAAAACCTTTTGTTGTGGAAGTCGATGCGTCTGAGGTTGGTGTGGGGGCGGTACTATCACAAGGCTCATCTTTGAGTGATTTGCATCCATGCGCCTATTTCTCCAAGAAACTGTCGTCCGCCGAACGTAACTACGATATCGGCAACAGGGAGTTGTTGGCAATCAAGTTGGCCTTTGAGGAATGGCGACACTTCTTGGAGGGGTCGGTACATCAGGTTACTGTTATTACCGATCATAAGAATCTGCTGTATTTGGAGTCAGCCAAGCGTCTGTCCCCCAGGCAGGCTCACTGGGCATTGTTTTTCACGCGGTTCAATTTTGTTGTCACTTACAGACCGGGGTCTAAAAACACTAAGGCGGATGCTCTGTCCAGGTGTTTTCCGGGGGGAGAACCTCGGGAGGATCCAGTACCCATCCTCCAAAAGGGTGTTGTGGTTTCGGCTCTCACTACCGAGGTTGAGGCTGAGATTGCCGAGGCTCAGGAGGAGGTACCATCTGAGCTTCCCATCAACAAATCTTTTGAACCGCTTCATCTCCGCTTAAAGGTTTTGACGGAGCATCATGATGCTGTCCTGGCTGGCCACCCAGGGGTTAGAGGTACCTTGTAGTTGGTGTCACGTCGGTTTTGGTGGCCCAAGATCCGACAGGACGTGGTCTCATACGTGTCAGCTTGTACCACGTGCGCTAGGGCTAAGACGCCCCGCTCCCGTCCTGTTGGCACACTACTTCCTCTTGAGGTACCTAGTAAGCCATGGACGGAAATCTCCATGGATTTCATCACTGATTTGCCCTCCTCAGCTGGGAACACGGTCATCTTGGTGATTGTTGATCGGTTTTCAAAAATGTCGCACTTTGTGTCTTTGCCTTCGTTGCCTAACGCTAAGACTCTGGCTCAGGTATTTGTACAGGAGGTGGTCAGACTTCATGGGGTTCCGTCTGACATCGTGTCTGATAGGGGTACTCAGTTTGTGGCAAAATTTTGGAAAGCATTTTGCTCACGGCTGGGGATCAAGTTGTCTCATTCTTCGGCGTTTCATCCTCAGTCAAATGGTCAGACTGAGCGTATGAACCAAAATTTGGAACAGTACTTACGCTGCTTTGTCTCTGATAACCAGGAGGAGTGGTCTACCTTTCTTCCTTTGGCTGAGTTTGCCATCAATAATCACCGCCAGGAGTCGTCTGGGGAGTCTCCGTTTTTTTGTGTTTACGGGCTACATCCTCAATTTTGTACTTTGAGTCAGAGGGGCTCTTCCGGCGTTCCGGAGGAGGACCAGTTAGGAGCACAATTGTCATCAGTCTGGAGGAGAGTTAAACAGCGCCTGTTGAGTGTGGGTGCTAGGTACAAACGTGTGGCTGACAGTAGGCGTATGCCAGGTCCAGACCTGCGTGCTACACTCGGTCTGTTTACTGTACCTCCAGGAGGTCTCCGTCAGGGCTCTCGCTCTGTGCCGGCTTCATGCTGTCTGGACACAGCCCCCACCTCTCCTTCCTCTCTTGCTTCCTGGCATGCGGCCAGCAGGTTTCCTGACAGGGTTACTAGGTCGCACACGCACTTGCTCCCGGCCTCTTAAAGAGACAGTGTGCATTTTCCAAATGTTGTCTCTAACCAATGGCGTGTGTTTTACTACTATTTCTAGCCCTTCCACCATAGGGAGGGCGCCGGAGCAACAAGTACCTACTGTTGCTAACTTCCGGTTCCTGTAATCTTGCGCTGCTGTTTCTGTAGTATCTGCAAGGATCTCCGCTCATTCTGTCTGTCTCCACAGATCTTCTGCTACCAGTTACCCGGTCATTCTGGACTGCTTCCGCAGTATCTACTCTGGACCCGTCTAGTCCTGCCAGTCCACCAGCTTCACTTCCGGACCAAGCCAGTACTCCCGGAGCCAGCTTCCACTTCTACACCCGGTATCCTCCGGTCAGCTCTGCAACGTCCGTTAACCTTGCTGGTCCGTCTGTTCCGCTGGGACAGCCGCCTCGAGTTCGGGGTCTAACTGAAGGTAGCACCCGTGTTCTCCAGGCATTCCATTCTGTCTCTGTTCGACGGGACTTACTATGGGTGTCTGGGGCTCACGCAGTAACGCTCTCTTCGGAGCCCCCCGGACCGTGGTCTAGTGGTTCCACATCAAACCTTAATAAATACGAATGTGAACTTCTACATCTGTGCCTCCGTTTCCATTCGTTACAGTTTGCTCCAGCCATGGAACCCGCTGGATCCCAGAAATCACCAGTCATGGAGTTACGTCAGGAGATCTCCCGGCTGAAGGAGCAACAGGATAAGATCATGCCTTTCCTGCACAACGTATCTGCTCGCCTGGATAGTCTGGCTTCTTCGATGACTCCTGCTCCTGCCACCTGTGTCCAGGTATCTAACTGCACAGCAAGTAAGGATTCTCACTTGGCGGCTCCCACCCGCTTCCGAGGCGACCCCGTTTTGTGTCGAGGGTTCATAAATCAGTGCACACTGCACTTCGAACTATTGGGGCATAGGTTTGCTTCTGATTTGGCCAAAGTTGGCTTCCTCATGTCACACCTTGATGGAGAGGCGCTCGCCTGGATGAATCCGCTGTGGGAGAGGGTGGATCCGTTGGTTACTAATCTCCAGTCTTTTCTAGAGGTGTTCCGTAAGACCTTTGACGAACCAGGTCGTACTACGTCGACAGCTTCTGCTCTTCTTCGACTACGACAGGGGGTCCTTACGGT
Organism: Ranitomeya variabilis; assembly: GCF_051348905.1. NCBI lineage: Eukaryota > Metazoa > Chordata > Amphibia > Anura > Dendrobatidae > Ranitomeya > Ranitomeya variabilis. The sequence goes on from NC_135236.1 coordinate 90,759,977, forward strand.
GGCTCAGTATGCGGTGCAGTTCCGTACTCTTTCGTCTGAACTTTCATGGAACAATGAGGCTCTGGTGGCTACCTTCTGGCAGGGACTCTCTGGATGAGTAAAGGATGAGTTGGCAGGACGTGATTTGCCTACTGCTCTGGATGACCTGATTTCCCTGGCCGTTCGGGTTGATCTACGGTTTCAGGAACGGTCAAACGAGGTCAGACGTGAAAAAGAATCCAATCACCCGGTTGCTTATGCTCCTAAATCTGCAAATCCTCCAACTTTGTCTCCCGCTCCTGTGGCTATGGAGGTGGATCGTGTAAGTTTGGTCAACCGTCGCCAGGAGGCGCGTTGCCTGGAGGGGAGCTGTTTCTACTGTGGCATTATATCCGCTCTTGTCCTAAGAGACCGGGAAACTCCAGTGCCTAGGGTCTGTAGGAGAGGCTACCCTAGGTAAGGATCATCTCTCTCCAGCTCTGCAAATAACTATCTCTGTGGCCTTCGGTGAGACGAGATTTTCGGAGTCCTGTCACCTGGATTCTGGTGCTGCCGGGAACCTAATTTCGCAGGCGGTAGTGGATCGCTATCAGATTCCAGTACAGCGTTTATCCGAGCCTTTGCAAGTGACATCTGTAGATTGCAGACCTCTGGTGGAGTCCATATGGTTCCAGACAGTGCCTTTGGAACTCCGGGTAGGTCTAACCCATTCTGAACGAATCCGTTTTTAGGTGTTGCCAGATTTGTCTCACCCCTTGCTTTTAGGTCTACCCTGGTTCCGGATGCATGAGCCCATTCTAAATGGGAGGACGGGAGAGATCCTGCGCTGGGGTGATTTTTGCTTTGATCGTTGTATCATTCCGGTTCGTCCTGCTCTGCCTCCAGTACAACCTGAAGCCCTGCCGGGTTTGCCGTCTCCTTACTGGTCCTTTGCTGATGTCTTCGGGAAAAAAGAGGCAGAGAAATTACCTCCACACAGGTCGTATGACTGTCCCATTGATCTGCTTCCTGGAGCATCTCCTCCACGGGGACGGATCTATCCTCTTTCTCAAGCAGAGACTCAGTCCATGTCCGAATACATTCAGGAAAACCTGGACAGAGGATTCATCCGGAAGCCTTCCTCGCCTGCTGGAGCTGGATTCTTCTTCGTGAAGAAAAAGGATGGATCTCTACGACCCTGTATCGATTACAGGGGCCTGAATCAGATTACGGTAAAGAACAGGTATCCGTTGCCGTTAATTTCAGAATTGTTTGATCATCTTAGGGGGTCTAAAATTTTCACCAAACTAGATGTCAGAGGGGCTTACAATCTAATACGCATTCGTGAAGGAGACGAATGGAAGACCGCCTTTAATACCCGGGACGGACATTACGAATACCTGGTAATGCCATTTGGGCTAAGTAATGCACCAGCAGTATTTCAGGAATTTGTAAATGACATTTTCAGAGATCTGCTTTATTCTTGTGTTTTTGTTTACCTGGACGACATTTTGATCTTCTCTGCTGATTTAGCTTCCCACCGGAGACAAGTACATATGGTCTTACAAAGACTCAGGGTGAACAGACTTTATGCTAAAATAGAAAAGTGTCTCTTTGAGCAATCCTCTCTGCCTTTCCTGGGTTATATTGTTTCGCCTACAGGTTTAAAGATGGATCCAGAGAAGGTATCTGCCATTCTTAAGTGGCCTCGCCCCTGCGGTCTGAAGGCAATACAACGGTTCCTGGGGTTCGCCAACTATTACCGTTTGTTCATTCCAAATTTTTCCACTCGAGTGGCACCCATTTCAGCTTTGACCCGGAAAGGCGCGAATGCCAAGGGATGGACACCTGAGGCTGAGGAGGCTTTTACTTCCCTAAAGCATGCCTTCTCCTCCGCACCCGTACTTCATCGACCAGATTCCGAGAGACAATTTTTGCTTGAGGTAGACGCTTCCTCCATAGGTGCTGGAGCAGTTCTCACTCAGAAGTCGACGTCCGGCCGGATGGTTACCTGTGGATTCTTCTCGAAGGTCTTTTCTGTTTCTGAGAGAAATTACTCCGTAGGAGATCGTGAATTATTGGCTATCAAGTTAGCTCTGCAGGAGTGGCGTCATCTTCTTGAGGGTGCTGCTCATCAGGTTATCATTTACACAGATCATAAGAATCTTGCTTATCTCCAATCTGCTCAGAGACTGAATCCTCGTCAAGCCCGGTGGGCTTTGTTTTTTGCTCGATTTAATTTTGTTCTTCATTTCCGACCAGCTGATAAGAACATTAGGGCCGATGCACTTTCCAGAGCATTTTTGCCTCCAGATTTTGTGGAAGGACCGCACCACATCATTGAACCATCCAGATTAGTGTCGGTGGCCGCGGTTAATCTTGCTCGACTCCCTCCAGGTAAAACTTTTGTATCTACTTCTGATCGGAAACGAGTTCTTCGGTGGGGTCATTCTTCTAAGTTGGCCGGTCATGCCGGACAAAGAAAGACTCTGCAACTCATCTCCCATTACTACTGGTGGCCTACCATGAGCAAAGGTGTTCAGGAGTATGTTGCTGCCTGTCCATCATGTGCTCGCAACAAGACTGATAAGCGTTTGCCCTCCGGGCGGTTATTACCTCTGTTTGTTCCTTCAGTACCCTGGCAGCACATCGCAATGGACTTCATTACTGATCTTCCTGTCTCCTCTGGCTGTTCAGTCATCTGGCTTGTGGTGGATCGTTTTTCGAAGATGGCGCATTTTGTTCCGTTACCTGGTATCCCGTCTGCTTCTGAGCTCGCTGATCATTTCATTCAACATATCTTCCGTCTTCATGGGTTTCCTCTCCACATCGTATCCGACAGGGGTGTCCAGTTCACCTCCAAGTTCTGGAAAGCACTTTTTAAGTCTGTACAAGTGGAGCTGGACTTTTCTTCCGCATATCACCCTCAATCCAATGGGCAAGTAGAGAGGACCAATCAAATTCTGACAGGATTCTTGCGTCACTTCGTCAACGTACATCATGATGACTGGATTAAGTTGCTGCCTTGGGCAGAATTCTCGTACAACAATCAAGTAAGTGAGTCTTCTGGTAAATCTCCCTTTCAGATCGTGTTTGGGCTCCAACCCAGGATTCCGCTTCCCATCTCTGGGTCTTCTGGCGATCCTGCAGCTGATACCTTTACGGAGGAATTCTCGAAAGTATGGAGTGATACCAAGGTTGCCTTAGAGAAAGCTTCACTACGTATGAAGAAGCATGTGGACAAAAGACGTCTGGAGGCTCCCTCCTTCCGGCCAGGGGATAAGGTATGGCTCTCCTCCAAATATATCCGTCTGAAGATGCCCTTTTACAAACTGGGTCCCCGCTTCATCGGTCCATTTGAAGTCCTGAAACAGATTAATGCAGTCTCGTACAAATTGAAACTGCCGGCTTCCTTACGTGTGCTTAATTCTTTTCATGTTTCTCTCCTCAAACCCGTATATTTGAGTTCATTTTTTAAAGATCCTGGTTCCACTCCAGATCCCATCAGTGAGGAAGATGTTTTTGAGGTTGAGAATATCTTGGCCACTAAAAAGATAAGGGGTAAGATCTATTTTTTGGTGGATTGGAGGGGCTTCGGTCCTGAGGAGAGGTCATGGGAGCCTAGAGAGAATATCCGTGCTCCTCTTCTTCTGAAAAGATTCTACGCAGGCTTGGAAAAGAGGGGGCGTAAAGAGGGGGATACTGTTACACCCGGTCTGTTTACTGTACCTCCAGGAGGTCTCCGTCGGGGCTCTCGCTCTGTGCCAGCTTCATGCTGTCTGGACACAGCCCCCACCTCTCCTTCCTCTCCTGCTTCCTGGCATGCGGCCAGCAGGTTTCCTGACAGGGTTACTAGGTCGCACGCGCGCTCGCTCCCGGCCTCTTAAAGAGACAGTGTGCATTTTCCAAATGTTGTCTCTAACCAATGGCGTGTGTTTTACTACTATTTCTAGCCCTTCCACCATAGGGAGGGCGCCGGAGCAACAAGTACCTACTGTTGCTAACTTCCGGTTCCTGTAATCTTGCGCTGCTGTTTCTGTAGTATCTGCAAGGATCTCCGCTCATTCTGTCTGTCTCCACAGATCTTCTGCTACCAGTTACCCGGTCATTCTGGACTGCTTCCGCAGTATCTACTCTGGACCCGTCTAGTCCTGCCAGTCCGCCAGCCTTACTTCCGGACCACGCCAGTACTCCCGGAGCCAGCTTCCACTCCTACACCCGGTATCCTCCGGTCAGCTCTGCAATGTCCGTTAACCTTGCTGGTCTGTCTGTTCCTCTGGGACAGCCGCCTCGAGTTCGGGGTCTAACTGAAGGTAGCACCCGTGTTCTCCAGGCATTCCATTCTGTCTCTGTTCGAGGGGACTTACTACGGGTGTCTGGGGCTCACGCAGTAATGCCCCCTTCGGAGCCCCCCGGACCGTGGTCTAGTGGTTCCACATCAAACCTTAATAAATACGAATGTGAACTTCTACATCTGTGCCTCCGTTTCCATTCGTTACACTGAGTGTGGATGACTGGGTGTGGTTATCCACAAAAAACATAAGACTCAAAATACCATCCCTTAAATTGGGTCCACGGTTTATTGGTCCATTTAGGGTCACCGCCGTCATTAAGCCAGTAGCGTACCAATTGGAGCTTCCTACGGTGTATAAGATACACAACGTGTTCCACAGGTCTCTTTTAAAGAAGGTGGCGGGGTCTGTGGACGCGGCGCCTATGCCACCTCCAGTCTTGGTGGATGGTAATTTGGAATTTGAAGTCTCCAAGGTGGTTGACTCTCGTGTAGTGCGCCGCACTTTACAGTACTTGGTACACTGGCGTGGTTATGGGCCTGAGGAGAGGTCCTGGGTACCAGCCTCGGACATTCATGCGGATCGGCTGGTCAGGTTTTTTCACCGTCGCCATCCGGACAAGCCGGGTCCTATAAGCCGTGAGGGCCCTGGGGTCCCTCGTAGAAGGCGGGGTACTGTCATGTCGGACGCTGTTCAGACCAGGTCGTTCGACAGACAGCGGTAATTCCACTTTTGACCACTATGTGCTCATTGGCGTCGGCTAGATTTTATCTAGCTGGTCCGGGGTTAATTTACTTGATGCTCGGATTGGAAGCTGGGCCATGCCCATTGCCTTTAAATAGTTCTCCTGAACATTGGGCGTCGCCGATTATAGCTTCTGTCTTGTGCGTTGTTATCTTGGTCTGGAGTGGTGAGCTAGTAGTTGGAGTATCGTTGCTGGTGGTGTATTTCCCTTTGTCTTATTTACTCCTTCCTATATTTGTATTTATTTTGCCCTGCGCATTTATAGTGTATTCCTGAGTGACTGCGGCGTGGTGTATATTTTCCGTTATCCTTGTCTGTTCTAACTGTGGGTATTGGTGTATGATCTTTTCACTGGGTGGTGGGCGGTGGTTTCAGCCTAGGGTTGAAACAGGAGACAGGGCGAGGGTCGAGGCCTAGACATGCACACCATCAATGTAAACTCTAGGTAGAGGGTCAGTCAGGATTTCCCTAGTCTGAGGGAAATTGCAGGGGCCCGGGTTATTAGCTCTTGCCCACCTAGTCTCTCCATGACAAATAGTCAGGGACACGCAAGAAATCAGAGCCTACCAGGAACATGGTAACCAAAACGTGAGACGTAAGACAAAGTCGGGGTACAAGCCAAAGTCAGAACCAGGAGGGGAGCGTGGTGTCAGAGACGGAAAACAAGAGGCGAAGTCCAGAGATCAGATCGAGTCATACACGGGCACAGGCAGTCAGAGCACAAGGATCACCAAAATCAGAATACAGGTCAGGGGCTCAAGCTGGGTAGCATGAACTATCACTAACACTGGTCAGCAGGCTGTGAGGGACTGAAATAGCCCAGCTAGCTCAAGAACGAGGCTGAGATTAACCCCTGCATGACCAGTCCCAAGAGAGGAAAGATGAAAATAAACTCCAGACTGAACCATGACAGTACCCCCCTCTCAATGGGGGCCACAGGACCCCCAGGCTTCCCTGGATGACGAGCGTGAAAGGCCTGGGCCAAGCGATCAGCATGGACCGAACGTGCCGGCACCCATGACCGGTCCTCAGGACCGTAACCTTTCCAATGGACCAAGTACTGAAGTGAACGGCGGAGCATGCGAGAATCCACCACCTGTTCCACCTCGTACTCAGTCTGGGTATCTACCACAACAGGCAGAGGGTGCGAGGGAGACTCACCAGAGGAGGGCACCGACGGCTTCAGAAGTGCCTTACGGAACACATTGGGGATCCACAAAGACGGAGGCAAACGCAGGCGATAGGCCACAGGATTAATCACCTCTAAAATTTCATACGGACCAATAAACTTGGGGCCCAACTTAGCAGAGGGAATTCTCAGCCTTATATTTTTAGTGGATAACCATACCTTATCCCCCACCTGATAAGCCGGACCCACAGAACGTCGTTTATCCGCAAAAAATTTGTATTTGCCCTGAGCCTCCCCAATATTTCTCTGAACCTCCCTCCAGATCTCCCCCAAGCGCAGAAAGGCCGAATCAGCCCCTGGACACCCCGAATCCAGCCGGGAAAACTCACCAAAATGAGGGTGAAATCCATAATTGCAGAAGAATGGAGAAGTACAAGTGGACTGATTGACACAATTATTGTAAGCGAATTCCGCTATAGGAATAGCAGAGAACCAATCATCCTGTCTAGACGTGACAAGACACCGTAAAATCTGTTCCAAAGACTGATTGGTCCTTTCAGTCTGACCGTTGGTCTCGGGATGGTAGGTCGATGAAAAGGTCAGACTGATGCCCAGCCTTTTACAAAAAGACCTCCAAAATTTTGCCACAAATTGCACCCCTCTATCAGACACCACACTGACAGGCACACCATGCAACCAGATAACATGCTCAATTAATAGTTTAGATAGAGTCTCAGCATTAGGAAGGCCAGTTAATGGTACAAAATGTGCTTGTTTACTGAACCTATCAACGACAACCCAGATCATAGTTTTTCCATTAGAGGGGGGAAGATCAGTGATAAAATCCATGGACAGATGAGTCCATGGTCTATCAGGAATTGGCAGTGGTACCAATTCCCCGGCCGGCCGGTTGCGGAGGTTTTTGCGTGGGCACAAGTTTCACAGGACGACTCAAACCCTATGACGTCAGAAGTCAACGAGGGCCACCAGAACAGCCTAGTGATGGCTTTACGAGTGGCCGAGATTCCAGGATGCCCACTCAAAGCAGAGTCGTGGAACTCCTGAAGCACCCTCAACTGATACTGGACAGGCACAAAGAGCTTATTTTCAGGTATGGACGAAGGAGCAAGAGATTGGGCCTCATGAATCTCCTGTTCCAATTTTGGGGACACCACAGCCACCACCACCCCATGCTGAAGAATGGAGGAAGGAGGCTCAGGAGGTGATACTGGATCTAGACTGCGAGAGAAGGCATCCGCCTTCACATTCTTGGACCCTGGTCTGAAAGTGATGGAAAAATGAAATCGGGAAAAAAAAAAGTGACCACCGTGCCTGTCTCGGAGTTAAACGTTTGGCGGACTCGATGTAAGACAGGTTCTTGTGATCAGTAATGACAGTTATACGATGGACCGCCCCCTCCAAAAAATGCCTCCATTCTTCAAACGCCAATTTAATGGCCAATAACTCCCGGTTACCCACATCATAATTCCTCTCAGCAGAGGAAAATTTTCTTGAAAAGAAGGCACAGGGTCTTAAGTTAGTTAATGTGGTGGGACCTTAGGACAACACAGCCCCCACCCCCACCTCAGAAACGTCCACCTCTATGATAAATGGTTTAGATAAATCAGGTTGAATCAGTACAGGGGCAGTCATGAAACGGGTTTTTAATTAAGAAAACGCCGCCACCGCTGGAGCTGACCAGTTTTTTTAGATCAGCCCCCTTTTGAGTGAGATCAGTGAGAGGTTTGACCACTTGAGAAAACCCCTTGATGAATTTTCTGTAGTAATTGGCGAAACCCAGAAATCGCTGAAGACCCTTGAGATCTCTGGGTTGCACCCAATCCACAATGGCCTGTACCTTCCTAGGGTCCATACGAAACCCCCCAGACAAAATGACCCCTAGAAAGGACAATTCTTGAGTGAAAAATGAACACTTCTCCAGTTTGGCAAAGAGTGAGTTCTCCCTGAGCCTCTGGAGAACAGCACGAAGAGGACTCATGTGACTTAGTCTATCAGAGGAATATATGAGTATATCATCAAGATAAACTACCTCAAAGTGCCCAATAAAGTCAGAAAAAACATGGTTAATGAAATTCTGGAATACCGCTGGTGCGTTTGTCAAACCGAAGGGCATGACCAAATTTTCAAACAGACCCTTAGAAGTGAGAAATGCAGTTTTCCACTCATCCCCCTCCCGCATACGGAGAAGATTGTATGCTCCCCTGAGGTCCAACTTAGAAAACCACCTAGCCCCCGACAATTGATTGTACAAATCAGGTATAAGTGGGAGAGGATAAGTGTTTCTCACAGTGATCTTAGGGTACCGTCTCACAGTGGCACTTTTGGTCGCTACGACGGCACGATCCGTGACGTTCCAGCGATATTCTTACGATCTCGTGGTGTCTGACACGCTACTGCGATCAGGGACCCCGCTGAGAATCGTACGTCGTAGCAGATCATTTGAAACTTTCTTTCGTCGCTGGATCACCCGCTGTCATCGCTGGATCGTCGTGTGTGACGCCGATCCAGCGATGTGTTCGCTTGTAACCAGGGTAAACATCGGGTTACTAAGCGCAGGGCCGCGCTTAGTAACCCGATGTTTACCCTGGTTACCAATGTAAATGTAAAAAAAAAAAACACTACATACTCACCTTCTGATGTCTGTCACGTCCCTCGCCGTCAGCTTCCCGCACTGACTGTGAGCGCCGGCTGTAAAGTAAAAGCAGAGCACAGCGGTGACGTCACCGCTGTGCTGTGCTTTACGGCCGGCACTGACACAGTCAGTGCGGGAAGCTGACGGCGAGGGACGTGACAGACATCAGAAGGTGAGTATGTAGTGTTTTTTTTTTTTACATTTACAATGGTAACCAGGGTAAACATTGGGTTACTAAGCGCGGCCCTGCGCTTAGTAACCCGATGTTTACCCTGGTTACCCGGGGACTTCGGCATCGTTGGTCGCTGGAGAGCTGTCTGTGTGACAGCTCTCCAGCGACCACACAACGACTTACCAACGATCACGGCCAGGTCGTATCGCTGGTCGTGATCGTTGGTAAATCGTTTAGTGTAACAGTACCCTTATTCAGTTCTCGAAAATCCAGGCATGGGCGTAAACCACCATCTTTTTTTTTTTTACAAAAAAGAACCCCGCCGCCACGGGAGAGACAGATGGCCGAATATGCCCTTTACGAAGGCTTTCAGAGATATTCTCCTTCATAGCAGCCCGCTCAGGGCCGGAGAGATTGTACAGACGGGCTTTGGGCAATTTGGCACGGGAACAAGATCAATGGTACAATCGAATGGGTGGTTTGGTGGTAGAACCTCAGCCTGTTTTTCGGAGAACACATCCTCAAAGTCCTTTAGGTACTCCGGAATACCCTCCAGACTGACGGATGACATAGACACAGTAGCAAGACAATTTTCAGAACAACTAGGTCCCCATTTAACAATATCCTGGGACCCCCAGTCAATAACCGGGTTATGCCGTTGCAACCAGGAAAACCCCAACACCAGGCCAGCAGGGAGGTTATCCAAAACAAAGCATGTCATACGCTCCTGGTGCAGGGCCCCCACCCTGAGGGTGAATTCTTTAGAAATAAAATGGAGACCATCCTTTGTGAGAGGTGTAGAGTCAATAGCCACAATTTTTAAGGGAGTCTCCAACCTAACTGTCCCTAATCTACAGCGGGCCACCAGCTTAGAGTCAATCAGGTTCAGGGATGACCCACAGTCTACAAAAGCCGAAGTATGAACAAAGCTGTTCTCCACACCAAGTTCCACCTTAGATAGTATCTTTGCAAATGAAGAAAATGGTACCTGAGAGTCTCAGTGACCTCCACGATGATCACCCAGACTCAGCCGCTTGTTAGACGGAGGACAGGAGGGGCAGTCCTTTTTCCAGTGTCTGGGATCTCCGCAGAAAAAACACAGGTTTCCATCACGCCGCCGTTTCCTCTCTTTCTCTTTGAGGTCGGTGACTCCCAACTCCATAGGTTTAGATGGAAGCAAAACATCAGGGTTAGCAGGGAACAACGGAATCCCTCGTTGTGCAAGACCTCTTTCCCGTAGCCTCCGATCCATATGGATAGCCTGAGTCATAGCCTCATCCAAAGAGCTGGGAGCTGGATGGAGAGCCAGAGCGCCCTTCAAGCAATCAGATAGTCCCTTTCTGAATAGACATCTCGGTGCGGAGTCATCCCAAGATACCTCAGTGGACCATCGACGGTTCAGGGGCAGTTGGAGGCAGAGAGAATGCCCAGGATTGGGCTAAGTAGGGAGATAATAATCCCTACCCGCTGAGTCTCATCCCCAGACAATCGAGGTCTAAGAGAAAACCATAATTTACAACTCTCCCTGAAAATGTGAAATTTATCTTTTTCGCCAGAAAACGTGTCTGGAAGTTTAACTGAGGGTTCTGGAGAGTGCAAAACAACATCCACAGAGTCACCAGGTAGACTAACAACATGAGAGGTGTCTCCCTGCACGGTCATAACAGTCTCAGTCAGTTTTTTCTGTAAGTGGGTATGAGACGTGACAAGGGATCTGATGTCTCACAGAAAAATCCCGCACCATCTGTGTCAAACTGGACACTTGATCTGCCAAGTTATGCAGCGGATCCATGACCAGAGAAAAACAAATGCAAAATCCCGTTTAAATGTATGGTTAGTGATAATGTAGTGAAACCTCCACCAGGGGGAGCTGGTGAGGGAAGGGAGGTTAAACACTAAGCGTAGTAACACAGAGCTCAGGCACAGGTGTCACAGGTAATGAGAGAAGTCAGACAAGCCAAGGTCATACAAAAAGATATCAGCACTGTACATGGGCAGTCAGGAGAATAGTCAGGGACACGCAAGAAATCAGAGGCTACCGGGAACGTGGTAACCAAAACATGAGACGTCAGACAAAGTCGGGGCACAAGCCAAAGTCAGAAACAGGAGGGGAGCGTGGTGTCAGAGACGGAAAACAAGAGGCGAAGTCCAGAGATCAGATCGAGTCATACACGGGTACAGGCAGTCAGAGCACAAGGATCACCAAAATCAGAATACAGGTCAGGGGCTCAAGCTGGGTAGCATGAACTATCACTAACACTGGTCAGCAGGCTGTGAGGGACTGAAATAGCCCAGCTAGCTCAAGAACGAGGCTGAGGAGATTAACCCCTGCATGACCAGTCCCAAGAGAGTAAAGATGAAAATAAACTCCAGACTGGACCATGACAGTCGAAGGTTATAGGGACTCTTACTGTATATGCATACCTCCCAACCGTCCCGGATACAGCCGGACTGTCCTGATTTTGACAGTCAGCCCCGCGATCCCGGGCGGGACATTAGTTGTCCCTCAGTGGTTGGGAGGTGTGCTGCAATATCAGGTGTTCACTGCGGTCAGCCTCTTCCCTGCACCCGCAGAGCTGCCAGAGCACAGCACACCACATATTGGCTGCTTTGTGGCCACAGGACCTGTGATGAGGTCACAGGGGGGAGGAGTCAGGGGTCACATGATGGGGACCTCCGTGGATTGCAGGACTCGGCTCTGTGCTGGTTGCCAACTTGCCATGGTGCCTGCTGGATGAGGTAAGCTGCCGTGTGTGGGGTCAGGAGGTGTACAGTGTGGATGTAGCGGAGCCGTGTGTGTACGAGGTGTATGGAGCGGAGCGCGTGTGTATACGAGGTGTAGGGAGTGGAGCGCATGTGTGTACGAGGTGTATGGAGCGGAGCGCGCGCGTGTGTACGAGGTATATGGAGCGGAGCGCGTGTGTGTACGAGGTGTACGGAGCAGAGCGCGTGTGTACGAGGTGTACGGAGCGGAGCACGTGTGTACGAGGTGTACGGAGTGGAGCGTGTGTGTACGAGGTGTACGGAGCGGAGCACATGTGTGTACAAGGTGTACGGAGCGGAGCGCGTGTGTGTACGAGGTGTATGGAGCAGAGCGTGTGTGTGTACAAGGTGTACGGAGCGGAGCGCGTGTGTACGAGGTGTATGGAGCGGAGCCGTATGTGTACGAGGTGTACTGAGCAGAGCGTGTGTGTGTACGAGGTGTACGGAGCGGAGCACGTGTGTACGAGGTGTACGGAGCGGAGCGCGTGTGTGTACGAGGTGTATGGAGCGGAGCTGAATGTGTACGAGGTGTACGGAGCGGAGCGCGTGTGTGTACGAGGTGTACGGAGCGGAGCCGTGTGTGTACGAGGTGTACGGAGCGGAGCGCGTGTGTGTACGACGTGTACGGAGTGGAGCCGTGTGTATGAGGTGTACGGAGCGGAGTCGTGTGTGTACGAGGTGTATGGAGCGGAGCGCGTGTGTAAGGAGTGCAGCCGCGTGTGTAGGAGTAGCTATGTGTGGCCATTATACGGTACGAAGTATCATGTGCGGCCAATATACAGTATGGAGCATCATGTGTGGTCATTATACAGTATGGAGCATCATGTGTGGCAATTATACAGTATGGAGCATCATGTGCAGCTAATATACAGTATGGAGCATCATGTGTGGTCATTATACAGTATGGAGCATCATGTGTGGCAATTATACAGTATGGAGCATCATGTGCAGCTAATATACAGTATGGAGCATCATGTGTGGTCATTATACAGTATGGAGCATCATGTGTGGCCATTATACAGTATGGAGCATCATGTGCAGCCAATATACAGTATGGAGCATCATGTGCAGCCATTGTACAGTATGGAGCATCATGTGGGGCCATTATACAGTATGGAGAATCATGTGTGGCCATTATACAGTATGGAGCATCATGTGGGGCCATTATACAGTACTAGATGGTGGCCCGATTCTAACGCATCGGGTATTCTAGAATATGCATGTCCACGTAGTATATTGCACAGTCCACGTAGTATATTGGTCAGACACGTAGTATATTGCCCAGTGACGTAGTATATTGCCCAGCGATGTAGTATATTGCCCAGTGACGTAGTATATTGCCCAGCCATGTAGTATATTGCCCAGCCACGTAGTATATTGCCCAGTGATGTAGCATACAGCACAGAGCCACGCAGTATATTGCACAGCGATGTAGTATACAGCACAGAGCCACGTAGTATATTGCCCAGCACATAGTATATTGCCTAGCCACGTATGTCACAGGTTAAAAAATAAAAAATAAACATACTCACCTTCCGATCCGAGGGCCCCTTGTTGTTCTAACATACTCACCATACTTGTAGTTCTGTCGCCTGTGCGAGGTACAGGCGGCAGCTTCCGGTCCCAGCCTGCTCGCGCAGGCGCGCAGAGCCTGTGATGACATCGCGGTCACATGACCGTGACGTCACGGCAGGTCCTTCTGCCAGACCATCCATGCCAACGGAACGTGGCGGTTGCATCGCGAGGAGCGGTGTTGTGAATCTGCTTTTGGGCTCCTTCTGGTGGTGGCTAGTGGTACTGGTGACTCGGGTGTGTTTTCTTTCTCAGTTCACCTGTTTTCATCAGTAGTGGGGAGTTCCTATTTATTCCTGCTCTTCAGTCATTGCCTTGCCGGCCATCAATGTAACCAGAGCCTTTCTGTTGCATGTTCCTGCTCCTAGACTACTGATCAGCTAAGTTGGACTCTTAGTCCTAAGTTTGTTTGCATTTTTTGTTCCAGTTTACAGTTATATCATTCTCTGTAGCTGGAAGCTCTTGTGGGCTGAAATTACCACTCCGGTGTCATGAGTTGACACATGAGTCTTAAAGTAATTTCAGGATGGTATTTTAAAAGGGTTTTCAGCTGACCGTGCAGTTCCCTTTTGTATCTTTCTACTATCTAGTAAGCGGACCTCGCTTTGCTGAACCTACCTTCATACTGCGTATGTCTTTTCCTCTGAACTCACCGTCAATATATGTGGGGGGCTTCTGTCTCCTTTTCGGGGGAATTTCCCTAGAGGTAAGCCAGGTCTGTTTTTTCCTCTACTAGGGTTAGTTAGTCCTCCGGCTGGCGAGAGACGTCTAGGGATAAAACGTAGGCACGCCCCCCGGCCACTATTAGTTGTGTGGTAGGTTTAGCTCACGGTCAGCTCGAGATTCCATCACCCAAGAGCTCGTCCGTTATTTATGTGTCCTGACGTTCCCCTGCCATTGGGAACCATGACAGTATGGCCGGCCGAGTGTTAAAACTGTTGGCAGAAGAAAGGAGAGAAAAAGAAGTCTGCAAATTTTTTTTTTTTTTTTTTTCCTTGGTGCTTGCTCTATAGTTGAATCAGTTGCATTTCAGCTCTAATTGCAGTCTTTGTCTCCCTCTCCTTCTAACCCTTGAATGGCTCTGATCTCACCTGCTTAAAATGGATCCTCAGAGTTTGGCTATAGGTTTGAATAATCTTGCCACAAAAGTTCAAGATTTACAGGATTTTGTTATACATGCTCCTATATCTGAACCTAGAATTCCTATACCAGAATTTTTCTCCGGAGATAGATCTCGTTTTTTGAATTTCAAATATAATTGTAAATTATTTCTTTCTCTGAGACCTCGCTCCGCTGGAGATCCCGCACAGCAGGTTAAGATTGTAATTTCCTTGCTGCGAGGTGACCCTCAAGATTGGGCTTTTGCATTGGCACCAGGGGATCCTGCGTTGCTCAATGTGGATGCGTTTTTTCTGGCTTTGGGGTTGCTTTATGAGGAACCTAATTTAGAGATTCAGGCTGAAAAGGCCTTGATGGCCCTGTCTCAAGGGCAAGATGAAGCTGAAATATACTGCCAAAAATTTAGTAAATGGTCTGTGCTTACTCAGTGGAATGAGTGCGCTTTGGCGGCGAATTTCAGAGAGGGTCTCTCTGATGCCATTAAGGAAGTTATGGTGGGGTTCCCTGCGCCTACAGGTCTGAATGAGTCCATGACAATGGCTATTCAGATTGATCGGCGTTTGCGGGAGCGTAAACCTGTGCACCATTTGGCGGTGTCTTCTGAGAAGGCGCCAGAGAATATGCAATGTGATAGAATTCTGTCCAGAAGCGAACGGCAGAATTTTAGGCGAAAAAATGGGTTGTGCTTCTATTGTGGTGATTCAACTCATGTTATATCAGCATGCTCTAGATGCACAAAGAAGGTTGATAAGTCTGTTTCAATTGGCACTTTACAGTCTAAGTTTATTCTATCTGTGACCTTGATTTGTTCATTATCGTCAATTACCGCAGACGCCTATGTCGACTCTGGCGCCGCTTTGAGTCTTATGGATTGGTCCTTTGCCAGGCGCTGTGGGTTTAATCTAGAGCCTCTGGAAGTCCCTATACCTCTGAAGGGTATTGATTCTACGCCATTGGCTAGTAATAAACCACAATACTGGACACAAGTGACTATGCGTATGACTCCAGACCATCAGGAGGTGATTCGCTTCCTTGTGTTGTACAATCTACATGATGTTTTGGTGCTCGGATTGCCATGGTTACAATCTCATAATCCAGTCCTTGACTGGAAAGCAATGTCTGTGTTAAGCTGGGGATGTCAGGGGGCTCATGGGGACGTACCTTTGGTTTCCATTTCATCATCTATTCCCTCTGAGATTCCGGCATTTTTGTCTGATTATCGTGATGTTTTTGAGGAGCCTAAGCTTGGTTCACTCCCTCCTCACAGAGATTGCGATTGTACCATAGATCTGATTCCAGGCAGTAAATTTCCAAAGGGTCGTTTGTTTAATTTATCCGTACCTGAACATGTTGCTATGCGAGAGTATATTAAGGAGTCCCTGGAAAAGGGACATATTCGTCCTTCTTCATCTCCCTTAGGAGCCGGTTTTTTCTTTGTGTCTAAAAAAGATGGCTCTTTGAGGCCGTGTATTGATTATCGACTCTTGAATAAAATTACAGTCAAATATCAGTATCCTTTGCCACTGCTGACTGATTTGTTTGCTCGAATAAAGGGGGCTAAGTGGTTCTCTAAGATTGATCTTCGTGGGGCGTATAATTTGGTGCGAATTAAGCAGGGGGATGAGTGGAAAACCGCATTTAATACGCCCGAGGGCCATTTTGAGTATTTAGTAATGCCTTTTGGTCTTTCAAATGCCCCTTCAGTCTTTCAGTCCTTTATGCATAACATTTTCCGTGAATATTTGGATAAATTTATGATTGTGTATCTGGATGATATTTTGATTTTTTTCGGATGACTGGGACTCTCATGTCCAACAAGTCAGGAGGGTTTTTCAGGTTTTGCGGGCTAATTCCTTGTGTGTGAAGGGTTCTAAGTGTATTTTTGGGGTTCAAAAGATTTCTTTTTTGGGGTACATTTTTTCCCCTTCTTCCATTGAGATGGATCCTCTCAAGGTTCGGGCTATTTGTGATTGGACGCAACCTACTTCTCTTAAGAGCCTTCAGAAATTCTTGGGCTTTGCTAATTTTTATCGTCGATTTATAACTGGTTTTTCGGATGTTGCTAAACCTTTGACTGATTTGACTAAAAAGGGTGCTGATGTTGCTGATTGGTCCCCTGCTGCTGTGGAGGCCTTTCGGGAGCTTAAGCGCCGCTTTTCTTCTGCCCCTGTGTTGCGTCAGCCTGATGTTGCTCTTCCTTTTCAGGTTGAGGTCGACGCTTCCGAGATCGGAGCTGGGGCGGTTTTGTCGCAGAAAAGTTCCGACTGCTCCGTGATGAGACCTTGGGCGTTTTTTCTCGAAAATTTTCGCCCGCCGAACGAAACTATGATATTGGTAATCGGGAGCTTTTGGCTATGAAGTGGGCTTTTGAGGAGTGGCGTCATTGGCTTGAGGGGGCTAGACATCAGGTGGTGGTATTGACCGATCACAAGAATCTGATTTATCTTGAGTCTGCCAAGCGCCTGAATCCTAGACAGGCGCGCTGGTCGTTGTTTTTCTCTCGGTTTAATTTTGTGGTCTCATACCTACCAGGTTCTAAAAATGTAAAGGCAGATGCCCTTTCTAGGAGTTTTGAGCCTGATTCCCCTGGTGATTCTGAACCTACAGGTATCCTTAAGGATGGGGTGATATTATCTGCTGTTTCCCCAGACCTGCGACGGGCTTTGCAGGAGTTTCAGGCGGATAGACCTGATCGTTGCCCGCCTGGTAGACTGTTTGTTCCTGATGATTGGACCAGTAGAGTCATCTCGGAGGTTCATTCTTCTGCGTTGGCAGGTCATCCTGGAATCTTTGGTACTAGGGATTTGGTGGCTAGGTCCTTCTGGTGGCCTTCCCTGTCTCGAGACGTACGAGTTTTTGTGCAGTCTTGTGATGTTTGTGCTCGGGCCAAGCCTTGTTGTTCTCGGGCTAGCGGATTGTTGTTATCTTTGCCTATTCCGAAGAGGCCTTGGACTCACATCTCTATGGATTTTATTTCTGATCTCCCTGCTTCTCAGAAAATGTCTGTCATCTGGGTGGTGTGTGACCGTTTTTCAAAGATGGTTCATTTGGTACCTTTGCCTAAGTTGCCTTCCTCATCCGAATTGGTTCCTCTGTTTTTTCAAAATGTGGTTCGCTTGCATGGTATTCCGGAAAATATCGTTTCTGACAGGGGGACCCAGTTCATGTCTAGATTTTGGCGGGCATTCTGTGCTAGGATGGGCATTGATTTGTCTTTTTCGTCTGCGTTCCATCCTCAGACTAATGGCCAGACGGAGCGAACTAATCAGACCTTGGAGACTTATTTGAGGTGTTTTGTGTCTGCGGATCAGGATGACTGGGTTGCCTTTTTGCCGTTGGCAGAGTTTGCCCTCAATAATCGGGCTAGTTCTGCCACTTTGGTTTCTCCTTTCTTTTGCAATTCGGGGTTTCACCCTCGTTTTTCTTCCGGTCAGGTGGAGTCTTCGGATTGTCCTGGAGTGGATACTATGGTGGATAGGTTGCATCGGATTTGGGGACAGGTGGTGGACAATTTGAAGTTGTCCCAGGAGAAGACTCAGCATTTTGCCAACCGCCGTCGTCGTGTTGGTCTTCGTCTTCGTGTTGGGGACTTGGTGTGGTTGTCTTCCCGTTTTGTCCCTATGAGGGTTTCTTCTCCTAAGTTTAAGCCTCGGTTCATCGGTCCTTATAGGATTTTGGAGATTCTTAACCCTGTATCCTTTCGTTTAGACCTTCCGGCATCTTTCGCTATCCATAATGTCTTCCATCGGTCGTTGTTGCGGAGGTATGAGGTGCCGGTTGTTCCTTCTACCGAGCCTCCTGCTCCTGTGCTAGTTGAGGGTGAATTGGAGTATGTTGTGGAGAAAATCTTGGACTCCCGTATTTCCAGACGGAGACTACAATATCTGGTTAAGTGGAAGGGTTATGGTCAAGAAGATAATTCTTGGGTAACTGCTTCTGATGTTCACGCCTCTGATTTGGTTCGTGCCTTTCATAGGGCTCATCCGGATCGCCCTGGTGGTTCTTGTGAGGGTTCGGTGCCCCCTCCTTGAGGGAGGGGTACTGTTGTGAATCTGCTTTTGGGCTCCTTCTGGTGGTGGCTAGTGGTACTGGTGACTCGGGTGTGTTTTCTTTCTCAGTTCACCTGTTTTCATCAGTAGTGGGGAGTTCCTATTTATTCCTGCTCTTCAGTCATTGCCTTGCCGGCCATCAATGTAACCAGAGCCTTTCTGTTGCATGTTCCTGCTCCTAGACTACTGATCAGCTAAGTTGGACTCTTAGTCCTAAGTTTGTTTGCATTTTTTGTTCCAGTTTACAGTTATATCATTCTCTGTAGCTGGAAGCTCTTGTGGGCTGAAATTACCACTCCGGTGTCATGAGTTGACACATGAGTCTTAAAGTAATTTCAGGATGGTATTTTAAAAGGGTTTTCAGCTGACCGTGCAGTTCCCTTTTGTATCTTTCTACTATCTAGTAAGCGAACCTCGCTTTGCTGAACCTACCTTCATACTGCGTATGTCTTTTCCTCTGAACTCACCGTCAATATATGTGGGGGGCTTCTGTCTCCTTTTCGGGGGAATTTCCCTAGAGGTAAGCCAGGTCTGTTTTTTCCTCTACTAGGGTTAGTTAGTCCTCCGGCTGGCGAGAGACGTCTAGGGATAAAACGTAGGCATGCCCCCTGGCCACTATTAGTTGTGTGGTAGGTTTAGCTCACGGTCAGCTCGAGATTCCATCACCCAAGAGCTCGTCCGTTATTTATGTGTCCTGACGTTCCCCTGCCATTGGGAACCATGATAGAGCGGGAAAGGTGGCGTAGGTGAGTATATAATCATTTTTTACTTTTTTAAATTATTTTTAACATTAGATGTTTTTACTATTGGCGCTGCATAGGCTGCGTCAATAGTAAAAAACTTGGTGACACAGGGTTAATAGCAGCGGTAATGGAGTGCGTTACCCGCGGCATAACGTGGTCCGTTACCGCCGGCATTAACCCTGTGTGAGCGGTGAGCGGAGGGGTGTATGCCGGCGCCGGGCAGTGAGTGCGGGGAGTAAGGAGCAGCCATTTTCTTCCGGACTGTGCGCATCGCTGATTGGTCGCGGCAGCCATGACAGGCAGCTGGCGAGACCAATCAGCGAACGAATAACCGTTACAGACAGAAGGACAGACGGAAGTGACCCTTAGACAATTATATAGCAGATGGAGCATCATGTGGGGCCATTATACAGTATGGAGCATCATGTGCAGTCATTATACAGTATGGAGCAATGTGTGGCCATATTTTTTTGTTTATAATTATTCTTTATGAAACAGTGTGATCAGCAGTGCTAAATGGGTGTGGTTGGGACGTGGATATGGGTGTGGCTAGTTATGAATGGGTGTGGTCAGAGGCGTGGCCTAAAATTTGCCGCGGCGTAATTCGCGCGCCTCAAACTTTGTCCCTCTTTCCCATCTTCAAAAGTTGGGAGGTATGTATATTAAGGATATTAATGTGAAGGTACAGTATCATTTGGGCAGTGTGCAAAGGAGGAAAAGTGTGGTTTTAGTATTGTATTCATCTATTGATGGTGGTATTTACAAATAGTGGTTCTAGTGCTGCATTCATGTACTGACTGTGGTTCTCATGCAGTATTCATGTACTGATGGTGGTTCTGTGTATAGGGGAGCTGTGGGCCCACCATACTGTTTATAGGCAAGCTGTAGGGCATTATATTGTGTATAAGGGAGCTATGGCCCATCATACTGTATATAGGGGAGCTGTGAGGACATCATACTCTGTTTAAGGGAGCTAGGAGTCCACTATACTGTATATAGAGAAGCTGTATATTGGGGGACTCAGCGGACTGTATTGAATGCTAAGTGGGCACTAAAGAAGCAGTATTGTTATAGGGGCACTCAGTGTATTGTAACCAGCAAAGAGGCAAAATGTGAACACTTCTCTAGGGCATTTGCAAAGGGCATTAATCTTTTCAAGGTAGCAATGTTATCATCTAGAGGGCAGAAATGAGGCACTATTACTTTGTAAGGGGCACAGTAGTAGCATTATGATGTGGGGGCAGTAAAAGGAGCTCTGTTTTTGTACCAAACAGCAGGAGCAGTAATAAGGGCACATACAACAGCAGCGGCTCAGTATTGGGGTATCAGCAGGATGAGGAGTTTGTGCAGATTGGGTATAGATAGGGACGGGGCTGGAAATGTGAGAAGTCAAATGTGTTTTTGCTGTAATCTCTGCAGAAGAGTCATGGCTGGAAGAAGTTGTCATGTCGGTCTGGGCCAGGTGGAAAAGACGGGAAAATTAACTACTCCATCAGAACAAAAGTTCAGCTGTAATTTACTATATTTAACTATAGTGTAATTACTTGTATCGTCTGCAGGTCTAGTATCTATCACTATATGGTCATCATATTGCGGTAATATCTGTGTTGGTCTTTGTGTAGAGATTTATTTTCAGTAACAGCATGATAATCTGCTGAGGTTCCTCTATACCTACAATCAGGGTTAACCACCATAGTTGTACACATGGTTACCTGTTAAGGGACCCACTCAGATGTTTCGCCCCCTTGCATCTTTGAATCAAATGTATCACAATGGAAAAGCTATTGGCGTAGATGTTAAAATCCATATGCCCCTATTCACCTGACTAGGGCCTAAAAAGTGTTCCTTTGGGTGGTATGAATGCAGCGCCCCAGAGTCCTGGTCGTTTGCAGTATTGTCGCTCTTCCACCAGGGTGAGTGATGGTACGTCTGATGGTACTAAAAGAGTTCACCTGACCAGGTATCACAGTCACACACTACACTTCACACTCCGGCCACCAGGGGGAGCAAAAGGTTCTATCTATTAGGCCACTCCTCACACTTGGGTAAAATTGGGGGTTGGATAGGAAGTTAGGCAGAAAGCTGCCTGGGTGAGACCCAGAGAAGGCCTGTCAGGAAGACAGGGAGATAAAAGGAGGAACATCTGAGCTGCAGACAGAGGTCCCTGTCAGGGGTGGGATCCTGACAGAGACATAGCAAGAGATAGAACGTTACGGAGCTGCGCCTGCACCTCATTGCGGCAGCATCCTAAGAAAGGACAAGAAGAGAAGTATATTGTGGAGAAGTGAGAAACGAGATCACAGCACAAGGAGATAATACCAGGAGGAGTTCTGCCTTAAGATCGGCAACATCCTTCTGAGGCGCGTAGCCGGTGGCCGGAACACCGAGGGAGTAGTAGGCTCTACGCATTACTTCAAACAACGGCAGGACAGTTAATTCCAAGTTGGCTGCCCAACCTTTAACCTAATGAAGACAACGGAGGCAAATTGTGGGAGAGGAGCGTCTCTAGGGTCCCTATAAAATAGCTCCAGGCCTACCCCGTCATACGGGTCGTCCTAGCCATACCATCTGGGGGACGGAGAGAGAACATCAGAAATATACACGAGAGTTGTGAGGACTATCCCGTGGTGCTCAGCAGGGAGGTACTACAACACACAGGCGCTAGTAGGAAGGCTACTGATTTCCACCTGCAAAGGGAACTCTGGATGTGCCTTCGAACCGGCCGGACTTAGCCTGCCCTGTGAACGGTACTCTGGACTGTGGACGCTGAAGTCTTCAGTAAAAGGTAAAGAGACTGCAACCTTTGTGTCCTCGTTATTCATTGCGCCTTACAACATCCACCATTACCACCTACTCTTCCAAGGGAAGCCCTGGGGACATACTTCACCTGTGGGAAGGTATAACATTTAGCTGCCATTCCATCACCCCAGCGGACCCCTAGCAGCGTTGGTCACCCTGACCGAACACCACAGGTGGCGTCACGAACACTTGACAAACTACACCTTTAATTGGGCGCCCCTTAGCAGGGTCACGAACCGGGTCGGGTCACCGTGACATCCCGAGAACCGAGACAGAGGGACCCGGTACCGAGTACCCCACTGCCCTGCGCCTGGGGGCGATCCATGAAAAGACTGACTTTTTTTTTTCAAAATGTTTAGGAAAGTACAGAAGACTCGACTTTCCTGTTTAGAGGACAGGTTTCCTTTTCTACAATCACACCATGATAGACCTAAGCTTTCCATCACCAGTTTGCAAATGCCTGTAACCGGAAGATTGTGAATGTTGAACTTCACTTCTTGTAACAGACAAAATGCCCTTTTCACTTCTTGTAACAACCGTATTTGTTGAATAAAGATCTTTTGGAAACCAATCCTTCATGGTGAACCTTGGACTATTGTTTCATGTTTATACTTTATCCAAATCCCTTTTCAATAATTAGACTATGTTATTAAATCTGTTTTCTCCCAGAAGTTTTTTGAGGATGCCAAATTCGATGAGTTTTCCCAGTGGAAACCTCTTTAAGTTTTGCTCCATGTTTGGAGAGTTATGGAGGTATTTTTGCTTTCCTCATGCTGTTTCGGATGAATTTATTTTAAGTGGGTTTTTTTTCATCCAGTGACTAGTTTGGATTGGATACCATAAGGATCCGTTTCAAAGAAATGACATGCACCTTCTTTTTTTTTTAAACCAGGCAAAAAATATAAATTATCATATGAACAGAAAACTGGGTTTCCCATAGAAATAAAAAAAAAAAGTTTTACAAGTGGTTTTAAAACCTTTTAAGGAAGATTTTGGAGAGGATATGTGAACATAGTCTAACTCTGGTCATTTTTTTCATGTTTTGGTCTACATCAGTGTTCTCCAACTCCAGTCCTCAAGAGCCACCAACAAGTCGTGTTTTCAGGATTTCCTTAGTATTGCACAGGGAATAATCCCATAACCCGTGCTAAGAAAATCCAGAAAACACGATTTGTTGGTGGCTCTGGAGGACTGGAGTTGGGCAACACTGCTCTACATCATACCCTATGTGCTGTTGAGTCTTTGCACCTTACGTGAGGGCTAATTCCAGCATTCTCACTGCTATGTCCATTCCCAGCAAACAAGCTTAACATAGAGAATATACGTGATGCAATAACGGCTGTGAGTTATGTGCACGGTAACATTTTCCCTACTTTTCTATGAACTATTTCTCTCCTAGCCCTCCTAGAATTCCGGCTATGTTGGGCTTGTGTCACCTTTTGCACTGTGGGCGAATCCTGAATTTTCTTACTGCATGTGCTAGTTGGAATATTCATTAATGCAATTTAAACGTTAACAGTTCAAACCAAATTAAATTTGCCTTGTGGAGATGAGCAGGTCTATGAGGGTAATCAAACGCCTCTCACAAAGCCGATTGGATTTGGTACTAATAAATTGCCCCAATAGCTGCCTGCAGTCCCTGGCTGTCCTCCTTCAAACTCTGTAGGAACCCTGAGCCCCGTGGGCACACAGCTCTAATGATATTACATGAGATGACACAGACCGACGCTCAGCAGCCAGATATACACATGCCACAGAGTCACGCAGATAAAGAGAGCATCGCCATAAGGGATAATCTCTTGCTTGTTTGATTTTGTACAGGAAAACAGCGGTGTGTGTGTATGTATATATATATATATATATATATATATATATATATATATATATATATACTCACACACAATATATGCATAGATCGACCAATATACACTGCTCAAAAAAATAAAGGGAACACTAAAATACCACATCCTAGATATCACTGAATTAAATATTTCAGTTGCAAATCTTTATTCATTACATGGTGGGATGTGTTGAGAACAATAAAACATAAAAATGATCAATGTAAATCACAACTAATATCCACGGAGGTCTGGATTTGGAATGATACTCAAAATCAAAGTGGAAAATCAAATTACAGGCTGATCCAACTTCAGTGGAAATGCCTCAAGACAAGGAAATGATGTTCAGTTGTGTGTGTGTGTTTCCTCCATGTGCCTGTATGACCTCCCTACAACGCCCGGGCATGCTCCTGATGAGGCGGTGGATGGTCTCCTGAGGAATCTCCTACCAGACCTGGACTAAAGCATCTGCCAACTCCTGGACAGTCTGTGGTGCAACGTGACGTTGGTGGAAGGTGCAAGACATGATGTCCCAGATGTGTTCAATCGGATTCAGGTCTGGGGAATGGGCGGGCCAGTCCATAGCATCAATGCTTTCATCTTGCAGGAACTGCTGACACACTCCAGCCACATGAGGTCTGGCATTGTCCTGCATTAGGACGAACCCAGGGCCAACCGCACCAGCATATGGTCTCACAAGGGGTCTGAGGATCTCATCTCAGTACCTAATGGCAGTCAGGCTACCTCTGGCGAGCACATGGAGGGCTGTGCGGCCCTCCAAAGAAATGCCACCCCACACCATTACTGACCCACTGCCAAACTGGTCATGCTGAAGGATGTTGCAGGCAGCAGATCGCTCTCCACGGCATCTCCAGACTCTGTCACGTCTGTCACATGTGCTCAGTGTGAACCTGCTTTCATCTGTGAAGAGCACAGGGCGCCAGTGGCGAATTTGCCAATCCTCGTGTTCAGTGGCAAATGCCATTCATCCTACACGGTGTTGGGTTGTGAGCTCAACCCCCATTTTCTGGACGTTGGGCGCTCAGCTCATCCTCATGGAGTCTGGTTTTAATCGTTTGTGCAGACACATGCACATTTGTGGCCTGCTGGAGGTAATTTTGCAGGGCTCTGGCAGTGCTCCTCCTGTTCCTCCTTGCACAAAGGCTAAGATAGCGGTCCTGCTGCAGGTTTGTTGCCCTCATACGGCCCCCTCCAGATGTCCTGGTGTACTGGCCTGTCTCCTGGTAGCGCCTCCAGCCTCTGGACACTACGCTGACAGGCACAGCAAACCTTCTTGACACGCATTCATGTGCCATCCTGGATGAGCTGCACTACCTGAGCCACTTGTGTGGGTTGTAGAGTCCGCTCATGCTACCACAAGTGTGAAAGCACAACCAACATTCAAAAGTGACCAAAACATCAGCCAGAAAGCATTGGTACTGAGATGTGGTCTGTGGTCCCCACCTGCAGAACCACTCCTTTATTGAGGGTGTCTTGATAATTGCCAATAATTTCCATCTGTTGTCTATTCCATTTGCACAACAGCATGTGAAATGGATAGTCAAACAGTGTTGCTTCCTAAGTGGACAGTTCGATTTCACAGAAATTTGATTTCCTTGGAGTTATATTCTCTTGTTTAAGTGTTCCCTTTATTTTTTTGAGCAGTGTATATACAGTTCAACAGATAGCGGGATGCCATAAAAAAGGAAAAAGCGGTCACAATTGTAGACGTATACTGGTATCCCCAACGTTTCGGCATAAAGTTGCCTTTCTCAAGGGGTATTAAGTCTATTTGTAATGTGACCAGTATGGAGAGCGGCTCCCTCTTCACATAGTTATAACAGCGTCCGGAACAAGGCTCCAAGTAAGGACAGGTTGCTGTGTGCAGGTGTCACCTGCACACAGCAACCTGTCCTTACTTGGAGCCTTGTTCCGGACGCTGTTATAACTATGTGAAGAGGGAGCCGCTCTCCATACTGGTCACATTACAAATAGACTTAATACCCCTTGAGAAAGGCAACTTTATGCCGAAACGTTGGGGATACCAGTATACGTCTACAATTGTGACCGCTTTTTCCTTTTTTATGGCATCCCGCTATCTGTTGAATTGAAATAAATATACACTTATTGCGTAATTTTTGGTGTGCCGGAGTGATCTATAAAATATATTGGACTTATTTTTCTCCAGAGCACCCCCTCGTTGGTATAGTGAGCACTCTTGACTTCTCTTTTAGTGTATATACAGTGTCATGTAAAGGTTTGGGCACCCCTGGTCAAAATTACTTTTATTCTGAGCAGTTAATCAAGTTGAAGACTAAATTATATCTAAAAGGGCTAAAGTTAAAGAAGACATATTTCCTTAGAATTTATTCAAATAAAAAAAAAATATATTGTCATATTTTACATTTTAAAAATTACAAAAAGGAAAATGGGCGGATGCAAACATTTGGGCACGCTTGGGGATTTGTGTGCTCAGATAACTTTGACCAAGGTTTCAGACCTTAATTATCTTGTTAGGGTTATGGCTTGTTCACTATATTTATTAAGAAAAGCTAGGTGATGCAAATTTTCCAAATGTATAAAAAAACAAGCCTCCTCTAACCTTGTGCCATAAAACTGCAGCCAGTGGGTTCTTCTAAGCAGCTGCCTAGGACTCTGAAAATATTTGAGGCCCACAAAGCAGGAGAATGCTATAGTAGATAGCAAAGAGTTTTCAAGTTGCCCTTTCATCAGTTTGAAATGTAATTAACAAATGGCAGTTAAAAGGAACAGTAGTGGTCAAGATAAGGTGTGGAAGACCAAGTAAAATTCCAGTGAGAGCTGCTTGTAGGATTGCTGGAGAGGCAAATCGGAAACCCCTCTTGACTATAAAAGACCTTCAGAAAGATTTAGCAGACTCTGGAGTTGTGGTACATTGTTTTACTGTTCAGAGACACCTGCATAAATATGGCCTTCATGGAAGAGTCATCAGAAGAAAACCTTTCCTCCGCCCTCACCATAAAATTCAACATAAGAAGTATACAAGAGAACATCAAAACAAGCCTGATGCATTTTGGAGACAAGTCCTGTGGACTGATGAGGTTAAAATAGAACTCTTTGGTCACAATGATCAAACGTACAGTATGTATGGAGAAAAAAGGGCACAGAATTTTAGGAAAAGAACATCTCGCCAACCATTAAGCATGGGGGTCAGCCAATCACACTTTGGGTTATGTTGCAGCCAATGGCACAGGGAACATTTCACAGGTAGAGTGAAGAATGGATTCAATGAAATTTCAACAAATTCTTGATGCAAACATAATATAATCTGCAAAAAAAAGCTTTAGTTGAAAAGAGGATGGCTTCTACAAATGGATGATGATCCTAAAAAATGTCAAAGGCCACAAGAGACTACCTCAAAAAGCATGAGCTAAAGGTTTTACAGTGGCCTTCACAGTCCCATAATCTGAACATCATTGAAAATCTGTGGCTAGATCTCAAAATAGCAATGATTGCAAGTTGACTCAGGAATCTCACAGACCTGGAAGAATTTTCCAAGAAAGAATGGCTGGAAATCCCTCAAATAGGAATTGAAAGACTCTTGTCTGGCTACAAAAAGTGTTTACAAGCTGTGCAAAAGGTACTACTAGGTACTAACCATGCAGGGTGCCCAAATGTTTGCATTCAACAGAAAAGCAGGTGTGTCCAGCGAGTGGTGAAGGTAAAAAATAACTTTTAATGAAAATAAATTAAAAATATATCCATACATATGGTATCCAGCCACTCAGTACACATTGGCTATAGAACCTAATGACGATCTACGCGTTTCGACCTGGTGGTCTTAGTCATGATCACAATACTGGCTATAGAACCTAATGACGATCTACGCGTTTCGACCTGGTGGTCTTTGTCATGATCTCAGTTGTTATCATGACTAAGACCACCAGGTCGAAACGCGTAGATCGTCATTAGGTTCTATAGCCAGTGTGTACTGAGTGCTGGATACCATATATATGGACATATTTTTAATTTATTTTCATTAAAAGTTATTTCTTACCTTCACCACTCACTGGACACACCTGCTTTTCTGTTGGATTCATTGTGGCTACTTCATCCTGGTCTGTGCAAGGTGTTTGGTGATCACACAGGAGGTCAATGTGACGATGCACAAAGGAATAAACGTAAAGTGGACCCACTGGACCGTGACGACGATCCCCTCACTGACGAGCTGACCAGGTGGACCGCCCCCTATACAGGGAGAGTTAGGGGCAGGCCCGTGAGGGACTATCACCTCGGAAGCTGGGAAAACAATACAGATAAGGACCAAAGATAACGTGGGACCAGGAGAAACACCGAACGAGCGAGATAGGTAGAGACACGGGACCGAGGACAGGAGTGCTGAGATGCAGGACTGTATAGACAGAGGCTGCAGGGACACAGGACCGTAAAGGAGCAGGACAACTAAGATAGGTGACTAATGGAACTGGACTGCAGAGACCCACAGGGACACAGGACTGGCGGTACAGGAAGAGCAGGAGCACTGGAACGCTGGGACCCAGGGAAGCAGAGACACAGGTATGGCGCTGGAAGAAATAAAGAGAACCAGGAACTGGAGAAACAAGGACTACACAGAAGCAGCGAGGGGCCAAGAGCACTTGCAACCACAAATGATCTACAGGCACAGAGGGAAGGAGAGCAGCTTACATACCGGCACGACGCAGCACTTCCGGGTGAAGGTCCTCCAAGATGATCGAGAGGACGAGAAGGAGCGCCAGCAGGAAGATCAAAGGTGCGCACGCGCAGTGCTGAATCTGGTGTGGGCGCGCGCCCGACGGGCAGGAGCGGCCAGGAGCGAGCGCAGAGAGGAGGACATCGCAGGAGAGGAGGCGTGCCGGAACGCCGAAGACAGGTGAGTATGACAGGGCGCGGAAGATGGCAGCGACAGCGGCATGACAGTCAAGATAAAAGACATGGTGAGCTGATTTTTTTTCTGTAAAATGTTTGCATTGGCCCATTTTTAAAATGTAAAAAATGAAAAAAATAAATAAATAAAAAAAAAAAAATATATATATATATATATATATATATATATATATATATATATATATATGTTTTGCCTAAAATACAAAGGAAATGTGTCATCTTCAACTTTAGCCCTTTAAAAGATCATTTCATCTTCAACTTGCTTAACTGTTCACAATAACAGCAATTTTGACCAGGGGTGCCCAAACTTTTAAGTGCCACTGTATATTCACACACATATATATTGGTCTATACACTGTATGTGCGTGTATATACTGTACATACATACAGACACACATACACATGCAGTATATGTATATATCAGTATATATGTGTGCTTGCAGATATATTTATATATTGGTCGATCTATACATATACTGCATGTGTGCTATACATGCAAACAGTGTGACAAAGGGGACCCTTTGTCATTTTTTTCTGAGGTCCCTTGTAAACTAACCAGTAAAGGCTAAGTAAACAGATGTGAGCTGTTATTAATAGCCTGGGAACCTTTTGAGATATTGTCCCATCTCCCAGATTACTACCATCAGCCCTGTTATGACCCCAATGGCAGAGGGTCTCAGAAATAATTACTAAGTCTGCAAACACAAAAAACCAGCTCATAGGGCAGTGGTAACTGAGCTGACCATATATCTAATCCTAGCACCACAAATAGCAGCAGCCGGGGAACGTGCCTACGTTGGTTCTAGACGTCTCGCGCCAGCCGGAGAACTAACTAACCCTAGAAGGGAAAAGAAAGACCTTTCTTGCCTCCAGAGGAAAGCCCCCAAAAGTTGGATACAAGCCCCCAACAAATAATAACGGTGAGGTAAGAGGAAAAGACAAACGTAAGAATGAGCTAGGTATTTAGCAAAGAGAGGCCCACTAGCTAATAGCAGAATATAGTAAGATGACTTATATGGTCAGCAAAAACCCTATCAAAATATCCACGCTGGATATTCAAGAACCCCCGAACCGTCTAACGGCCCGGGGGGAGAACACCAGCCCCCTAGAGCTTCCAGCAAAGTCAGGAATCACATTTAGTACAAGCTGGACAAAAATAAGAGCAAAGCAAATAACCAAAAAACAAAGAAGCAGGACTTAGCTTAATTTTGCACGAACCAGGACCAGCAGACAGGAGCAAACAGAAAGATCTGATTACAACGATGCCAGGCACTGGACTAAGGATCCAGGAAGTTTATATAGCAACACCCCTGGACTAACGACCCAGGTGGGAGCCAAACTGAGGAAAGACAATCCCAGAGTCATATCACTAGTAACCACAAGAGGGAGACAAAAAGTCTAATTCACAACAGTACCCCCCCCTTAAGGAGGGGTCACCGAACCCTCACCAAGACCACCAGGGCGATCAGGATGAGCAGCGTGAAAGGCACGAACTAAATCGGCCGCATGCACATCAGAAGCAACCACCCAGGAATTATCCTCCTGACCATAGCCCTTCCACTTGACCAGATACTGAAGCCTCCGTCTGGAGAGACGAGAATCCAAGATCTTCTCCACCACGTACTCCAACTCGCCCTCAACCAACACCGGAGCAGGAGGCTCAACAGAAGGAACCACAGGTACAACGTACCGCCGCAACAAAGACCTATGGAACACGTTGTGAATGGCAAACGACACCGGAAGATCCAAGCGAAAGGACACAGGATTAAGGATTTCCAATATCTTGTAAGGACCGATGAAGCGAGGCTTAAATTTAGGAGAGGAGACCTTCATAGGAACAAATCGAGAAGACAGCCATACCAAATCCCCAACACGAAGTCGGGGACCCACACCGCGGCGGCGGTTGGCAAAACGCTGAGCCTTCTCCTGTGACAACTTTAAGTTGTCCACCACATGATTCCAGATCTGCTGCAACCTATCCACCACAGAATCTACCCCAGGACAGTCAGAAGGCTCCACATGTCCCGAGGAAAAACGAGGATGGAAACCAGAGTTGCAGAAAAATGGCGAAACCAAAGTAGCGGAACTAGCCCGATTATTAAGGGCAAACTCAGCCAACGGCAAGAAGGTCACCCAATCATCCTGATCTGCCGAAACAAAACACCTCAAATAAGCCTCCAGAGTCTGATTAGTTCGCTCCGTTTGTCCATTAGTCTGAGGATGAAAGGCAGACGAAAACGACAAATCAATGCCCATCCTAGCACAAAAGGATCGCCAGAACCTGGAAACAAACTGGGATCCCCTGTCAGACACAATATTCTCAGGAATGCCGTGTAAACGAACCACATTCTGAAAGAACACAGGAACCAGATCGGAAGAGGAAGGCAGCTTAGGCAAAGGCACCAAATGGACCATTTTAGAAAAGCGATCACATACCACCCAGATGACAGACATGCCCTGAGACACCGGGAGATCTGAAATGAAATCCATGGAAATGTGTGTCCAAGGCCTCTTCGGGACAGGCAAGGGCAAGAGCAACCCGCTGGCACGAGAACAGCAAGGCTTAGCTCGAGCACAAGTCCCACAGGACTGCACAAATGACCGCACATCCCGTGACAAGGAAGGCCACCAAAAGGACCTAGCCACCAGATCTCTGGTGCCAAAAATTCCCGGATGCCCTGCCAACACCGAGGAATGAACCTCGGAAATGACTCTGCTGGTCCACTTATCAGGAACAAACAGTCTGTCAGGTGGACAAGAGTCAGGTCTACCAGCCTGAAATCTCTGCAACACACGTCGCAAATCAGGAGAAATGGCCGACAAGATAACTCCCTCTTTAAGAATACCAACTGGTTCTGCGACTCCAGGAGAGTCAGGCACAAAGCTCCTTGAAAGAGCATCAGCCTTCACATTCTTTGAACCTGGTAAATACGAGACCACAAAGTCAAAACGGGAGAAAAACAATGACCAGCGGGCCTGTCTAGGATTCAGGCGTTTAGCAGACTCGAGATACATCAAATTTTTGTGATCAGTCAAGACCACCACACGATGCTTAGCACCCTCGAGCCAATGACGCCACTCCTCAAATGCCCACTTCATGGCCAGCAGCTCCCGATTGCCAACATCATAATTCCGCTCAGCAGGCGAAAACTTCCTAGAGAAGAAAGCACATGGTCTCATTACCGAGCAACCAGGGCCTCTCTGCGACAAAACGGCCCCTGCCCCAATCTCAGAAGCATCCACTTCGACCTGAAAGGGAAGTGAGACATCAGGCTGGCACAAAACAGGCGCCGAAGTAAACCGGCGCTTCAACTCTTGGAACGCCTCCACGGCTGCAGGAGCCCAGTTAGCAACATCAGAACCTTTCTTGGTCATATCCGTCAAAGGTTTAACAACGCTAGAAAAATTAACGATAAAACGACGGTAGAAGTTAGCAAAACCCAAGAACTTCTGAAGACTCTTAACTGACGTGGGTTGAGTCCAATCATGAATAGCTCGGACCTTGACTGGGTCCATCTCCACAGCAGAAGGGGAAAAAATAAACCCCAAAAAGGGAACCTTCTGTACTCCAAAGAGACACTTTGAGCCCTTAACAAACAAAGCATTCTCACGCAAAACCTGAAACACCATCCTGACCTGCTCCACATGTGAGTCCCAATCTTTAGAGAAAACCAGAATATCATCCAGATAAACAATCATAAATTTATCCAGATACTTCCGGAAAATATCATGCATAAAGGACTGAAACACTGAGGGAGCATTAGAGAGCCCAAATGCATCACCAAGTACTCAAAATGACCTTCGGGCGTATTAAATGCTGTCTTCCATTCATCTCCTTGCTTAATGCGCACAAGGTTGTACGCACCACGAAGATCTATCTTGGTGAACCACTTGGCACCTTTAATCCGGGCAAACAAGTCCGACAACAGAGGCAAAGGATACTGAAATTTAACAGTGATTTTATTCAGAAGCCGATAGTCAATACAAGGTCTCAAAGATCCGTCCTTCTTGGCCACAAAAAAGAATCCCGCACCAAGAGGGGAAGAGGATGGACGGATATGCCCCTTCTCCAGAGACTCCTTGATATACGAACGCATTGCGACATGCTCAGGTACAGACAGATTAAATAGTCTTCCCTTAGGAAATTTACTACCTGGAATCAAATCTATGGCGCAGTCACAGTCCCTATGAGGAGGCAGAGCACTGGACCTGGACTCGCTGAATACATCCTGATAATCAGACAAATACTCAGGAACTTCCGAAGGAGTAGAGGAAGCAATAGACACCGGCGGGGAATCAGCATGAATTCCCTGACAGCCCCAACTTGACACAGACATTGCCTTCCAATCCAAGACTGGATTGTGGGTCTGTAACCATGGCAGACCCAAAACGACCAAATCATGCATTTTATGCAGAACAAGAAAACGAATCACCTCCCGATGTTCAGGAGTCATGCACATGGTTACCTGCGTCCAAAACTGCGGTTTATTTTCCGCCAATGGCGTAGCATCAATACCTCTAAGAGGAATAGGATTTACCAACGGTTCAAGAACAAAACCACAGCGCTTGGCAAATGACAGATCCATAAGACTCAGGGCAGCACCTGAATCCACAAACGCCATAACAGGGTAAGAAGACAATGAGCAAATTAAAGTCACAGACAAAATAAATTTAGGTTGCAAATTACCAATGGCGACAGGACTAACAACCCTTGTTAGGCGTTTAGAGCATGCTGATATAACATGTGTAGAATCACCACAGTAAAAACACAACCCATTCTGACGTCTATGATTTTTCCGCTCATTTCTAGTCTGAATTCTATCACATTGCATTAAATCAGGTGTTTGTTCAGACAACACCACCAGAGGATTATCGGTTTTGCGCTCCCGCAAACGCCGGTCAATTTGAATAGCCAGCGCCATGGAATCATTCAGACTTGTAGGAATGGAGAAACCCACTATCACATTCTTAATGGCTTCAGAAAGGCCATTTCTGAAATTTGCGGCCAGAGCACACTCATTCCACTGAGTAAGCACGGACCATTTCCGAAATTTTTGGCAATACACTTCAGCTTCATCCTGGCCCTGAGAAATAGCCAGCAAGGCTTTATCTGCCTGAACTTCAAGATTGGGTTCCTCGTAAAGCAATCCAAGCACCAGAAAAAACGCATCAATATTTGCCAATGCCGGATCTCCTGGCGCTAGCGAGAAAGCCCAATCCTGAGGGTCGCCCCGTAAAAAAGAGATAACAATTTTAACTTGCTGAGCTGAATCTCCAGATGAACGGGGTCTGAGAGATAGAAACAATTTACAATTATTCCTGAAATTCCTAAACTTAAATCGGTCTCCAGAAAACAGTTCAGGAATAGGTATTTTAGGTTCAGACATTGGACTACTGGTAACAAAATCTTGTATGCCCTGCACACGAGCAGCAAGCTGGTCTACACTTGTAATCAAGGTCTGGACATTCATGTCTGCAGCAAGCACAAGCCACTCAGAGGTAAAGGGGAGGAAGAGAGGAAGAAAAAAAAAACTCAGAATTTCCTTTCTTATTATCCCACTTCTGCAATGCATTAAACATTCAATGTTGGCCTGGCATAAAGTTATGACCCCAATGGCAGAGGGTCTCAGAAATAATTACTAAGTCTGCAAACACAAAAAACCAGCTCATAGGGCAGTGGTAACTGAGCTGACCATATATCTAATCCTAGCACCACAAATAGCAGCAGTTGGGGAACGTGCCTACGTTGGTTCTAGACGTCTCGCGCCAGCCGGAGAACTAACTAACCCTAGAAGGGAAAAGAAAGACCTTTCTTGCCTCCAGAGGAAAGCCGCCAAAAGTTGGATACAAGCCCCCAACAAATAATACCGGTGAGGTAAGAGGAAAAGACAAACGTAAGAATGAGCTAGGTATTTAGCAAAGAGAGGCCCACTAGCTAATAGCAGAATATAGTAAGATGACTTATATGGTCAGCAAAAACCCTATCAAAATATCCACGCTGGATATTCAAGAACCC
The DNA here is from genome assembly GCF_051348905.1 of Ranitomeya variabilis. Lineage (NCBI taxonomy): Eukaryota > Metazoa > Chordata > Amphibia > Anura > Dendrobatidae > Ranitomeya > Ranitomeya variabilis. The sequence continues at coordinate 90,794,726 of NC_135236.1, forward strand.
CCGAACCGTCTAACGGCCCGGGGGGAGAACACCAGCCCCCTAGAGCTTCCAGCAAAGTCAGGAATCACATTTAGTACAAGCTGGACAAAAATAAGAGCAAAGCAAATAACCAAAAAACAAAGAAGCAGGACTTAGCTTAATTTTGCACGAACAAGGAGCAGCAGACAGGAGCAAACAGAAAGGATCTGATTACAACGATGCCAGGCACTGGACTAAGGATCCAGGAAGTTTATATAGCAACACCCCTGGACTAACGACCCAGGTGGGTGCCAAACTGAGGAAAGACAATCCCAGAGTCATATCACTAGTAACCACAAGAGGGAGCCAAAAAGTCTAATTCACAACACAGCCCCCAGTGGTCGGCGTAATGAATGGAAGCGGAGGCACAGGTGGTGAAGGTAACATTCGTTTTTATTGATATTTTTGTGGAACCTCGGGACCACGGTCCTGGGGGCTCCGAAGGGGCCAACTACGTGAGCCCCAGGCACCCGTGGTATGTCCCCTCGAACAGGGTCAGAATGGAATGACTGGGGGACACGGGTGCTACCTCCAGTTAGACCCCAGATACGTGGCAGCTGTAACAGTGGGACAGACGGACAAGCAGGGTTAACAAATGTTGTGGAGCTGATCGGTGGGTTCTGGGTTGGAGCTGACACAGGTGGTACTGGCGTTGTCCAGAGGTACGAATGCCTGAATGGCGGGACGTGATGGAACTGGCGTAGACAGAATAGACGTCGTCCAGGATAGCCAGGTAACAGATAAATAAATCCAAGATGGAGGATATATTACTCAGAAAAACCACCATACTCCAAAACGAAAATTGGAATGGAGTATGTGGGAGAGAGGATATCAGAATTAGATATCAGGACACTCCAAGCGATTACATTAAGACAGGAGAAAAAATGGAGTAAATGTCCCACAATTATAAAATAATATATTTATTAATACAATAGATCACAACAAATTAATTCAAACATTAAATATACAAAAATAATTATACAGGTTCATTCAGCTAAAAGGAGCCGGGTAGCACAGACAAAAAATGGTATGGAACCAAATGGACACCTGCTTATAGCCTAAAGTGCATAGTGCAGTCCTGTGTAGGCATATTAACCTGGGATATGCTGGTAAAGTAAGTATATCTACTCATATGAGCCCTGTACACAGGCTCAGAAGGAGCATAAATGTCATAAGTGACCACCAGGTTCCTACCTCAATGCAGGTGTCAGATAAGGGTCCACACCAGAACGCCCCAACGCGCGTTTCGCGTTGGCTTCTTCGGGGGGCGGTCACCGCCCCCCGAAGAAGCCAACGCGAAACGCGCATTGGGGCGTTCTGGTGTGGACCCTTATCTGACACCTGCATTGAGGTAGGAACCTGGTGGTCACTTATGACATTTATGCTCCTTCTGAGCCTGTGTACAGGGCTCATATGAGTAGATATACTTACTTTACCAGCATATCCCAGGTTAATATGCCTACACAGGACTGCACTATGCACTTTAGGCTATAAGCAGGTGTCCATTTGGTTCCATACCATTTTTTGTCTGTGCTACCCGGCTCCTTTTAGCTGAATGAACCTGTATAATTATTTTTGTATATTTAATGTTTGAATTAATTTGTTGTGATCTATTGTATTAATAAATATATTATTTTATAATTGTGGGACATTTACTCCATTTTTTCTCCTGTCTTAATGTAGCCAGGTAACAGGTAGCAGAGACAAACAGCGTAAGCGGAGCACTGGCAGAACACTTCAGAAGCTAAAGCACACAGTAGCCGAAACCGGAAGGTAGCAACAGAGGATACTTGTTGCTCTGGCACCCTCCCTATGGCGGAGGGGCTAGAAATAGTAATTACTAACATGCCATTGGTCAGAAGAACTTCTTGAAGAATGCGCGCTGGCTCTTTAAGAGACTGGGAGCGAGCGCAACTTAAACTTTCTACCCAAGAACCTGCTGGCCGCGCGACAGGCAGCAAGGAGAAAAGAAGAAGCAGCGGCTGCAGCAGGACGGCGTGGGGCCAGCACAGAGTGGGAGTCCCGCAAAGGTACGGGAACAGATGTAACAGTCGGCTTTCCCTCTGCTGGTTATGAAAATTACGACGGAGCCCACGCCTTTTTTTTATGATTTATTTTACAAATGATATACACAGCAGCTGCTGAATAGAACTACCATCATTGTCACCTGGTCGCGGTGATTTCATGAACTATATCGCTTTTCCCAGGTGCCGATATGTGTCACACTGATGCGGCACACGGATGCCACACGCATGCCACATGTATGTAACACACGAACACGAATAGTCCTGGTACTGATTTTTCCAGTACAGGAAATATCAGGATGTGTGAAGGGGGCCCAAGGTAGCAGCTAGGTCCCAGCCCGGGACAGATCAAGGTAACCTGCCTGTTTCCCCTTCCAAGAACTGCAGGCGGCACATTTGGAGGCAGGAATGGATGTAGACTGCTCCAGGATGAGTCTGTTACTAGACAGCAGTCCGCTGGTCCTTTTAGTCCAGTCAACCGTTTATGCACCAGTGTTCTGTGGACCCCTTAGCTCAGGTGGCCAAGAGTCCCTTTATACTCTCTGTTTCTTCCCACTTTGTTGAATATTATTGGAGATGATTCAACTCCATCATGGCTGATGACAGTGACAGCTGCTGAATAAGAGACTTCTGGATGGTCGGATCACAGCTCCTACGCAGCTTGGTTTATTATTGTCTAGGTCTCGTTCATTTCACCGTATTTCAATGTCTCAAAGTGCAGGGTCTACCCACAGGTTGACAGCTATGGGTGGGTTATCAGGGTTTAGATCTGCAAGGGATAGGGGCAAAGAAGGTAGTGATGAGATTAGGGAGCTATTAGGAAGGGTAAAAAGATTTGTTAACTTATTTTGAGGGTGTGAGGCAAACCCTAGCACATTTAGGCTATGTGCGCACGTTGCATATTTGCTTGCAGACATTTCTGCAAGGTTTCTGCATCTCTTGGCAGAAAAACGTTTATTAAAATACACACTTTTTTTAGGCGTTTTTTTTCATGTGCATTTGTAAATCCATACAGCTAAATAAAGATATATTATTTTATAAAAAAAAAAGAATTATGATGTAATTTCCTAAGGCTACTTTCACACTAGCGTCGTGCACTGCACGTCGCTATGCGTCGTTTTGTAGAAAAAACGCATCCTGCAAAAGTGCTTGCAGGATGTGTTTTTTCTCCATAGACTTGCATTAGTGACGCAGTGCGATGCATTGCCACACGTTGCAACCGTCGTGCGACGGTTGCGTCGGTCCGTCGTCACCAAAAAACTTTAAATGTAACGTTTTTTGGTGTGTCGAGACCGTCTTTTCCGACCGCTCATGCGCGGCCGGAACTCCGCCCCCACCTCCCCGCACATCACAATGGGGCAGCGGATGTGTGCTTTCACTGCTTGCGGCGGTACGTCGCAACGACGCAATTCGTCGTGCGTCGTACGACGCTAGTGTGAAAGTAGCCTTATTCAACCTCTTCAGCCATGAAAGAGATGGGCAGGGCAGCAGTCATGGCCACCAACATCTCCAACAGTGTGCCCTGGCCTCCCATCACATAAACACACTGCCCATCACACAGCATACCTGTAGCGCCTTCTTCAGCTCCATCAGGGACCTCAGCACGTTTCAGGAGGTTCTCTGGAACCACTTTGGAATAAACGGAGTCACAGTCCATTCCAATTTTAACAAGAACTTCTTTACTAGGACTTGTACACAACATATCCACATTTCTTCCAGCATCAACATCAGGTTTCACAATGTGCAACTCCTCTTCTGTCCCTGTCCTCCTCTCTCTGTCGCTAAGCTCGCTCCCGGGACGGACTGTACCATTCGATCCCTCAGCATCCTCTCTGTCCAGATTCCTTGCCTCATGTGGGGGTTCCCTCAACAGCTGCTTTGCCTCAGCTCCGAGGGCATCAGCCCACACACTCATCTGCCACATGATGAGCGACCTGCCCGTACTGCTTAGTCTTTTCTAACAACTGCAGTCCCACTAATACTGCACAGCTAGCACTGTTGCTGTTGCCTCTTCTGATGAAGTTCTGGCCAGAGATGCTATATCTAAATTTACCATACTTACTGAATGCCTAATCCCAAACGCCCTCATCTCCTGCAAACAATCAAAAATAATAAACCAGCATATATTATCCTATCCGATGTAGTCCACTTAATACCGAGTTTTCCATGGCGATCTCACGTGTAGAACTGTCAAATCAGGAGATGTGACTGCTCTACCTGGCCTTCGACAATACACTGAGAGGAGGTGATTGCTCCCGCAGTGTATCACTGCGCTGCCGTGAGAGTTCACCAGAGTTCATCAGCTCCAGTGCTGTCACTTCTACCGCTGTGAGAACTTTCTCACGCAGCGGTGCCGTAAGGGAGAGCACTGGAGCCGATCAGCTGATGAACTCCGGTGAACTCTCACAGTGGCTGGCGGCTCAGTGACACACTGCAGAAGCAATCACCTCCTGTCAGTGTATCACCGGAGGCCGGGTGAGATCGATGTGGGACACTCGGTATTAAATGGACTATGGCGGAAAGGTGAGTATATGTTTGTTTATTATTTGTGATTGTTTGCAGGAGACACCGGCATCGGGGATTAGGGATTCAGTGAGTATGTATTTTGTATGTGAATATGTATGTAATTATGTAAATGATTTGATTTTTTTTACAATTGAACACAGGCGCCGGATGATGAGACTATTCTCACATCATCGCCTCATGTTGTCTGTTATACAGGTGCATCTCACAAAATTAGAATATCATCAAAAAGTTAATTTATTTCAGTTCTTCATTACAAAAAGTGAAACTCTGAAATGTTGGCCTACTGAAATGTATGTTCAGTAAATGAACTCAATACTTGGTTGGGGATCCTTTGGTATCAATTACTGCATCAATGCGGCGTGGCATGGAGGCGATCAGCCTGTGGCACTGCTGAGGGGTTATGGAAGACCAGGTTGCTTTGATAGCAGCCTTCAGCTCCTCTGCATTGTTGGGTCTGGTTTTGGCTTGAAAGAAGGACAGGAAAAAAAAAACATTGCAAAAATAAAAATTGGTGGTGGCAGAAAAGAATTAAGGCTTTGTTCACATGCCCGTTGGGTCATTTCATTTGTCTGTTCAGCTTTAGCAACAGTTAACCTGACTAAGTAATCAGGTTGCATCAGATATTCAAACACAAGAGGAAAAGTCGCAATATAGGTTCTTTTTTTTTTTTTTTTTTTTTTTTAAAGGAAACCTGTCACCTCCCCTAGCATTTTTAACTAAAAGAGCCACCTTGTGCAGCACTAATGCTGCATTCTGACAAGGTGGCTCTTTTAGTTCGAGTCCCTGGCACTGCTGCGATAATCGCTTTTGAAATTTGTCCCTCATACCTGTGAAATTGTCCGGGGGGCAGGTCTTTCCCCCTAATCTAGACTCCTCACATCCGTCACTCATGGCTTCTGCGTGTCACCTCCTCTTCCTTCAGTAGCATCCCCGGCGCCTGCGCTGTAAGTTCAAAGGGCAGCGCAACTGCGCATGCCCGAAAAAAAAAAATAACAGCGCAGGCGCCGGGGACGATACTGAAGGAAGAGGAGGTGGCACGCAGAGGCCATGAGTGATGGATGTGAGGCGTCTGGATTAGGGGGAAAGACCTGCCCCCTGGACGATTTCACAGGTATGAGGGACAAATTTCAAAATCGCTTATTGCAGCAGTGCCAGGGACCCGAACTAAAAGAGCCACCTTGTCAGAATGCAGCATTAGTGCTGCACAAGGTGGCTCTTTTAGTTACAAACGCCAGGGGGGGTGGCAGGTTCCCTTTAAAGAAAAGAAGGAAAAGTCCTGAAGGCAGGACTCATTTTTTTTCCATTCTAAAAAACGAAAGCCATAATAATCATTGGGGTCCATCCATCCACTTCCATAACAGATCATTTATGCTAGAATGTCCGGATGTGTGAACAGAGTCTAAGGAACATTATTGCACAGGGGGCCCAGACAATTTCAGAATTGGGACAAGTTTTGCAGCTATGCTGGAACAATTAGAAAAATAAAATCATCCTATCACACTATGTACATGCCAGGAGCCACGCTCCATATATTCAGACGACAGCCTGCAAGCACATATCCAAACAAGCACACAGCTTTCCTGCTGCCCCCTGACCTCAATGTCCCAGCAGAGCCTTGGGAGAGAGGGGGCCCCTCCGGTGCTTGGGTGATAGGTCGTGTGAAGTTAAACAGACATGCCATACAGAGCATACACGAATAGGGAAAGGGACATCCTGTTCTTCTGGTGTATTCAACAGTGTGCACACATATACTACAGGCAAAAAAAAAAAAAACAACTAAATCTGAATCTGTGTCTCTGCACATTTACTGCAGAAATCCCCAACCATTGATTTTTTTTTCTATCTACCGTACTACTCGACAAATACAATAGGTGTAATTTACCTATTCTTCCAGCATAATGGCTCTTTAACATGAAAGCAAGAACATAGTATTCCAGCATTTCATCTCTGACTGTTTATTTGTCTGACTAATTATGGTTTCACAATTACAATTTAGACAAAGAACCGAAAGAGAACAATGTGTTGTGTAATAAGCTCCGCCATAGACGCTGATAAACAGTCTCCACCACGGCACCGAGATCCAGGAGTCTGGAAAAAGTCGTAGCAATTACCATGGTAAAAAATACAGGCGCATCTCACAAAATTAGAATATCATCAAAAAGTTAATTTATTTCAGTTCTTCAATACAAAAAGTGAAACTCATATATTATATAGAGTCATTACACACAGAGTGATCTATTTCAAGTGTTTATTTCTGTTAATGTTGATGATTATGGCTTACAGCTAATGAAAACCCAAAAGTCATTACCTCAGTAAATTAGAATACTTTATAACACCAGCTTGAAAAAATGATTTTAAAATCCATACTCTTGGCCTACTGAAATGTATGTTCAGTAAATGCACTCAATACTTGGTCGGGGCTCCTTTTGTATCAATTACTGCATCAGTGCAGCGTGGCATGGAGGCGATCAGCCTGTGGCACTGCTGAGGGGCTATGGAAGCCCAGGTTGCTTTGATAGCAGCCTTCAGCTCATCTGCATTGTTGTGTCTGGTGTCTCATCTTCCTCTTGACAATACCCCATAGATTCCTTATGGAGTTAAGGTCAGGCAAGTTTGCTGGCCAATCCACCACAGTGATACTATTGTTTTTAAACCAGGTATTGGTACTTTCGGCAGTGTGGACAGGTGCCAAATCCTGCTGGAGAATGAAATTTCCATCTCCAAAAAGCTTGTCGGCAGAGGGAAGCATGAAGTGCTGTATAATTTCCTGGTAAACGACTGAGCTGACTTTGGTCTTGATAAAACACAGTGGACCTACACCAGCAGATGACATGGCTCCTGAAACCATCACTGATTGTGTATTCTTCACACTATACTTAACCCCTTTCTGACCTCGGACGGGATAGTACGTCCGAGGTCAGAAGCCCCACTTTGATGCGGGCTCTGGCGGTGAGCCCGCATCAAAGCCAGGACATGTCAGCTGTTTTGAACAGCTGACATGTGCCCGTAATAGGCGCGGGCAGAATCGCGATCTGCCCGCGCCTATTAACTAGTTAAATGCCGCTGTCAAACGCAGACAGCGGCATTTAACTACCGCATCTGGCCGGGCGGCCGGAAATGACGGCATCGCCGACCCCCGTCATATGATCGGAGGTCGGCGATGCTTCTCCATTGTAACCATAGAGGTCCTTGAGACCTGTATGGTTACTGAGGCACGGCAGCTGTGAGCGCCACCCTGTGGTCGGCACTCACAGCACACCTGATTTTCTGCTACATAGCAGCGAACAGCAGATCGCTGCTACGTAGCAGAGCCGATCGTGCTGTGCCTGCTTCTAGCCTCCCATGGAGGCTATAGAAGCATGGCAAAAGTAAAAAAAAAAGTTAAAAAAAATGTTAAAAAATAAAAAAAATATAAAAGTTTAAATCACCCCCCTTTCGCCCCAATCAAAAGAAATCAATAAATTTCAGAATCGTTCAGAATCGCCCGAACTATCAATAAAAAAAAGCATTAACCTGATCGCTAAACAGCGTAGCGAGAAAAAAATTCGAAACGACAGAATTACGTTTTTGTGGTCACCGCGACATTGCATTAAAATGCAATAACGGGCGATCAAAAGAACATATCTGCACCAAAATGGTATCATTAAAAATGCCAGCTCGGCATGCAAAAAATAAGCCCTCAACCGACCCCAGATCATGAAAAATGGAGACGCTACGAGTATCGGAAAATGGCACAAATTTTTTTTTAAAGCAAAGTTTGGAATTTTTTTTCACCACTTAGGTAAAAAAGAACCTAGTCATGTTAGGTGTCTATGAACTCATAATGACCTGGAGAATCATAATGGCAGGTCAGTTTTAGCATTTAGTGAACCTAGCAAAAAAGCCAAACAAAAAACAAGTGTGGGACTGCACTTTTTTTGCAATTTCACTGCACTTGGAATTTTTTTCCCGTTTTCTAGTACACGACATGGTAAAACCAATGATGTAATTTAAAAGTACAACTCTTCCTACAAAAAATAAGCCCTCACACGGCCAAATTGACGGAAAAATAAAAAAGTTATGGCTCTGGGAAGGAGGGGAGTGAAAAACGAACACGGAAAAACGAAAAATCCCAAGGTCATGAAGGGGTTAAAAACCAAGGTCCCAGAGTCTGGAGGAAGAGTGGAGAGGCCACAATCCAAGCTGCTTGAGGTCTAGTGTGAAGTTTCCACAATCAGTAATGGTTTGGGGAGCCATGTCATCTGCTGGTGTAGGTCCACTGTGTTTTATCAAGACCAAAGTCAGTGCAGCCATCTACCAGAAAATGTTAGAGCACTTCATGCTTCCCTCTGCCGACAAGCTTTTTGGAGATGGAAATTTAATTCTCCAGCAGGATTTGGCATCTGTCCACACTGCCGAAAGTACCAATACCTGGTTCAAAAACAACAGTATCACTGTGCTTGACTGGCCAGCAAACTCACCTGACCTTAACCCCATAGAGAATCTCTGGGGTATTGTCATGAGGAAGATGAGAGACACCAGACACAACAAGGCAGACAAGCTGAAAGCTGCTATAAAAGCAACCTGGGCTTCCATAACACCTCAGCAGTGCCACAGGCTGATCGTCTCCATGCCACGCCGCATTGATGCAGTAGTTGATGTCCAAGGAGCCCCGACCAAGTATTGAGTGCATTTACTGAATATACATTTCAGTAGACTAACATTTCAGATTTTAAAATAATATTTTCAAGTTGGTGTTATGAAGTATTCTAATTTACTGAGATATGAGCAGTATAGACTTTCTCATATGTTATACACAGAGTATATAGGTCTCCGGATGTCCTATACAGAGCTGGGTTGAGATCTGATTCGGAATGCCCTAGGTGTAGGAATGATAGTGCTGGAATGTTTCACATGCTCTGGTCGTGTCCGAGGTTGACTGCTTTTTGGTTAGTGGTTCTCAGCCGGATAGAAGGGGCGTACAGATGTGTAATTCCAAGGGAACCAATGGTGTGCGTGCCGGGATATGTGGATGAGATAATTGTAGATAAGTTGAAAATAGCAATCGCTAGACCGCTATATATGGCCTGGAAGGTCATAGCAAGAAATTGGATGAAAGAGGAGCCTCCCTCGAGGGGAGATACATCAAATATGTGGGGAAGGTCATAGCCTTAGAAAAGGGAGTATGTCAGAAAAGAGAGAAAATGGCCTTGTATGACAAATTGTGGACACCTTGGTTGGAATTGGGTTAGAAGCAGATTGAGGGAAAATAGGCCTGAGGAAGTTTCGCCTATAAAATAATGGTCTATAGATTCATAGTGAAGGACATCATATTATACTAAAGTATATACTGCTATAAAACATGTTAAAAGAAGGACGTGAGCTGTCTAAATGGGGAAAGGGGGGGATGGGGATGAAGGGGGGAGGGATGCGTAAAGGGGGGTTAATGCTGGGGGGGGGGAATTGAAAAACACATGTATTATTGTTAAATGTTTTATTGCATTTTATAATCAATAAAAACTATTTGAATTAAAAAAAAAAAAATTACTGAGATAATGACCTTTGGGTTTTCATTGGCTGTAAGCCATAATCATCAACATTAATAGAAATAAACACTTGAAATAGATCACTCTGTTTGTAAAGACTCTATATAATATACGAAGTTACACTTTTGCATCGAGGAATTGAAATAAATTAACTTTTTGATAATATTCTAATTTTGTGAGATGCACCTGTATGTTATAGGGGCGCTAAGTCCTCAACCTTTCTCATCTACTTACTGTATAGTTCAATCTTTTGATGCCTTGGAACAGCAGATACATAGTTACATATGAAAAAGACCTAGATCCATCAAGTTCAGCCATTCTCCACCAATTATACATTCCTTGTCACTAAATTACCTATAACCCACAATGCCATTTGATGCCTAGGAAATCATCCAGCCATTTTTTAAAAGCGGTCATAGTGTCGGCCATTACTACGTCTTGTGGTCGGCATTCCGCAGCCTGACTGCTCTAACTGTAAAGAACCCTTTCCTATGTAGCTGCCGGAATTGCCTTTTTTCCACCCGTAATGAGTGCCCCTGGTCGTTTGTATGGTCTTTGGATGGAGTAAGTCATGTGCCAGTCCTCTGTACTGACCACACGTGTAATCATGCTACCCGATCCACTGGCTCTATGATCTCATCCAGGTATGATTGAGTCTAAAACGCTGCAACGTTTCAGAGAAAAATATACTTCTCCCTGCCCTCTGCCCTGAAGTGTTAAGTCTCTTACTATATAGCAAAACCGAAAGAAATAAATAAAAGTTGATATACATGCAACATGTAGGAGCATGCTCACACTGGATATTAACCCCTTAGTAACGGAGCCACATTTTTGAAATCTGACCAGTGTCACTTTATGTGGTAACTCTGGAACGCTTCAACAAATCCCAGAGATTTTGAGACTGTTTTTTCGTGACACATTATACTTTATGATAATGGTAAATTTATGTTGACACGTTTTGTGTTTATTTATAAAAAATATCAGAAATTTGAGAAAAATGTTAAAAAATTAGCAATTTTCAAACTTTGAATGATTATCCCTTTATTCCAGATAGTCATACCACAGCAGACCATGAATAAATAACATTGCCCACATGTCGGCTTTACATCAGCACCATTTGTAAAATGTTATTTTATTTTGGTAGCATTTTAAGAAGTTTAAAAATGTAGCAGTAATTTTTAATTTTTTCAAGGAAATTTACACAATTTAGTTTTTAGGGACCTATCCATGTTTGAAGTGACTTTAGGAGTCCTATATATTGGGAAACCCCCAAAAGTGATGCCATTTTAAAAACAGCACCCCCTGACATATCGAAAACTGCTGTCAGGTAGTTTATTAACCCTTCAGGTGCTTTTCAGGAATTAATGCAAAGTGACATGACAGAAATGAAAATGTGTATTTTTACCACCTAAATGCCTCTAACTTCTGAACAGATTACTACAGCCGGCAAACTCTAAGGCCACTAATTGGTCATGAATTGCCATGCCTAACATCAGGACCACACAATTATGATCTGAGTGCACTAATTGGGATAAAGAGGAAGCCCCCACACTCTGTTAACCATTTATATGATATAGTCACTATTGACAGCAGCATCTAAGGGGTTAAACAGATCTGGACGGTGACAACACTGATGCAGCAAGTTATCAGCTATAGTGCACAGCCGACAGCTGCTGGATTGTCACCGGTATGGGGATGATATTCCCTTATATCTCAGGTCAGTAAAAAGACGTATTGGTGGTCATTAAGGGGTTAAACCTAAATTAGAAACAAAATGAACATATTTCCTGCTATAAGTAAAAAAACAGTAGTGCATATAAATAACAGAGTCTTTAAAATACGCTGTTTTTTATATAAAACAAAAAAAAGTACAAACTATCCCACCAGCGTCAAGGTGTACCCAGTTGGTGCGGTCCTAACGAGCTGGCAACAGAATAGTGCGACAATACAGTGACCAGTGATGTCGCTTGCAGGAATGCGGGGTATTCTGACAGCACTCGGTTGCCGGCTTGATATTGCTGATCTAAGCCAACAACAGAGAGTGCACTGTCATTGTGCACATCGCACAGGGACTAGCCCAGACTTTGAAACAAAGGTCATTGATAATGTTTCATTTCGGGCAAGGGGCTGAGGTTGTGGCAGTGACCGCAGACTCTGCGCACCTGATAACGCTTCGCTTGAGAATCCCAGCATGAGCTGACATTCTCAAAGCGTCATCAGAAAGCAATAGGTGGGGAGGAAGAGAACAGTTAGATATCATAGGAAGGATAGGGAATTTATAATACAAGAATAATAGAAAATAGTTTAGATAAAATACAAAGATAGGGATTTAGGAGGCAAATCACTTTGCCTTTGGACCAAGGCTTTAAGGCTCCCAGATGTTTTTCATCCAGTAATTACAGATTCCTAAATGAGACATTTGGCTGTCTAAGCGCTATCTCTGAAGGGGTGAACAGATCACAGTGTCACTTACACGTCAGTCTTTGTGGTGGTGTAAGCACCGAGGAGCCGACTGTACAGAATAGACACTCTCCTTAGTACATTTTGTATACTGTATTTTTTGCCATCACCTTATCTCCCCACATTTTCCTGGAAGTTATTATCTGGCAGCAGCTAATACTGTTTCATCTGAAATTCAATATTCAGAAGTTAAAATGATGACACTAAACCTCTTTGAATAATTTTAAAGATGAGCAAAAGCTCCAGGAACACGTTAATCGCTGCTGATAAAATTGAGCTTTTAAGGTGTTCAATGTGGGTTTTTTTTTTTTTTTAAATGTAATCTTCTTTCAAGTGATCTGAAGAAATGATTTAGTAACATTAAAGTGATGGGGACCTGAAGTTAAATCATTAACTGCTAAATTCTGCAAGCTATGAGGGGTCTGTGATTCTGCGACAGAGGTACTGTACATGTATACAGGGCCGGGGCAAGGTATACAAGTGACATAGCCAGTGAAGGCAAATAGCGAAAGAGACAGACATTGTGTAGAGATGTAAGCGACGGGCGCTGCCGCTTATCCCTTGCACCTGATGCAACCAGTCAGGTATCAGGACTCAGCACTGTCTAATGCTTTGGATAAGTGTCGCCGCTTATCCCCATCAGTCAGGAGCCAGAGCTGCCTAACGCTTTGGATGAGCATCGTCCGTCGCTGCTTATCCCTTGCACTAGGCAGACATGGCTGAATCCTGTCACTTATCCTGACTCACTACTACCAGATATAGGCCAAAGAAGCAGTTTAGGGCTGGCACATGGCGCAGATGATTGCTGCGCTGCTTGCTAACCTATACAGCCCCTATCCTTACTGCCCTGTTGGGGCGACTTCTTATAAGTTCAGGCTTCTAATCACTGATTGTAAAGAAATGGTTAAAATTCAGAGACATCAGACAGAGATCTTGAAAAGTGAAATAAAATAAAAAAACCTTTAAGTTATGTTCACACGGTGTCTTTTTTTGCCACACAAAAAAAAGGCTCAAACAAATGAACATATTAATTTCTGATGTAAAAAGGCCTGTTCGGGCTTTTGAGCTTCTTTTAAATGCTTCAGTGTTTTAAAAGACGCCAAGAAAGGGAATCTGTCATCAGATTTTTGCCTCCCAATCTGAGAGCAGCATAATGTAGGGGCAGAAATCCTGATTCCAGTGACATCACTTACTGGGCTGCTTGTCGTATGCTTTTTTTTTTTTTTTTTTATAAAATCACCGTTTTATCAGCAGATTATGAGTAAAGGATTACTTGGCCTGCTACTGGAACATCAAATCCCATCCCCACTACTGATTGCCAGCTTTCTGCCTTGTCTGCATGGCTCCTTATTCCCATCCTTCTCTGCGTGCCTCTTCATCCCTATCCTTATATGCATGGCTCCTCATCCCTTGTATGCATTGTTCCACTGCATCTTGCTCCAGTGCCCACAGATCCAGCTGCTGGGCGATCACGTGTCCCTGCTCATTAAGGTAATGAATATTCACCTCTCTCCACCCTGCTGGAAGCCGGCTGCTGCAACTATCTGCAGTGCCCACTGCTAAAGAGAAATTAATATTCACTGCACTGGCAGTGAATATTCATTTCTCTTATAGCATGCACAGTGTCAGCCATAGCCACCGAATTCCAGCAGCGGCAGGGCGATCGCGGTTGTGTGCTACTTAAGAGTTATGAATATTCATCTCTCTCCAATCCCATAAGGGTGGAGAGAGGTGAATATTCATTCCCTTAATGAGCGGGGACACGTGATGGCCCAGCAGCTGGAGCTGTGGGCATCGGAACAAGATGCTGCGAGGGCACGCAGGGACGGTAAGTAGGATTTTTTTTATGCTTTTCTCATAGAGGCCATACATACAAGCATAGGGATGAGGAACCATGCATACCAGGATAGGGATGAGGGGGCCATGCCTACAAGGATACGGATGAGATGGCCATGCATACAAGGATGGGGATGAGGAGTCATGCATACCCTGCATATTATCGAGTCAATAAGTTTAACCAGTTTTTCGTGGCAAAATTAGGTGCCTCGGATTATACTCGGGTAGGCTTATACACGAGTACATACGGAAAATACAAATTTGGGTAAAACACAAAAAAAAGACCCCCAAAAATGACTAACAAAACACAACTCAAGAAAAAGTTTTCTGAAGCATCTTCTCTTGAAAAATGGATGCAGTGTGAACATATTTAGAATTGAATGAGGGTTATTATGTCTATTGCGAAATTTAGATTATGAGCCCAAATGAGATATAGAGGTATGTTCACATGATGTTCTTTGACATAGATTTTCCAGGATGCAAAATCCACATAAAAAGGCATTGCAAAAAAAACAAAAAAAAACTTACTGTGTAATTTGCTGCAGTTTCCAAACCAAGCCGCCTGAAGAATGAATGTCACTTCTTTTAACAATTTCAAGGTTTCCGAATCCTGAACGGTGTTCATTTTTTGTTGTGTTGGAGGCACTGTGAAAATCACATCAAAAACCATTTTGAGGGTGATTTTATAGAAGAATCTTCCTTTTAAATTCACTTGCAGAAAAACTATGTGATAATAACTAGAGTATGTGCACATGGCATCTTATAGGCACCAGGATACTCGCGTAGTTTATGGAAAAAGATGCAGAAAAAAAACTGGAGGTCTTTTGTTGACATTTTGCAGAGGTTTTTTTTGTTAAATACTGTTCTAATCACGAAATTCTGTTCAATGAACCATGCAGATTTATCTCATGTAATGACTTGCTATGGGTGAGACACAAGCCCGCACCACGGGTGAGTCAAATAGGAGAACAGTGGGAATGGAATTTATAGAAATCCCATTCACTGTGCTTGTAACCTAGAAAACAGCATTTTGGATGCAGCGCAGGTGAACTGCGCCCAAAACACTGGATCGTGGGCACATACCCTTAGAGACTTAGAATGTAAGCTCTAGCAGGAGGGGGGAATGCCCCTTCACTAGGGAGGCTTTAGGGATCTTAATATTTTCTATGACAAGGACTCTATAAAATGTTTAGAAGGGCGACATCACATGAGCCACCTCCTTTCCATTCTGGGGCTTGGTGGGCTACCCACTGGTCAGATCACAAGTGACCAATCTTTAATGGCATAACTTTATTATTATTACTAATGACCATAGTCGGTTTTCCGCTGCCGATTTTCTGTGCATACGTCATATATATCATTACCTGACTATTTAATGTCGGCACTTATACCTAGATTAGGCAACATTATATGATTGAGTCCTTTGATGCTTTATTGTCTATTCATGTGAGATAAAAGACTTAGTGACAGAACACGTAGATTTCCCAGTCTGTGCTGTTGTAAATGGGAGAATGGATGCAATTCCCTTTTAAAGTGTCACCAAAGCCTTTTTAGTAATTAGTAAGGAAGCTTAAAAAAAATGGAATAAATAAGGTTTGGCGTTGGCACTGTCACGTGTAGAGAACAATGTGTGTGCAAATGAGACAGCCACTCGAGAACATTTCCTGACATAATGGCTTTAAAAAAGTGTTATTATATATTTTTTTAGCTATAATAATTAGCTGAAAAATGGGGATAATGGTAGCGCACCCCCACTAGCATATTGTCTCTAGTCTTACTCCTCTGTCTTTATTTCCTTTTCAGTATTTATAATTTCTATATACCGTATTTTCCGGCGTATAAGACGACTTTTTAACCCCTGAAAATCATCTTAAAAGTCGGGGGTCGTCTTATACGCCGGGTATCGCATTGCCGGGTGTATATGGTGGGTGGGGGGGGAGTGGGCCTGATGACGACGAGGGGGCGTCTCACAGGAAAGTGAGTATCCCCCATTACCTCATTGTATCATTGCAGCGTGGGGTCTCTGCTGGGAGCGGCGGCGGCTGCTGTGCTGTGCGTGGGGCGGCGGCTCCTCTTCTTCAGTGTGGGGCCTCAATGCTGCTGGGCGGCGGCGGCGGCTTATCTTCAGGCAGTCGGGGCTCCTCCGGTATCTCCTTAAAGCCCGGAGGCCCTGCCGGCAACTCCATCGGTGCAATGCAGTGGCCTCCGGGAACATGGCCGCTGCTCAGATTCAGAGATCTGAATCTGAGCATGCGCAGCCCCCAGCGGCCGGGCCACCGCATAGCAGCAATGGAGCTGTCTCCGGGAAAATGGCCGCTGCTCAGATTCAGATCTCGTCTCCCGAGATCTCGGGACGAGATCTGAATCTGAGCAGCGGCCATGTTCCTGAAGGCCACTGCATTGCACCGATGGAGTTGCCGGCAGGGCCTCCGGGCTTTAAGGAGATACCGGAGGAGCCCCGACTGCCTGAAGATAAGCCGCCGCCGCCGCCGCCCAGCTGCACAGAGGCCCCACACTGAAGAAGAGGAGCCGCCACAGCACAGCACCCACGCTGCACAATGAGGAGCAGCAGCCGCCGCTCCCAGCAGAGACCCCACGCTGCAGCGATACAATGAGGTAATGGGGGATACTCACTTTCCTGTGAGACGCCCCCTCGTCATCATCAGGCCCACTCCCCCCCCCCCCCAAAAGGCACATTAGTTACCGGTCCTATAAGACGACACGGTTTATAAGAAGACCCCCGACTTTTAAGGAGATTTTACATTTTAACTGGAAAAGTTGGGGGGTCGTCTTATACGCCCAGTCGTCTTATACGCCGGAAAATACGGTAACTTTCTATACTTTGAGTATGTCTATCTAATTTTATACTCCTGTCACATTTCTTTATTCTGTCAGGATTTGTGCGTGTGGGATGTGCAACTGACAATGACAACTTCACCGACAGTTCAGAAATAAAGGCCAGTATATTCAGTATAGTTTAGCAATAGCGTTGACCGAGCACAGTCTTGTGGACGGATGAGGTTAAAATAGAACTCTTTGGCCACAATGATCAATGGTATGCGTGGAGAAAAAAGCGCACAGAATTTCAGGAAAAGAACATCTCGTCAACCATTAAGCATTAAGGGGGAATCAATCATGGTTTGAGGTTGTGCTGCAGCCAATGGCATGGGGGAATATTTCACGGGTAGAAAAAAAAAAGTTTAATGAAATTTCAACAAATTCTTGATGCAAACATAACGCCATCTGTTAAAAAAAGCTGAAGATGAAAAGAGGATTACCTACAAATGGATAATGATCCTAAAAACACGTCAAAATCCACAAAAGACTACCACAAAAGGCGCTAGCTGAAGGTTTTACAATAGCCCTCACAGTCCCCGATCTAAACATCATTGAAAATCTGTGGCTAGACTTCAAAATAGCAGTGCATGCAAGACGACCCAGGAATCTCACAGAACTCGAAGAATTTTTCAAGGAAGAACGAATTAAAATTCATCAAACAAAAAGTTAGACTCTTGTCTGGCTATAAAAACATTTACAAGATGTGATACTTTCAAAAGGGGGTGCTTACTAGGTACTAATCATGCAGGATTCCCAACCTTTTGCATTGGCCCATTTTCCTTTTTTGTAATTTTTAAAATGTAAAAGATGAAAACACATTTTTTAAAATTTGAAATACAAAGGGAATGTGTCATCTTTAACTTCATGCCTTTTAGAGATCGTTTCATCTTCAACTAGCTTAACTGGTCACAATAACAGTCATTTTGACCAGGGGTGCCCAAACTTTTAGAGGTCAGGGTATATACATCACATAGTAGGCACTGTGACTGGTAAATACATGACATAGGAGATACCTGAACTGTTATATATATATCACATAGGAGACGATGGGACTGGTATACAGCTCTGGCAAAAATTAAGAGACCACTGTAAAATGTTCAGTTTATCTGATTTTTCTCTTTATAGGTACCGGTATATTTTTGACTAAAATGTAAATTGTCCTTTTAGTCTATAAACGTCTGACAACATGTCTCCGAATTTCCAAGCAGGAAATTTTGTATGTTTTTTCTGACAAAGAAAAATGGTCAAAATAAAAAAAAATCCAGTGCTTTCAGACCTCAAATAATGCAAAGAAACCAAGGTTCATAATCATTTAGAAACAACAATACTAATGTTTTACCTCAGGAAGAGTTCAGAAATCAATATTTTGTGGAATAACCATGATTTTTAATCACAGCTTTCATGCGTCTTCGCATACTTTCCACCAGTCTATCACACTGCTTCTGGAGCAAAAATGTAAGCAGTTCTTCTTTGTTTGATGGCTTGTGACTATCCATCATCCTCTTGAATACATTCCAGAGGTTTTCAATGGGGTTCAGGTCAGGAGATTGGGCTGCCCATGACAGGGTTTTGATGTGGTGGTCTCTTAATTTTTGCCAGAGCTGTATATCACATAGGAGACACTGGGACTAGTATATACACATAGGAGACACTGGGACACATGGCTATATGCACATAGGAGACACAGGGGCTGGTGTTTATACAGCGCATAGGAGACAGCCACTGGGACAGGTGTATACACGTCACAAAGGATACACAGACTGCTGTATTCATTACATAGGAGACACTGTGACTGCTTCCTTCATTGCCAGGACAGAAGAGCAGGGCACTAACCCAGCCTACAAAGAACGTCTTGACACGAACCAGTGCCAGCGTAATCATACGTTGCATGCACCTCAGCAAAAATTGCATGTGCATACTATTGGCCTAGGGGGAAATTAAAGGGCCACCAGCAAAATGGGGCAATGGCCAAGCACTGCAACCCCTGGGAATCTGCCTGGGGCCAGAAGAAATAACATCTCACGCTGTAAATGACTTGAGAGCCGAAGGTCCCCCACCACTGGACTACAGCATCACTTACTTACCTAAATTGGACAGCCCCATTTTGGCAGCTGATTCAAGGGCATACAGACACCTGGAACTACCATTGGACCTTCAGTTAGGAAATTAGTGGGAGCTGCTCCTGTAGCAATGTACCATAACTATAGGTGGGAGGATGGACCTGCTACTGGTGCATGGACAGATGAAAGATGCATCATTTCATGACACTGGTAGCCAAGGATCTGTGATAGCAAGCAAAATGTCAAACAAGACCCTGATTAAAGCCAACCTGTCAGCAGGATTATGCTCCGTAAACTACAGATACTGTCAGGTTGGTGCTGTTATACTGATTCAAATGATACCCGAGTAAGGAAATCCGGCTTGTGGTTGTTTAATTCTTATTTATAGTTTTCAGTTATTGAGATTCTCGTGCTCCGGGGCGGCCTGTGGGCGGAGCTGTGGCAGCCTGTGGGAGGGGCTTTGTTTGGTGCTCGGCTTACATATGCATCTGTATGGGCTGAAGGCAGGTCACTGATCCCTCACTGACTTGCCCCCTATTTTACATACTGCGTAGAACATTATTATTTTTTTTTTAAATCACATTCGTCAGGCAGGCACTGGCACCTGTGCTGTAGTGTGATATGCCATCTTGATGGAGCCTAATTTTTTTTTCTGTAGCAAAATATTGCCAGCGGTGCCGCCTATGCAGTAGCATCTATCAGAATGCGATAGATGCTACTGCGTAGGTGCGGCCGCCCGCCATTTTGATTAGGATAATTTTTTTTTCCATTCTACGCAGTATGTAAAATCTGTGACCTGCCATAAGCCATCCAGAGGAATATGTAAGCAGAGCACCACATAAAGACCCCCCCACAGGCTACTCACAGCCCCACCAACAGGCCGCCCCGAAGCACGAGAATCTTTAACTAAAAACTACAAATACAGATAAAACAACCACAAGACAGATTTCATCAACCAAGGTATTATTGTAATCAGAATAACGGTGCCGACCTGACTCTGTCTGTAGGTTACCGTGCACAATCCTGCTGACAGGTTCCCTTTAAGTGATAGTCTATTAATGATATTACAGAAACATGTCCCATCGTCCTGTATGTCAATGTCTCTCCGCGGTTGTTGATTGTAATGGAAAACATTAGGCATATCCAAATTTCCTTACATCAGCTGACGTAAGGAAATTAATGAAAACTGATTTAATTAATTCTGAGTAAAGTTTGAAAATTTACGAAAGCCGTTAATATTTTCTTATTTTTACGATTCTATATTCCTTCCTTTATAGATACGGGCCCGCCTGTCGTGTTTGTGAGCAAAGATACAAACATCCTCCTGAAACGAGGCCGCATAGAATTATAGATTATGTGATTTACGGAAGCCTCTGAGGTCTGCACAAGTCAATGCTCCACTTATTAAACGTCTGCGCTTTCAAATTACTCTAATTAGCAGCTGCTCGTTTTCTGCCGTCAAAGCAGGAGAGCAGATTTATGACTGTTTGCCAGTGTCTGACTAAGTTCAGGTCTCGGTGATAAAATCCAACTTTAAACAGGACCTGTCACAACGAGAAAAATCTGTAAGATTAAGCTGCAAATAAACATGCTATATAGAGAGGCAACATTCAATAAAATGAGGATAAATGATATAAAAATTGTGGGAAGCAGAATCTATTTAGTTTAAAAAGGTCTGTTGTTTTCCCTACTAAAGTAATGGAGGAAAAAGTGCTGTATACTCACATAGATTTCTGACAAATCTTATTAACGCCAACTGAAACTCTCTCTACTATGTGAAAAACAGCAACAATAAAGCCTCGAGCAAAATGTAGATAAGGTCTTAATGCCCCATACACATTTGACTAATGTGGGCTGAACCCACTGATATTGACGTGATCGGCCAATGGTCTAATGTGCATGGGGGTACCGGCCAACTGATAGTTGGGAGAAATGGACAACAAGCCAACACTGAGCAGATAAATAATGTCCAAAATTCTGTATAGAAAATACAACAGCCTGGACTTTTCTGGGTTTTGCTTGCAACCCTTCTGAGGAAGAGATTCGTGAAACGTGCGTCAAGGGGTACACTGGAGCTACCTGGACCCTGGGTAATTACTTGCACCCTCTAACTTGTATATATGTGTATTTGTTTATGTTTCCATGCACGTGCTATTACTTTCATTACCTTAAGCTATGGTGTGCAAATAAGGCTTTCACACTAGCGTCGGCACGGGGCCGTCGCTATGCGTCGGCCCGACGTGCCGACGCCTGTTGTGAAAATAATGCCCGACGTGGGCAGCGGAAGCAGTTTTACAACGCTTCCACTGCCCATTGTGAAGTCCGGGGAGGAGGGGGCGGAGTTGCAGCCACGCATGCGCGATCGGAAATGGGGGTCCCAACGCACAAAAAAAGTTACATGTAACTTTTTTTGTGCTGACGCTTCCAGTGTGCGACGCTTGCGATGTATGGACATACGTCGCAATGCGCCGCTAATGTAAGTATATGGGCAAAAAAACTCATCCTGCGGGCACGTTTGCAGGATGCTTTTTTTGCCACAGCGGCGCATTGTGACGTATTCCAAACGACGCTAGTGTGAAAGTAGCCTAAATCATTTTTGTTTTTTTGGATCCTCCTATGACATGAAAAACCTTTTTCACTCTGGGTTTTTATACTTCTTGTGCAAACCTTTATGGAGCCTCCTAAAAACAAAACCCAGTAAAGTCCAATTTATTCAATCATGTCTTTTCTTACCTTTAGCTATTTGTACCCTCCATTTAAGCATACTTGCTTTTATATATTTAGGCCTCTTCCTGGTATAATGCCTCCTTTCCTGGTATAATGTCACCCTATCCTGGGTCCCTTCCAGTAATATTATATCTCCCACCCTGAGCCTCTTCCAGTAATACATGGCTCCCATCTTGGCCTGGCCCCTTCCAATAATATGTGTCCTCCATCCTAGTATGTGCCCATCCTGAGCTTCTTCCAGCAATAACGTCCCTGTTCTCCAACAAATATAAAAAAAATAATAAACAATTCTACTCAACTTTCTCTGCTCCCACGACGTGCTGCGTCCTCTTCCACAGCCGGCACAGAAGCTAGTAGCTGACTTCAGCGAGCCATGCACCTCCAGTGACATGTATGCCAACTTAAGCTGCTGTCCTCTGATGAACCGTCAGCGTGTATTGTAGTGCAGGGACCCAACGGGAAATTTGGAAATGGAAATTTCATGCAGAGGTGGTAGACCGGTACGCCATTCCCATATGACGCCTCGATAATCCTCGGTTAGTGTCATCCGTTGATGGCAGGGTCCTTTCCGAAGAGGTCCATATGATCACCGAGGAAGCTGAGCTCCAAATAGGAATGCTACACACTGACAAGATTGCCTTCTATGTACTTCCTGGACTTTTGCACCGTCTCCTCCTGGGCCTGCTGTGGCTTTGTCTATATGAACTGGTCCTGGACTAGACATCCGGAGAGGTGATAAAAAGTTTCTTGTACCCGCACGCCCTGTGCGGCCGAAGCTGAAACCATCTAATCGCATTAGTCTGCCACCTGCTTATTGGTCTTATGCAGATGTCTTTGACAAGAAAGAAGTGGAGACATTACCTCCACATAGGAGTTCTACCATACAATTGTCCCTACACTTAATACTTAAGGCACCTCCACTTGTTGGGAGGTGCCAGAGCAACAATTGTAATTAGCCAGTCTTCAAGCTGCTAGCTAGTTATCAGGTCCAATACCAGTCCAGTTTAACCTGTACCAGTACTAATTCTGCTTTCCTGTTCCCATCCTGTTTGTGCAGTACCTGAACCCGAAACCACTCTGGTGGTAACTGAATCCAGAACTACTATGGGGGTATCTGAACTCGCAACTGCTGCGGTAGTACCTGAAACTGAAACTGCACCTGCAGTACCAGAATCCTGAACCCGCTCTGGCGGTAGGTATCTGTGCCTGTAGCCCACGCTGCCAGTTCCGGTTCCAGAGTCTGTCCCATCTGAACAAGAGTCTACGTCAGTACCATCTGTATCCGGTCCCGTCTTGGACTCAGAGTCCATTTCTGGTGTTCTGACCCAGGGGGTCAGTTGCTGCGGTACCGGGATCTGTCCTGTAGCAGCACCTGGTGTCCACCTAAGCCCAAGTCTAACCCCACCATCAGGGGCTCTAGTGAAAACTCAGGTGGTCTGTTAGTCAAGCCCTTCCAGGCTCTCCCCGGCCCGAGGCACAGTTGGTCCACGATCCACAAGCGTGACATGTGCCTTGTCCGATCCTTTAGCACGTCTGATTCTGAGGAGGAATCACAGCATATCTTTAACCCGGCTAAGATTATTGAAGCGGCTACTGTTCTTGTAAAAGACATCCCTTTGGATAAGACATTTGCTTCAACTAGGAGAAGAATAATGTCATGGAGACATAAATCGAAGCTGGCCAAAGATGTTCAGGACTTTGCAACCGCCTGTCCACAGTGCGCTAGTAATAATAAGTCCTCCAGGAACAAGCCTGCAGAAACCATATGCACCCCTATCATTCCTGAGAAAAGTCCTCAGCAGTCTGGATTAAAAAGTAAGGGGCGTAAGTGGGGGAACTTTTACGACAGGGTCTCGAAGTGCCTTGTCAGCGTCACCTTATTCACTGCTTTCACACCTGACGCTGGGGAAGCAATCGTCTTGTGCTCACTGCCATCTCTGCTCCTAGAGAATCTCCACCTGGCTATAGGGACCCTCAGCCACATTGTACAGAAACTTAACCCTGATGTGTCCTGCAGGGTTTGCATTCCTCATACTATCCCTAGGAAGCAGTGGGTTAATTAGGCAGCTTCTCCCACCACTCCTTGCCCAATCGTTGGGTCCCAGTTGCTTGGCTTGGATCATGTATGTATGTTTATTCTGTCTCCTCTGCTATCAACCATTTACCGTTTATCCTGACTTCTCCGCTCTGGACATCGGCAATGTATACTGAACCTGTGCTGCCTGTCCGGACCCCAGATTGGGGCTCTAGTGAAGACTCTGTAGACACTTAGTCTCACTCCTCCAAGGTAAGCCTGGCTGACAGTGCAGTGAGTTCACACCCACCGTTATAACGATGATGATTTATGCTGTGGATTTCCACAACAGATTATACCCTTTACTATGCAAAAAGTGAGGACGTACCCTAGCCACCTCTCCTTCTGATAGCCTATCTGCTGACATGTTTCGATGACCAGGAGTCACGGGTCCCCCATTCTTCTGTGGGTGTTGGTCCCACAAGTGGGACTCTCATCTATCCATAGAATGATCTTTAATATCGCTGAGAGTTTAAAGGAGTGATATGCATACTTCCGGGTACATTCCAACTAGACGTGCACAACCTTACTCAATTCACATGGATTGAGAGTCCTGGCATGTCTAGTCGTAATGTGGCCTTAAGCCTGGATATCGTATACTTACATTAACATAATTGCCAATGTCGTCATCGGCACTGGAACATCCTGACAGCATGTGGTGCGGGCACTGAGAGGATTCAGAAGTCACAAAGTGACTGTACTTTCATCACAAACCTGGACAAGCCTTTTAACACCTTTCTGCCATCTGACGGGATAGTACGTCAGCTGGCAGTATCCCCCGCTCCGGCGGTGAGCCCACCTCAAAGACGCGACATGTCAGCTGTTATAAACAGCTGATATGTGACCGCAATGGGCGCGAGCGGAATCGCGATCCACTCGTGCCCATTAACTAGTTTAATGCTGCTGTCAAACTCTGACAGCAGCATTTAACAAGTGCCGCCGGCCGCGCCGCCGAAAGCCCTCGCCCGCTGACCCCCGTCAGGATTGGGGGTCATCGGTGCATTGGCATAACAACCTGGGTCTCCTTGAGATCTCTATGGTTGTTGATGGCCGATTGCCATTAGCGCCACCCTGTGGTTGGCGCTCATAGCAATGCTGCATTTCTGCTACATAGAGGTGATCTGTGCTTCACCTCTATGTAGCAGAGCCGATCGTGTAGTGCATACTTCTAGCCTCCTATGGAGACTATTGAAGCATGCCAAAAAAAAAAAAAAAGTGTTTAAAACTATAAAAAAAATATACAAGTTCAAATCACCCCCCTTTCGCACCAATCAAAATAAAACAATTAAAAAAAAGATCAAACCTACACATATTTGGTATCGCCGCGTTCAGAATCGCCCGATCTATGAATAAAAAATGGATTAACCTGATCGCTAAACGGTGTTGCGAGAAAAAAAAAAATCAAAATTCCAAAATTACGTTTTGGTCGCCACAACATTGCAGTAAAATGCAATAACGGGCGATAAAAAAAAATATATCTGCACAAAAGTGGCATAATTAAAAACATCGGCTCGGCACACAAAAAATAAGCCCTCACCCAACCCTAGATCACGAAAAATGGAGATGCTACGAGTATTGGAAAATTGCACAATTTTTTTTTGTGCTAAATTTTAATTTTTCTTCACCACTTAGATAAAAAAAAACCTAGACGTGTTTGGTGTCTCTGAACTCATAATGACCTGGAGAATCATAATGGCAGGTTAGTTTTAGCATTTAGTGAACCTAGCAAAAAATCCAAACAAAAAGCAAGTGTGGGATTCACTTTTTTTGCAATTTCATCGCACTTGGAATTTTTTTCCTGTTTTCTGTTACACGACATGGTATTGTTCAAAAGTACAACTCGTCCCGCAAAAAATAAGCCGTCACATGGTCATACTAACGAAAAAATAAAAAAGTTATGGCTCTGGGAAGGAGGGGAGCAAAAAACGAAAATGAAAAAAGCTCCGGGGTTAACGCCCAGAAGTCTCTAACAACCAGCTTTGTATAGTTAACAATATATGGCCCTAGAACAGCATGGTTCCGTACACTGCATAGTGACTGTTCTCGGATGCTGGAGTTGAGCTCCTATTAACTTTTATATTTTCTGAATATTTTGATAACAATTTATTTGATTTTTATTTTTTAGTCCCGAACTTGCAATTATTTGATCACTTATACAACATAGTGCAATAGCAATAGTCTGGTCTTCATGGGATGACCAACATAGCAGGCATGGAGATCTTCAGCAGGCCTCTCCCTACACCCCTGCAACTATATCATATTGAAATTAGTTAAATACTCAGAGTAAATACTGGAATTTAGGATATGGGACATGTTTACCACTGTGACAACCCTCATACTAGCAGTGTGTGTACGTGTGGTGCGATCACACTGTACGTTCTCTTGGAGGGAATGTTTATCTGGCCCTTGACCTAGAGCTCTGCGTTAATTCCGATGCACATATGTAATACCATAAAGTATATTTATATTAGGCTGCGGTCTGTGTCCCATCACTGGAGAAATTACCTCTTGCGTTATCTGTCTGCAGCTTTACATGAACTCGTTGTTGGATGAAGTTTAGTAATTAAATAATATGGTATTACAATTTCCCATGCTTTGCACTGACGTGGGGCAATACCCGGAAACACTGTGTCTGCAAACTGAGATTCCGATTTGTCTTTTATCCTAAGTCATATTGCAAGACTCGTTAAAGGGTCAATAGTGACTTGTAGGATGGCTGCTTCCAACAGGTGGCGCTATAGAGTTCAAGTCCTCCTTGAAGAGGCAATTCGCATGGCTTAACGATGAAATTCATAACCGCAATGAACAAAAGGTATTATCCTGGATGTGACACACAATGCTGAGGTTTGACACTACAAAAAAAAAAAAAAGATGGGTGACGTAAATAAGAATACAGCAGAAAAGTGAAAAAGGATTATGTAAAATGCATCTGTCATTTCCAAATAATAAAATGTGTTCTATCTGAATGCGTTCATTCAAAAACTGGCTTAATGATGCTTTAAAGGGTTCTTATTGTTTGATAAAGTTTAAAAAGTAACTAAAAGGGCATTTACATAGCTTATCTGCATATGAGGCACTGTGTTAAAGCCGCAGCCCAATGCCTAATTACCGGTTAAGTTCTAACGATGAGTTTTTCAGCGGTGTACGTTCACGGAGAAAACGTTTCTGCATCTTACAGTTCCAGGAAAGTGAATGTGATCTATAGAGATCTCATGCCCATTGTGCTTTTTTTTTAACTCAGCGTAAACGGCGGTGCGTGTTTGAAATCTGTAATATGCTAATTTCTTTTGCGAGTACGCTGAGATTTACGTGCAGATTTTTCCCATAGAATTGTCTTAGATGCAAAAATAAATCTGGAAGTAAAAACTCATGTGTATTATTAGTGCATTTCCGCTGTAGGAACACACTAAAAATTACATTTAATCTGCACATGACTGTGTCAAAGCCAAATACTAGGAAGCATTAAAAACAAAGCAGCTTTAACCCTTTAACATCCAATGACGGACATAGCCTGTCTTGGCAGGGTGTCCGTTCCCGCTGCAGGATGGGCTATGCCAGTCATGCATTTAACCTGTCCCTGTGTATAAACACGCAGAGACAGTTCAGTGCCGACAGATGTCACAGACAGCTGAATGGCAGGAGAGGAGGTGCAGGGACCCATGCCATCAGTACCCGCACCCAGATCGCTGTGATCAGTCAGTCTCAAGCATGATCACACAGGACATGCTGGAATGTCATCATCTCCGCTCCGATCAGAGGAGACGCTCAGCGCTGTAAGTAGCTGAGCTGCTGCTGGGATATTCTTAGGGTATGTGCACACGTTCAGGATTGCATCAGGATTTGACGCAGGTAAAATCTGCACCAAATCTGCACCTGAGGTCACTGGCAGGTCACCTGCGTTTTTTGATGCGTTTTTTTTTCATGCGGATTTGTGTGTTTTTGTAAGCTCAATAAAGATATACAAAAAAAATGGTGATGTCATTTCTTGTACAACCTCTTCATTTACATACTCCATTGAAGAATGTTTACACACACAGATAGATAGATCTATCGTATCTATCTAACGTATCTATCTATTATCTAACGTATCTATTATCTATCTATAAATATATCTATCGCTAGATATATCTATCAATAGCTAGATATATCGATAGATAATAGATACGATAGATAGATAATACCAAGTCCGATGTTTAGTATATCTATGTATCTATCGATATATCTATCCATAAATGTATCTATAGATAGACGATTATATATATATATATATATATGGATAATCTAAGGGTCGGTTTGTCTGTAATGGAAATCCCGCGTCGCTGATTGGTCGCGGGCGGCTGGCGCGACCAATCAGCAACAGGTGCAGGATTTAAACCCAGCCGGCCGCGACCAATCAGCGATATTGCAGCGGGATTTAAACACCGCTTTGTAATTTAACTACATACATATTCTAGAATACCTGATGTGTTAGAATCGGGCCACCATCTAGTAGATATGTAATAGCAAGGTCGATGTTTATTAATTAATGTTTAATTTAAAAAAAAAAAAACTGGAAAAAAAATGGCGTGGGCTCCCGCACAATTTTCTGCGCCAGAGGGGGAAAGCCGTATAGAGTAATACTTGTAATAAGTGCCAGGACGAGCCAGCCATAACTGGGCGAGCACTTACTACCATACAGTCAGTGGGACTAAATGGCGTGAAGGACTATGGCCAAAGATGCCAATGATTGCCTCCTGAGGCTATGGACCTGTACCTACGGAGACCGAAGACATGACATGTGCTTATCCAGCTCTATACACGCACGTCTCTATGGCATTGAACACTTGTGTTGCTTCTTGCACCCCAGGAATTTTAGCTAACAGCCTACGCAGATGCAGATGAAATGTTCAAGTGCTCAGCAATTCCCACTTCAGTAAATGGCAGCCCTCCTACCTCCAAAAGTTTGCCTTGTGTTTAACTCTTTCCTTGCCAGAATACTGTTGGAATAATACCACCGCCAAGTCAAATTCTGTGCTACATGATGAGCTGCTGCTCCTTCTCACATTGGGGGTACGTGAAGACTTGTATGGATTATATTAGAGCCGGCAATGATGTTATTATCAGGCCTTAGAGCATGTTATCACGGGCCACAGTGGTTCCAGATCATTTCAGTGTCATTTTCTACCGGTCATTCTCAGCAGCACATTCACACCCAAACATTCAATACAGATTTATCTGTGGATTTGACACTGTGGCTATAAAATAGCCTGGTCCTAAGGATAGGTCACCATTGTCTCAGCAGTAGACAAACCCCTTAAAGGGGGTCTCCTCTACTATAGAAGTGGGCCCGGGGCTGTGCAGGAATGCCAATACTCACCTGCCAGACCATTGCAGTACTCTGTACTCTGCCCCCCGACAGTTTCCCGGCATCAAAATCCGACAGGAAGCATCACGTCACTGATCGGCTGCAGCCTTTACATTCTCTCCAATCAGATGAGATGAGAAGGCTGCAGACGATCACCAGTATAGTTCATTTTTCTTACATCACCCAGCAATCAACCACATTTGAACCTGAATAAACTCTCAGGCCTCATGTACATGATGATATGTAAAATCCAATATCGTATGGCTCCAAATAGAGAGTTATACATAGGTATTAGAGTTTATATGAGGACTCTTCATCAGAAAATTGCAGCATGCTCCTAGATCTGGTACGGGGCATAAATCTTACCTAAAACTGCTAATGGAATGGAGTCAAATAGGGAAAATGGAACCTCTCAAGGAACTCAGCAGCTTACAATATGGCATACAACATAGCCACAAACACACCTTTGTGGAGGAGAGCTGAATTTCTGAATCTTTAAAGGGAATTTGTCACCTGTTTTTTTGCTACCTCATCTCAAAGCAGCATAATGTAGGAAGAGAGACCCCGATTCCAGCGATGAGTCACTTAGCTTACTGGGTGCAGCAGTTGTGACACAATCACAGTTCTTAGCTGTAGCAGAGCTCAGAAAGCTGCCACACCAACACCACAGCTTTTTGTGTACACTGACTATTGACAGGTAGCTGCTCAAAAGAGTGGGCATGGTCGGTCCACACGTGCCCTGTAGTCCAGATAGTGATAAAACATTAATTGTACTTTATAACTACGGTACACAGCCTAATAAGTGACACATTACTGAAATCTATGTCTCAGCCCCTACCTCATGCTCCCCTCAGAATACACAGCAAAAACCTGATGTCAAATTCCTTTTTAAAGGCATTAAATATGTGACTCCTTTAATAGGGAATATATTCGTATGATCAACCATTTGACCTACATGGGCATGAAGGTCATAGGAAGTTGAATAAAAATACACCTTGATATTTGACTTCTTATTACAGAGAAATCCATATTTTTCTTAATATGTAAATGACCTGCTAAGATCTATTGGCCGATCACTTTTCTCCCTTAGAACTGCTTCCAGAGATTATTTTAAATAAAAGCTAAGCTGTTGGAGCACCCGCGCCCTTGTGGCACATTATATTCAGGAGTTGAGGGCCTGAAAGTGATGAAGTGTGCGCCAACTCGGCTGTCCGACCTCCCATGCACCCACCCGATACTCTTCTTGTGCCCCACTCCCTGCTAGTACAGTGTGAAGTTGGAGGTCATATCTATCTGCTGCCTGCCAAATAATAAGTACTAAGGTCAACCCTACTGACTGCTGCCTGCCTGCAAACTACGAAGTACTACCCTACTGACTGCTGCCTGCCTGCAAACTACTAAGTACTACCCAACTGACTGCTGCCTGCAAACTACTAAGTACTACCCTACTGTCTGCAATAAGGTACAACTGAACCTGTCACCAGGTTTGGCCGATATAAGATATGGCCACTGCCTTTCCAGGCTTATCTACAGCATTCTATAATGCTGTAGATAAGACCTCGATCCGACCTGCAAGATAATAAAAAAATTGTAGTTACTTACCGATAATGGTATTTCTCTGATCCCATGACGGCACCACGGAGAGAGGGCATCCGCCCTGAAGCGATGGCCGGGGAACCACCACGATGCAGGAAGACTACTGTACACAAGATGAGGTGCAAACAACAATGGGTAGATTTATTGGAAGGCAACGAATGAAGTGGATGAGGAAGATGCAAACAGGGGTATGCAATGGCAAAAGATAATTTTCAAGAGTTATATTCTTTAGCTTGTCCGTAAAATAGCACGGTGCTCCAACTGTTACAGACTCAACATATGTTACACAAGTAAATGATAACAATAAACAAAGAATGATGCTACTATATGTATAACCTCCCTGGCCATTACTAAGCACGCCTCACGGCTGCTGTGTTCTGACTATTGGATCCTACACTAGGCCCTGACATGTGTACAAAACAGGAACAAACTCACTGTGATGTTGGGGACTCAGATCCAGTCCCGGGGGGCCCCTAACAGTCTAGTACGGTGGTGCGCACGGCTTTCTGTCAGCTCCGTGAAACGTGGTCTTCTCCTTGCTTCTGGGTCCTGGAGGTGCTCCTGGAAACTGTAAATCCCTTTCTCTGTATCTTCGCGGCTCCTCGAACTAACACAGGACAGCCATCCTCGCTGCACCCGGAAAAGTCTGTAAAATCTCACAAGTCCACTCCGTTACAGGCTGGGGGTCCTCTCGCAGCTATATCAGGACACAGTTCTCCTCTCTTGCAGCTATCAGCACAAAGTTCTCTCAGCAGCAGCCTCAGCTCACACAGGCTGTTCAGGCTCCACCCCTGCCATCTGTACAGTTCAGTTCATTCCCACAGTCTATTGCAGGGGAGAAGCAGAACATTCCATTCTGCCAGACAAGGGGGTGCAGCCTCTTAAAGTAACAGCATGTTCCTTACTGTCCATAACAGCACCACCCTCCTACATGCCTCCCTTCTTAATGATGGTCGTCCTCGGCCATCACAGCATCAAGGTCAAAGTGTAATGAAGGAACGTGCAATGCGGAAACAGCACCTATAGAGGAGGCAACAAAGTTATCAAAACAGACAGAGAACACTGTTCTACATATCGGACTGGTGGAACCCCTGCATTAGACCACTGGGATCTCCGAAGCTCTTGGCTGTCAGGCAAGGCTTGACTATCTTCCAGGGGAACACTTGCTGCAGGAGTCATTGTGGGCTCGTCGGGTCTCGTCATCGCGTGGCGGTACTAGTAAATCTATGGGATTACCGTCTGTGTGGTTGAGTACCCCCTACTGTGTCAGGGACGGTCCACCACTCATCATTGATTTCACCATCAGGCGTGACAGATTTAGGAAGTGGAGTAGAGCCTTCAGGCGACAATGGGAAAGAAAAGACCTCAGGCCGGAGGGCCGCAGCATATTTATGTGAAGTAATCTAGGGGCGGACACTTAGATTTCTCTTGGGGCGTTTCTCTCTGACTAATACTCGGTTTCCAGGTTGGAGCGGTAACTCTTGAGTCGGTTTGCGGCCCGTATGTTCTTTTTCTTGCAGCTGCTGACCCGCCAACCGCCGTATCGTTTGTAATCGTTGCCGATGCTCTTTTAACCATGAGGTGACAGTTCGTTCCATCAGCTCCACAGGCTGTTCCAAATTCAGCTCAATGATCTCTCGTCCAGCTCTTCCAAACAGCGGTAGATAGGGGGTATAACCCGTGGTGGAGTGGACCCGATTGTTGTAGGTCCAGACCAACTCTGGCAGATAGTCTGGCCAACACGCCTTCTTATCCTCCTCCAACGTTCTCAGCATTTGAAGTAAGGTTCGGTTTGAAGCGTTCACATGCTCCGTTACCTTGAGGGTGGTAAGGGGTGGTCTGGGACTGCTCGATGCCATACATACGATACAGTTCTTCCATCACCTTGCCTTTGAAATATGCGCCTTGGTTGGAGTGGATGCGCTTT
Organism: Ranitomeya variabilis; assembly: GCF_051348905.1. Taxonomy (NCBI): domain Eukaryota; kingdom Metazoa; phylum Chordata; class Amphibia; order Anura; family Dendrobatidae; genus Ranitomeya; species Ranitomeya variabilis. The sequence goes on from NC_135236.1 coordinate 90,827,681, forward strand.
GGGCACCCATGCACCCGGATGAATTCTTGAAAGATGGCTTGCGCTGCCGAATCCGCAGTCTGATCTCTAGTCAATGTGACGACTGCGAACTTAGAGAAATGATCGGTCATCACCAAACAGTACTGTAGCCCCTGGGCCGAGTGTCCCACGAGGAGATAGTCGATCATCAAGACTTCTAGCGGTTCCTTAGTTTGTATGGTCTGGATGGGTGCCCTTTGTTTGGTACGCTTAATGAGGTCACATACTCGACATTGCTGGCAAACCTCTTCCACCACAGACACCAACCGGGGGGCAATACACATACCGCTGTAACCATTGGTAGGTCTTTGTGGGGCTGAAGTGAGCTCCAAATTCGTGGGCTTCTTTAGCTATTTCTTGAGCCATTCTTCCTGGGATGACCACCTGCCTCCTTGCTTCCATATCTTTTGGCTGTTGTCTCATACGCTATAGCACTGACTCTCGCACTTCCAGTTTATCCCACTGGTGTAACACACTATTCATTTCAGAGTCCAGATCATCTCTCTCTTGCTTGCCAGGCTTCCTCTTCTGAGTTACCCACCATTTCATCTGTCTCAGCCCTTCGTCTTCATCCTGAACATGTCCCCATTCCTCATTGGTTCTCCCCAGGGACCGGGTAATGCGCAGGCTTCTCTTCTTGACTGGGCCGCAACCACTGGGGGCTTAAACTTACGAAAGTCTGGGGTTTCCTCCTCTTCGAGTTGCTCATCGAGATCCCCCATTGTAGTCTCCACAGTCACTCTTGACAGCCCATCAGCATTTACGTTTTCTGTAGCAGAGCGATAACGGATGGTAAAGTCAAATTTGTCTAGGCGAGCCACCCGTTGTTATAAGGCCCCCAATTTAGCATTCTCAAGGTGGGCCAGGGGATTATTGTCTGTTCAAACTTGAATCTTGGTACCTGTCAGGAAGCCCGCAAACTTCTCTGTCATGGCCCACATCAGGGCCAGGAGCTCTAACTGGAAGGAGCTATAATCGTGAGGGTTTCTTTCGCTGTCTCGCAGGGACCTGCTGGCATACCCGATGACTCTCTCATGTCCATCCTGTATCTGAGAAAGTACTGCACCGAGTCCATGAAGGCTACCATCTGTGTACAACAGGAACGGTTAATCGTAATCTGCGTAGGCCAAAATAGGGGCTGAGGTAAGGGCATTCTTTATAGCCTGGAAGGCCTCGTCTTGTCTCTGGGCCCAAGGGATGTACTGGGTCTTCGGCACTCCAGCGGTCCCCCTCAGCAGCTCATTGAGAGGACTCACCACCTTCGCGAAGTCTTTAACAAACTGGCGGTAGTACCTGGCGAGCCCCAGAAAGGCCTCGAGTTCTCTCACTGTTCGAGGGACTGGCCACTTCTGGATAGAAGCCACTTTTTCTGGCGAGGGTAGAACTCCATCTTGTGACACTATTTGGCCCAGGTACTCGATCTCTCTCTTGAAGAGGTGGCAGTTCTTTGGCTTCACCTACAGGTTATGAGCCTGCAGTCTTCCAAGTACCTGTCCAAGCCGGGCAAGGTGTTCTTCGATTGAGGCTGAAAACACAATGATGTCATCTAGATAGATCAGGGTAGCCTCAAAATTTAAGTCTCCCAAACACTTTTCCATCAGCCATTGAAATGTGTCCGGAGAATGGAGAGCCCGAAGGGCATCCGGTTAAACTCAAACAGCCCCATAGGGAGGATAAAGGCGGTTCTCTCTTTGTCTTTCTCAGCCATGGCTACTTGCCAGTATCCGTTGCTAGGTCCAGGGTGGAGATGTAATTAGCTTTCCCCAATGCTGTCAAGGATTCCTCAATGCGGGGCAACGGATACGAGTCTCGAACAGTGCAGACATAGAGTTTCCTGTAATCTACACAGAACCGGATGGTCCCATCCTTTTTCTTGACGAGCACCACCATGGCTGCCCAAGGGCTCTGACTACTCTGCACCACTCCTGAATCCAGCATCTGCCTCAGTAATGTTTTCACCTCTTGATACATCTTGGGCGGGATCTGCCGATATCGTTTTCGAATTGGACGAGCTTCCCTGGTCGGTATTTCATGCGTGATGGCTTCAGTACAGCCGAAATCCTGGGCGTGATGGGCGAATGCGGCCTGATTTTCCCACAGCATAGTTTCTATTGCTTGCACACGCTCAGGGCCCTGAGCCTTCACATCCACTTCCATTTGATCAAGGATGACCCGTCCACTCCACGCAGGGGATGGCCTCTCGTCCCCTGCAGCAACTGCTAGCGTCCACCCCGCACCTTCTTTCGGATATAAAGACATCTCCTTCTGACTCACCACTTCACCCTTATGTAGGTACACCAGGGCCAGATCTGTCCCTCGTGGCAAGGTGACCTCCCCGAGGCCCACATTCAAAGCTCTTATGGGGACGTGCCCTTGCTGGACCACAGCTATCGTACGAGCTATCATGACTTCTTGGTCCACTCCTCCGCCTACCACAGCCTGAACAATCACTTCCAACCAGTCAAGGTTGCGATGAGTCCCCACTGGAAGGTATACTATAGTTTCTTGCTCGGGAGGCAGGATTACAGGTTCTTTACCAGGAGCCCTGATGACCCCTACCGTCTGATAAGATGGCACACTCTTCTGCGTCCCACAGACGCGGATCAGTCATTGAAGGGCTTCTTGAGTAGGCTTATGTGTAGTAGCCTTCTTCCAATATCCAGGTCCCCGTTTGGTAAACATAATCTGATTGAGTTCACGTAGGATATTCATTCTCAGTACTACAGGCACATCTTCTTTGATAGGCTCAGGGACTAGCAGGATCCCTTTTCTCCCCACTTCTTGCCCACAGATTCGAATATTCATCCACACGACCCCTGTGACCGGGATCGATTGTTGGTTGGCTGCAAACAACCGGATCAATGTCTCTTTTTCTGGCTTGGCCAAGGCCTGGAAATGCTGCCTGAAATACGTTTCTGACATCGTCGTCACTTGTGATCCAGGATCTATCAGGCAATCCACTAGAACTCTCTCAAATTCAGAACGTAGGATAGGACACACAGCAATCAAGTGTTAGTTATGATATGGAGCGGCCTCTCTCCTCGCCTCCCCCGCAGAGTGCCGCACTCTGCTGGCCTTGAGTATAGTTCCGATAGTCCCTGGCAAGGTGCCCCCGTCCTACACATTCCCAACATTGGATGCCTCCTCCTCGCTGGGGGGCACCTCGAGCCTGTCTTCGTGCCTCCGATGCCTGACGGGAGGGGGCTTGTTCAAACTGATCCTGTATCGGTCGGGCCGAAGAATGGTTGCATGAGTACGGTGGGTCAGACTGTTGTAGTTCCCCCACTCTTCGCTCCATCTGGGTCAGTTTCTCTTGCACATTGATAAGGGACTGCTGCAAGTCTTGCACCACCTGGACCAGCACCTCCTGATGGTTTGGGTCCCCTCTGGTATTGGCGCCCTGGACATGCATCACCCCAGACGCATAGCTCTTTTCTTTACTTCGGGCCACTGTTTCTGCCAGGATTTGACAAAACGTAAGAGCCGGATCTGCCTGGACCCGTTCTGACAGTGCTCACCTCAAGGATGTGCTGTGCAGTTCCAGAATGAATTGCTCCCGGAGTATCCGTCTTTAGAGCCCATGCCGCCAAATACCGCCAATCCTTTCTCTGCACCTCTGCTAACACTTCTTGCAGTGCTGTTGCACACTGAGAAATTCCTTCTTCTTCCCGCTGCAGCCTAGAGAAAAAATTGGCACGAAGGTGTCTGGCGCTAGCAGTCTCGCCGTAGATCTCTTCCAGGAACTTCACTAGCTCCTTCAGAGTACTGCAGGTGAGTTCTGGTTGTAGGCAGATGTTTCTACGGGCTTCTCCCTCTAGGGCAGTTAAAGCAATGTCCGCTTCAAGGTCTGGGCTGATGTTATAAATCTTCAGGGTGCTTTGCAGCCGGGACACCCAGTCGGAAAGTGGCATATTATTGCCGTCAAACTTTGGTAGCACACTAAATATGGTGCCCATAGGGAGTGTCCTTGCAGGGGTTCCACCAATGCCCACAGCATTTCTATTAACATTAGCATTCCCGCCGTTGCTGTCTGCTGCCTCCATCTGGGTGACAGTACCCTGCTCGCAGCACCACTTGAAGCGATGGCCGGGCAACGACCACTGTGCAGGAAGACTACTGTACACAAGATGAGGTGCAAACAACAATGGGTAGATTTATTGGAAGGCAAGGAATGAAGTGGATAAGGAAGATGCAAACGGGTATGCAATGGCAAAACATAATTTACAAGAGTTATATTCTTTAGCTTGTCCGTAAAATAGCACGGTGCTCCAACTGTTACAGACTCAATATATGTTACACAAGTAAATGTAAACAATAAACAAAGAATGATGCTACTCTACGTATAACCTCCCTGGCCTTTACTAAGCAGGCCTAACGGCTGCCCTGTTCTGGCTATTGAAGCCTACACTAGGCCCTGACATGTGCACAAAACAGGAACAAATTCACGGTGATGTTGGCGACTCAGATCCAGTCTCGGGGGACCCCAATAGTGTAGTACGGTGGTGCGCACGGCTTTCTGTCAGCTCCGTGAAATGTGGTCTTCTCCTTGCTTCTGGGTCCTGGAGGTGCTCCTGAAAACTGTAAATCCCTTTCTCGGTATCTTCGTGGCTCCTCAAACTAACACAGGACACCACCCTCGCTGCACCCGGAAAAGTCTCTCAAATCTCACAAGTCCACTCCGTTACAGACTGGGGGTCCTGTCTTGCAGCTATATCAGGACACAGTTCTCCTCTCTTGCAGCTATCAGCACAAAGTTCTTTCAGCAGCAGCCTCAGCTCACACACGATGTTCACGCTCCATCCCTGCACTCTGCACAGTTCAGTTCATTCACACAGTCTATTGCAGGGGAGAAGCAGAACATTCCATTCTGACAGACAAGGGGGTGCAGTCTCTTAAAGTAACAGCATGTTCCTTACTATCCATAACAGCACCACCCTCCTACAGCCCCACAGGGACAGGAAACCTACAGATAAAAAGGCGGTACCTCTCTACAGCATCAGTTGGTTTACAGAGCATTAACAGAACTTCAGACTGCAACTTAAATGGTTATACAAGATATTATTTAACATTAAAGTAAACTTAATAGAGGCGCACCGCGTGGTTATTTATCCAATTAACTAATTTCAGAGTGCACACCCACGCATGAAGGGAGGGAATGTACGGGTGCCGTCGTGGCATCAGAGAAATACCGTTATCGGTAAGTAACTACGATTTTCTCTTTCCCCCATGACGGCACCACGGAGAGAATTACATAGATTTGTACTTTAGGGGGGGGACTACTGCCTCTAGAACCCTTCTCCCAAAGGTAAGATTTGAAGAAGAGGCCAGGTCTAGCCAATAATGGTTAAAGAGAACCTGTCACCCCCAAAATCGAAGGTGAGCTAAGCCCACTAGCATCAGGGGCCTTATCTACAGCATTCTGGAATGCTGTAGATAAGCCCCCGATGTATCCTGAAAGATGAGAAAAAGAGGTTAGATTATACTCACACAGGGGCGGTCCCGGTCCGGTTCTGGTCCGATGGGCGTCGCGGTCCGGTCCGGGGCCTCCCATCTCCTTACGATGTCGTCCTCTTCTTGTATTCACGCTGCGGCTCTGGCGCAGGCGTACTTTGTTTTCCCTGTTGAGGGCAGAGCAAAGTACTGCAGTGCGCAGGCGCCAAGAAAGGTCAGAGAGTCCCGGTGCCTGCGCACTGCAGTACTTTACTCTGCCCTCAAGAGGACAGATAAATACACCTGCGCAGGAACGTGATGGCGGGGAGCGATGAAGATGCAGGAGGATGGTATCTCAAGATGGGAGGAGCCGGACCTGTGACACCCATCGGACCGGACCACACCGGATTCCCCCGGGTGAGTATAATAAAACTTATTTTTCTTATCTTGCAGGTCGGACCGGGGGCTTATCTACAGCATTATAGAATGTTGTAGATAAGCCCTGAAAGGCGGTGGCTGCATCTTATATCGGCCAAAACTGCTGACAGGTTCATGTTAAAGGGGATATTCCAATAATTTAAAACTTATCGTTTATACACAACATATGGCATAATTATTAGGATCAGGTCACATGGCCGATGTTCAAGCAGAAGAGCCACTTCCATAAACGTACAGAAAACAGAATGCAACAATCTGCAATCAGAAAATATACAGATTATAAATACATAAAAATTTACTTAAAGAGGAGTACAGGATATTTTAATAAATGTTTAATAGGTTAGAGCCCTGCCAAAAGTGTCTACTTTGTTGTGATGGCGGCTTGGCTATGTATGTGATATGGAGTTAGACGGGAACTGATAATGTGTGATTGGTGAGAACATGGTGCAGAAGTGGAGTTTTTCCAAGAGTGGGCGGTGGGACTGTGGAAGTTTTGAGGGGTGAAGGCGGAGCTGGGGAGGACCCCGGGTGGAGGCTCAAGAGGGCCCCAAAATTTTGCCATTATGTGCCCTGAAATTCTTGGTCGCAGCCAAATTACCAACATCCGGAATGCACTTACCTCCTCATAGAAATCCAACATGTTGGTTACAACTTATATTTCATCAATCCATTAGATTTCTCAGGAATAAGACATCAGATCACAGATATCACGGTATGACTTTATTCAACATCCTATGACCTGCATGACCATCTAGACGGCTTAGGCTTCTTTCACACTTCCGTTGTTTGGCGTCAGTCACCTCCGACATAGTGACGGATCGACGGATCCGTCACAATTGTTGATAAAATGGTTCTAACGGATCCGTTTTTTTGACGGATCCGTTACTTGGGGGTTGTCTGGGAAAAGTATCTACTTTTTGAAGCATGCGCAATTGAAAAAGCGGATTGGGGCGACGGATTCGCCGAAATGACGGTCGCGATGGATCCGTCGCCCATAGGCGGCCATTCTATGGAACGGCGGACGCGACGGATCCGTCGCGAAAAGCCATTTCGGCGCAGACAAAAAACATAATGTCCGTCAATGTCTAGATGACGTCCGCCAAATCTCGACGGATCTGTCGCATGGCGGATGGAACGGACGACCATCCGCCACAATCCGTCGCTAATGCATGTCTATGGGAAAATAGCGGATCCGCCAAAAAAAAAATGGCGGATCCGCTATTTGACGAAAATGGTGGTTTCAAACTGACGCCAAAAGACTGAAGTGTGAGAGAGGCCTTAGGAGGGATAACCCTACTGACAGATTTAAAGAAATGAATTCTCCGAACTGCACAATAAGACAAATATATTTAACCCCGACATTGATGTTGGTACAAAACCAGAGAAAGGGCTCTTAAAATGGCATGTGGAGATTGTAATGCACTATGTCACACCGGATTTTACCTAATTAGTAACATATAAAAGAGAAACGAGTGCTTTAGTTTAACCCTGCGAGTGACGTGGACACAGACCTCACAGAGGCTAATAAGTCATTAGGGAGCAGGTCGATGCTTTGATGTGACAGCAGAACGGATAAACACATTATGGCTGCTCGGAAGTGGAACAGACACCGCTGGTTACATCACCGCGCTGCACACCGGTCACCAACTCCAGGTTTAGGACAGGGTCACCAATTTTCAGTAACATTTTACACTTCTAGTGTTAAGTTCACTATATCCATATATTGTTTTCTCCAATGAAAAGTTCTTCATGCAATCTGCTTACAATACAAGAGCATGCTTGACCTAGAGGACGCCCATGCAGGGCTATGTGGCCCTAGAAGTGGCTCTGCACTTGACTGCAGTTTGGTCAGGTTCCTACACTACTGATATGTAACGTGGCGCGGGCCGGTAGCTGTTGGCAAGGTATTCTTCTCGTATGCCCCGACATGTTACATGATGGTGAGGGTCCTGGCTGGGTGTGTGGACTTTGTCTACGGGGGCACTATGCTCTAGCAGCCCGCATGTTACCGATGGCTTGGGTTGGCCAGTACCAGATGTTGAGCAGTTCAATGAGGAAGGCCACCAGCCCAAAATATACTTTTACTGAACAGTAACTTGATGGGGATTATGTAAAGAGATAGTGAGCACACAACTAGATGAACGTTCCCCTTCACAATACGAAGCATTTTCACACACAGTCTCAGTTCCTTTCTCTTCACTCACTTGGTCTATGTCTCCACTGTTTCATCTGCCTTCACCACAACCCAGCGCAGTACTGCGGACCAGTTAGAGTGATCCCTGCAGCTCCGCTCACCTCTTCTCCTGTAGGCAGCGGAGCTGCAGGGATCGCTCCCTGCCCCGCACACAAGGGCAATCTGGCCAGGGGCCCCCTGGGAACCTTGGAGAAACAGGCCAGATTACCCTCAGTGTTAGCCACCCTGCAGGGCCCCCTCCACCTGCAGGCCCCGATATGGCTGCACATGCGCTATGTCCGCCCCTGCACAGGTCAGCAGTTACACAGTGACTGCAAACTTATCGATTTGGACCGGACAACCCCTTTTTTTTAAAAAAAAGGGTAGTTCAAATACTGGACAACCCCTTTAAGGCATGCATTGTGGGTGGTGTATGGTTTTGGGCTCTCATCCCCCAGGAGTCATGGATTGCCAAGGCAGCTGCACGCCCCTGAAGGCCTAACGTCGGCCATGTTGGTACTTCTGGCTGGGCTTTGTGGGAGACCACACGTTACACTGTATACTGCAGTACTACGGTATAGCAGCACACCAAGCAACTAAAAAAGGAAAAAAGGGGGGGTTAAAAATATCAAATCCAAATGTTTTATTATATCACCACACCAAAATATAAAAGTGCAAAGAAAAGAAAAACTTGCCTGGACCGGAAGGGGTTAAACAGCAGAATTTAGTAACCAGACATAATGCACGGTGTGGGCTCCCAAAAACTGAAACGAAGTAGTAGTAGTGCAAGCGCAGCAAACATAAGACCGTGAAGCGCTACAAAACTACACGTCCCAGCATGCCTTGCACTCACAGTCGGTTACTTGGCTCTGGGAGTTGTAGTTCTGCCACAGGCCGCAGTCATATACTGACCGACACACAGGACCCTGTGGAAGGCTAGGGGTGACGTCATCAGGCTCCTCCTGGGAGCGGCGCGGTGATCACTGCGCATGCGTCGTTCTAAGTCAGTGTGTCCCCTGGGTGAGCTGCGCGCGGTGAGTGTGGCCGGCGCCATAATTGTCGCACAGATGGTGACAGACTTGGTCGGTTTTGGGCTTGTTCAGACTTTGGCTGGTGCGGGTATGCAGGGAGCTCTGGTGCACACAGGACGGTTTATGTGTCACGGTTTGGCTCTCTCCCACGTGTCCCACTCACCTGTGTTATTTCCTCAGGCCATGAGGGCGCGCCGTGCAGAGCAGTTGTTGCGCAGGCCACCAGGACAGGCAAGGATTGGATCTGGCTCCTGCTGGTTGGGTCCTAGTTAACCCCTTAGTGCCCAGGCCGGTAATGGCCTTAAAGGGATTGTCGGTGACCCCAAAAGCACCATTTTAAATGTTATATTCCCGCAGTGTAAAATAAAACCTCATATTCTCCCTCCTCTTCGGCGCCAGCCGTCCCATGATGTTGGTATGCCACGTGAGCGCTGCAGCCAATTAGTGGTCGCTAATAGGCCGCAGTGCTCACATTTCTCCTTGACAAGCAAATAAAGTGCGAGGACTGCAACCGCTGATTGTCTGCAGCACTCACGTGGCGGTGCAGGAGGTAAGGAGCTACGATCTTTATTTTACACTGGAGAATATAGTCCCGGACTCCTCAAGATCAGCGATCATTCTCTCCCTGACTGGAGCGAGGTCTCTGCGGTACAGAACGCCGTCCATCAGGTGTCAGGAATGAGATGTGCTGTGGCTCCGCACCATCCCTGTCCCGCACCGTCCCTGTCCCGCACCGTCCTTGTCCCCGCACCGTCCTTGTCCCCGCACCGTCCTTGTCCCCGCACCGTCCTTGTCCCCGCACCGTCCTTGTCCCCGCGCCGTCTCTGTCCCCGCGCCGTCTCTGTCCCCGCGCCGTCCTTGTCCCCGCGCCGTCTCTGTCCCCGCGCCGTCCCTGTCCCGCGCCGTCTCTGTCCCCGCACCGTCTCTGTCCCCGCACCGTGCCTGTCCCGCGCTGTCCTTGTCCCCGCGCCGTCCTTGTCCCCGCACCGTCTCTGTCCCCGCACCGTCTCTGTCCATTTTGGTGGATCTAGGGCAAAAGTCGCTACAATTTTTCTCAACTCTGAGTTGCGCAAAAATGTTCAAAGACCGAAATTGCTTTGCTGAACCATGGCCGTAGTATTTAAGAAGGGATTCTCTAAGGATATGTGTCCACGGTCAGTTAACGCTGCGTGTTTGACGCTGCATGGGGCCGCAGCGTCAAACACGCAGCGTCCAGATGTTCCAGCATAGTGGAGGGGATTTTTTGAAATCCTGTCTCCACTATGCGTGGAAACACGCACGCGGCGGCCCTGCAACTCCGGACATGCTGCGCGTCTTTTCAGATCGCAGCATGTCCATGTTCCTTGCGGCGCCGCTAGGAATATCACAGGGCCCTATGCGAGGAGTGCGATGATCCCGGATGTGTACAGTTAACACATCCGGTATCATCGCGTCCCAGAAGGGGGCGGGGCTTAGCGCCGAGCGGCTTAGCTGCTCCGACGATGCCGCCGGCCATCCTGAACGTGGACACGCACCCTAAAAGTGGACAACCCTTTTAATCCTTTAGCAACATTCAATTTTGATCTCAAAGGGAATCTGTTGGGTAAAGCTGCTAACTTGCAGGTGTAGGGATAATCTGCAGGTTAGTAGCATTAGGAAGTTGCCTGACCGCTCAACTGAAAGTGCAGCACGTGGGAGAAATGAACTTTACCCCTCCCTGGAGCCACCGGCTTTCAGTCATAAAGGAGCAGTTGCAGTGATCGGTAACAGCACAGAGCGGCTGCTCTCAGCACACCCCAGCACTTTCACTGACAGCCAGCGCAGCAATACATCAGTGCTGTCAGTCACAGTGCCGGGGTGTGCTGCTGACATCCGCTCAGTACAGCAGTACATAAATGCAGAGGCGGCTGTCAGTCACAGTGTCAGGGTGTGCTGCTGACAGTCGTTCAGTACAGCAGTACATAAATGCAGAGCCGGCTGTCAGTCACAGTGCTGGGGTGTGCTGCTGACATCCGCACAGTACAGCAATACATAAATGCTGAGCCGGCTGTCAGTCACAGTGCCAGGGAGTGCTGCTGACAGCCGCTCAGTGCAGCAATACATAAATGCAGAGGTGGCTGTCAGTCACAGTGCCGGAGTGTGCTGCTGACATCCGCTCAGTACAGCAGTACATAAATGCAGTGGCGGCTGTCAGTCACAGTGTCAGGGTGTGCTGCTGACAGTCGTTCAGTACAGCAGTACATAAATGCAGAGCCGGCTGTCAGTCACAGTGCTGGGGTGTGCTGCTGACATCCGCACAGTACAGCAATACATAAATGCTGAGCCGGCTGTCAGTCACAGTGCCAGGGTGTGCTGCTGACATCCGCTCAGTACAGCAATACATAAATCCAGAGCCGGCTGTCCATCACAGTGCTGGGGTGTGCTGCTGACATCCGCTCAGTACAGCAGTACATAAATGCAGAGTCGGCTGTCAGTCACAGTGCCGGGGTGTGCTGCTGACATCCGCTCAGTACAGCAGTACATAAATGCAGAGCCGGCTGTCAGTCACAGTGCCGGGGTGTGCTGCTGACATCCGCTCAGTACAGCAATACATAAATCCAGAGCCGGCTGTCCATCACAGTGCTGGGGTGTGCTGCTGACATCCGCTCAGTACAGCAGTACATAAATGCAGAGCCGGCTGTTAATCACAGTGCCGGTGTGTGCTGCTGACATCCGCTCAGTACAGCAATACATAAATGCAGAGCCGGCTGTCAGTCACAGTGTCGGGGTGTGCTGCTGACATCCGCTCAGTACAGCGATACATAAATCCAGAGCCTGCTGTCCATCACAGTGTCGGGGTGTGCTGCTGACAGCCGCTCAGTACAGCAGTACATAAATGCAGAGCCGGCTGTCAGTCACAGTGCCGGAGTGTGCTGCTGACAGCCGCTCAGTACAGCAGTACATAAATGCAGAGCCGGCTGTCAGTCATAGTGTCGGGGTGTGCTGCTGACAGCCGCTCAGTACAGCAGTACATAAATGCAGAGCCGGCTGTCAGTCACAGTGCCGGAGTGTGCTGCTGACAGCCGCTCAGTGCAGCAGTACATAATTGCAGAGCCGGCTGTCGGTCACAGTGTCGGGGTGTGCTGCTGACAGCCGCTCAGTACAGCAGTACATAAATGCAGAGCCGGCTCAGTGTGGACTCGCAGTATACTGAGCAGTGACTGTAGCTGCGCTGGCACGCCTGTACGACGGAAGGCAGCAGCTGCACAGAGGAATATGGTTAATTTTCTGCTGGGTGCTGCACTTTCAGTACTGAGGTTGGTCACCTTCCTAGAACTTATTAGGCGTCATTAATTCGTCCGTGTTGCACATGTGTTCTGTCCATGTTTTTTACAGATACAAGATTTGTATATTCTAATCTATGGTGCTGTTCACATGTCCTTTTTTCTGGCAGCACTGATGACAAGGGCCAATACAAGTGTATGGGTCTGTTAAAAACATGTACAGGACATGGATGGTGTCAGTATGCAATCTGTGTGCTGTGCATGTTTAACATTGCAAAGTATAGGAGAGACTGTCGTTTATTTTTTCATCCATTCATGGTAAAAACGGATACACTGATGACACACTGATGGAATAAACGGATACACAGACCGTACACTGATGACACACTGATGGTATAAATGGATACACGGCCCATACAGTAATGATACACTGATGGTAAAAATGGACATACGGACAGTACACGGATGACACACTGATGGTAAAAATGGACATATGGACAGTACACGGATGACACACTGATGGTAAAAAGGGATACATGGACCGTACACTGATGGTGAACATGGATCGTACACTTATGGTAAAAAAAGGACACCCGGACCGTAAACTGATGGTAAAAATGGCCACACGGATGCACGACACTGGTAACACCGGTAATGCCATATTGCATTTGAAGAGCCCCCGACATGCCAAATCAACGGAAACCATACCCCTCGAGGAATTAATTTTGGGGTGTAGTGAGCATCTTGAACCCAGAGCTTAATTATGGAACTTTATAAGCCTTTGAGGTGAAAATGAATATTTTTTTTCCACTAATTCTTCTTTAGCCCCAAAATTTACATTTTCATAAGGGTTTATAGCGGAAAATGGACCCAGAAATGTGTAATGCATTTTCTCCTTAGTATGCAAATCCCCAGTATGTAGTCAGAACCTACTGTTAGGGCTCACTGCAAAGCTCAGGTGCAAATTTTGCTGGTATAGTTTATGGGCACCATGGCACTTTGTCAAAGCTCCTGAGGTATCAGAACCTCCCCAAAAGTAACCATATTTTAAAAAAAAAAACTATAACCCCCAATGAATTAATCTCTATGTACAGTGAAGCATGCTGACACCATTAGCGTGTCACAGAATTTTATACCATTGGGCCTAAAACAATGACATTTTCACCTGTTAAAGAAGCCCTCTTCCCATCAAAGTTTTTCATCTTAATATATTGCAGTCATCATATTATACAGCACTGTGTACTTACAATTGCTCATTTTGCCTTTCTACTCACAAAATTCTTATATTTTCTCTGCTCTATGCAGAAACAGGAAGTCTCTTGTCCCTGCAATTATCATTCCCCTTTTGAACTCCTGGCCACAGCTGCTTCGCTTTCCTCCCTGCCAGCGACTTTTGCAGTGACTCATGACTCATACAGGGAAAATTGACCTCCTGTTTCTACATAGAGTTAAAAAGGATTCAGCTAGTCCGTTTTCAATCACGTGTTATCATTGACCTATCTGGGTAGAAAGGCAAAATGAGCAATAGTAAGTACGCAGTGCTGTTTAATATGATGACTGCAATATATTAAGAGGATCAAAACTTTGATGGGAGGAGATGGAGGAGGGCTTCTTTAATTTAAATTTAATTTAAAGTTTCACAATTTCTTTCCAATGTGCCAGTGCCCCGTGTGTGGAAGTAAACTACTGTTTGGGCACATGGCAGGGAAGGAGCGCTGTTTAATGTTTGGAGAGGCGATTTTCCTGGAATGGTTTTGATACACCTTTTTGAAATTACACCCCTCATGGATGTAGTGACTATAGGTGTTGTCCAGAAATGAGCACACAGTTATAGGTTGGAAAATCCCTTGGGTCCATCAAGTTTGACCTTTCTCCACCACTTCTACACTCTATCGCTAGGTTATGCATATGATACAATCGTGGTTGGAGAGTGAAAATTGCAAATCTTTTCTATAGTGGCCAGTACATTGTGGCCAGCTTGTGATTCTGGAAACACGCACCCCATAAATTACGGTAAGTTGGGTGTCCTAGCTTCGGAAGGTTGGGGGATTTGGATTTGGGAGTACAGATTTCCCTACATTTTTTTTTTTTTTTGTGGAAGGAGGAGCCATGTCGCGTTTTCCAGCTTTTGTGACACCAGAAATGTGGAAACCTACTATATTTCTCTTTATTGATGAGGGATCTGATCAGAGACTTGTTTTTTTGTGGGTTGAGTTAAAGTTTATATTTCTAGCATTTGAGGTACGAAATATTCTGAATAATTTTTAGGCCTCATTCAGATGTCTGTTTTTCTCGTACGACGGCTAAACCTATTTTTCACGGATTGTACCGGTCATAGTCTGTGGGGTCATCCACATGTCCGTGATTTTTCACAGACCAAGCTGTCTGCGGAAAATTGTAGAGACTTGTTTGATTTTGATCTGAGGGTCAAATCAAACTTGGCAATGCAAGTACGGTGACATCGGTGTGCAGTCTGATTTTCACGGACTGTCAGAAAGGGGTAGAAGTAGAAACTTTTTTTATTCTTCGCCTACGAGAAAAAAAACCTGATGGCACTGAGATCTTACATTAAGCATCCTATTATTAGAATGCAATCCGCAATTTTTGTGCACATGTTGCGTTTTTTTCCGGGAAAAAAAAAAAACGCATCGCGGAAAAAAATGCAGCATGTTCATTAATTTTGCAGAAAACCTCCGGATTTGCCACTATATAATATAATAGTGGAAAGCTCCAGAAAAATCTGCATAAAAAAAGTGATAAAAACGCGAGCGGATTTATTGCAGAAAATGTCCGGTTTTGTTCAGGAAAATTCTGCAAAGAATCCTGACGTGTGCACATAGCCTAACATTGTTTTTGCTGTTTTTTTTTTTTATGATGTTCACTTTAGAGGCTAAATAATGTCACAGTCTTATAAGTCGTCGATACCAAATATTGTGCTTTTTTTGGTTTACGTTTTGTTTTTGCATACCAAATGTGTTTTAATTGTCAACATATTTTCTGAAATTTCATTCTTTATTTTTTCTATTCTTACAATTTATTTTTACGTTCTTTTGACCTATCCTCACTAAGGGACTTGAACATTTTATAGAATGATCACTGGCCAAATACTTGTACATTGCAGGGTATTAGACCTGTCAGTGTCACATTGACAGGAGGCTTGTTAGGCTATGTGCACACGGTGCAGATTGGCCACTGCGGATTCGCAGCAGTTTTCCATCAGGTTTACAGTACCATGTAAACCTATGGAAAACCAAATCCGCTGTGCACATGCTGCAGAAAATACCGCGCAGCATGTCAATTCTTTGTGCGAATTCCGCAGCGTTTTCCTCAATAGGATTCCACAGGTCTAAAACCGCAGGTGAAATGCCCACAAAAAACGCAGGAAATCTGCGGTAAATCTGCAGGTAAAACGCTGCGCGTTTTCAAAAACGGTGCAGAAAAATCTGCACACTAATCCGCAATGTGTGCACATAGCCTTAGACTCTTATTGCAGGATCTAATAGGCCACCATACCTGGCAGACCCACTGGTCAATCTTTGCCCAACCATTGGTACCATCGGTAGGGGTGAGAGAGGGAGAGGTAAAGCAGCAAGACCTTAGCTATAACTATGAAGTAATAATGCGACAACACCTTCCTGATCATGACGTACATGATCTCTGTCTCCTGCCATTGTGGCCACTGCTAGCTACATCTTGAAAGTGTGAACAACTTCAAAGAGGAGCCAGAGATTAGCATGAGCTGCACCAACAGTGAGTGCATGCCCGCAGGGCTCCTCCAGTGTCCGTGTGCAGGCCCGCAGGGCTCCTCCAGTGTCCATGTGCACGCCCGCAGGGCTCCTCCAGTGCGTGTGCACGCCCGCAGGGCTCCTCCAGCGTCCGTGTGCAGGCCCGCAGGGCTCCTCCAGCGTCCGTGTGCAGGCCCGCAGGCCTCCAGTGTCCGTGTGCAGGCCTGCAGGCCTCCTCCAGTGTCCGTGTGCACGCCCGCAGGGCTCCTCCAGTGTCCGTGTGCACGCCCGCAGGGCTCCTCCAGCGTCCGTGTGCACGCCCGCAGGGCTCCTCCAGCGTCCGTGTGCACGCCCGCAGGGCTCCTCCAGCGTCCGTGTGCACGCCCGCAGGGCTCCTCCAGCGTCCGTGTGCAGGCCCGCAGGGCTCCTCCAGCGTCCGTGTGCAGGCCCGCAGGCCTCCAGTGTCCGTGTGCAGGCCCGCAGGCCTCCTCCAGTGTCCGTGTGCACGCCTGCAGGGCTCCTCCAGTGTCCGTGTGCAGGCCTGCAGCTCTGTCTATATCAGGGACGGTGAAAGATATGCAAATCGAAGGGTGTAACGTTGCACCAGGATATTGACCACACCAAGGGTGCACTGAAGTGCTCTCATTGGTATATGAATTAAAAGTGAATTTAAATTGTATGTTACTGGTATGAATGATTTTTATAGGAACTAAATCCGATAAATAAATGTTGGCAGAGAATCTGTCTCCAGTTTTTTCTATGTTCTCAGAGCAGCATGATGTAGGGGCAGAGACCCTGATTCCAGTGGTGGATCACTTTCTTTCCTGCTTGGTGCAGTTTGGATAGAATGCTGAGCTGTGTATGACCTCACCCACATTCCTGATTGGCAACTCCCTGTGTACATTGTCAGAAGCTGACAATTGCATGGCGGCGGAGCTACACAGATTAGCCTGACTGAGCTGCACATGAGACCTAGTCCTCTAGTGATAATCTCCTGCTCATAAAACACTGATTGCATTGAAACTACAACACAGAGCCTAATAAGTGACACATTGTTGGAATCAGGCTGCCTCTACATCAGAATGAATAGTAAAAAACTGCTGACAGATTCCCTTTAGGTAACTGATTTTTGCAGTTTACGGGTGACACTCTCTGTAAATTCTGCTTATTTCATTATTTATTGCAAACAGCAGAACGTTTGTAAATTCTGTTAATGATCCTAATTAGTAATGGAGGGTTGAGTAACTTTAATTGCACCAGTATATTGTGGATCTGCATTTCTCAAAGTGAGCTAACAATTGGAAAACAAAATATTTTTAATGAAGATTTTTTATTTTTCTTTCTGCCATTACCTAAATTATAAAGTTTAAACCCGTATCTACCCTAAAATACTGACATTATTTAATTGGATTTACATGATAGATCTTAGATCTTCTGCATTTGTGTTTTGTAATTTTTCTCATAGGATTACAGACTTGAAAAAGTTGTAGTTGTAAGATGAGTTCGGAAGCATCGACACATCCTGCTAACGGGAAGACCACGGTGAGTGTTTTGTTAAAAATCTGCACTTTAGACATTGGTACAGAAATGTCAATTTACTGTGAAGCCCATCTGATGGCACAGATGATGCTGGTGGAGATCAGGATCTGGCATGACCCTTTGTTAGCCGCTAGTGGAGTCTGGCAATGGCAATGTTGGATGGAGCAAACACTCCTGTGTATGGGAGAGATGGCTGCAGGCTGAATAGTTTGCTATCCTTCAGCTGACAGCTATCGAGAGTGTATGGGTGGGACTAAAAGAGGACCTGTCATTGCCCCTGATTGATGGGTCACTTTACAAGTATTGATTTAAGTACTACATTTAAAATGCCTCCTTTATCCACAGCCTTGTCAGAAATAACCTGATTTGCATCCGATTTCTAGCGGTTATTCTCTTCTGTCTGCGGACCCAGGCTGGCAGATATTTTATTCAGCACCTTGCTGTGTTGGCAATGATGTAGCCTGTCGGATAATGTCATTTTAGGAGATCCCCCTCCCCTACCAATAAACACCTTTCACATTTGCTCCCACGATGGAGTTGTGAGCTATAGGAAAACATTGTTATTTTGTCACAAGTAACTTAAAGGGGTTGTCCTTTCAAAATCGATAAGTCTGCAGTCACTCTGTATGAAAGCAGACTTATGAACCTCCCCGGCGCACGCACTGTGCACTGC
The DNA here is from genome assembly GCF_051348905.1 of Ranitomeya variabilis. Taxonomy (NCBI): domain Eukaryota; kingdom Metazoa; phylum Chordata; class Amphibia; order Anura; family Dendrobatidae; genus Ranitomeya; species Ranitomeya variabilis. The sequence goes on from NC_135236.1 coordinate 90,845,950, forward strand.
GAGGATTTTCCGGTATGCCTCATTCCTCAGTACCCTCCCTTAACTTCCCTGCGAGTGGCAGTTGTGTATCGCCCTCCGGACTCCTCCTGCCGTCAGTTTCTGGATCATTTTGCCACCTGGCTTCCAAAGTTTCTATACTGTGACATCCCCACTCTCATCATGGGGGACTTTAACATCCCCATTGGTGATCCCCTTTCCTTATCTTCTGCTCACCTTTTATCGCTAATTTCCTCCTTCGGCCTTTCACAGCTTACTAATTCTCCTACACATGAAGACGGGAATACTCTGGACCTGATCTTCTCCCGACTCTGCCCAGTGTATGACGTTACTAACTCCCCTCTTTCGCTCTCTGACCACAACCTACTTTCATTCTCTGTAAACTGAAACCCTGCTCAGGACATCCCCGCTGTATACACTTATAGAAATATACATGCCATTAATACCCAGAAACTTATGAAGAATTTGCAGTTATCATTGGCCCCAATCTCCCCACTTTCCTCTCCTCACTCGGCACTGAAACGTTATAATGAAACACTGCAAAGTGCCCTGGAGGAGGCTGTACCACCTACATTTAGAACACCTTGACACAGGTGGAGACAACCCTGGCACGCTCTGCAAACACGTTTTCTCCAGCGGTGCTCTAGGAGTGCCGAACATCTGTGAAAAAAATCCAGTATGGCCAAAGATTTCATCCATTATAAGTTTATGCTTAAAACATACAACTCTGCCCTTAACCTTTCCAAATGCCCTACTATCCTAAACATCTCTGACACTTTTCACTCTCCCCAATCTAACAGGAAAATGAAAAAATTTGAATCCCCCAAGTGCACAGTGCGTGCACTGGGGGGATTCATGAGTCTGCTGTGATACAGGGGGACTGCAGACTTTTCGCTTTGGACTGGACAACCTCTTTAATGGGGTTTTCCAGGCAGACTATATTTATGACCTATCTGAAGAGCTTGGCGCTCCGTTCTCTGGTCTCAGGTACTACAGCTCAGCTCCTATTGAAGTGAGTAAGAGCTGAGCTGCAGTACCCAGGAACAATAACTGCACAGTGTACAAAGCAAGCAGATTGGTGGGGTGTCATGCATTGGATCACCACCAATCTGTTATTGATGCCCTGTCCTAAAGGTACCGTTACACTAAACGACTTACCAACGATCACAACCAGCGATACGACCTGGCCGTGATCTTTGGTAAGTCGTTGTGTGGTCGCTGGGGAGCTGTCACACAGACAGCTCTCTCCAGCGACCAACGATCAGGGGAACGACTTCGGCATCGTTGAAACTGTCTTCAACGATGCCGAAGTCCCCCTGCAGCACTCGGGTAACCAGGGTAAACATTGGGTTACTAAGTGCAGGGCTGTGCTTAGTAACCCGATATTTACCCTGGTTACCATTGTAAAAGTGAAAAAAAAAAAAACACTACATACTCACATTCTGATGTCTGTCACGTCCCCCGGCGTCCACAGGGTTATGCGCTGCTGCTCAGAGCTTCCTGCACTGAATGTGTCAGGCCGGCAGTAAAGCAGAGCACAGCGGTGACGTCACCGCTGTGCTCTGCTTTACGGCCGGCGCTGACACAGTCCGTGCAGGAAGCTCTCGGCAGCAGCGCGTAGCCCTGTGGACGCCGGGGGACGTGACAGACATCAGAATGTGAGTATGTACTGTTTTTTTTTTTTTTAACTTTTACAATGGTAACCAGGGTAAATATCGGGTTACTAAGCGCGGCCCTGCTCTTAGTAACCCGATATTTACCCTGGTTACAAGTGAACACATCGCTGGATCGGCGTCACACACACCGATCCAGCGATGACAGCGGGTGATCAGCGACGAAATAAAGTTCTGGACTTCTAACTCCGACCAGCGATATCACAGCGGGATCCAGATCGCTGCTGCGTGTCAAACACAACGAGATCGCTATCCAGGACGCTGCAACGTCACGGATCGTCGTCGTTCTCGCTGCAAAGTCGCTTAGTGTGAAGGTACCTTAAGGATAAACCATCAAGCCTGGAAATACCTTTATCCTTCTTTCCAATTCCTTTTTAGAGTCGAATCTGTCCCTTTGGATTTGGGCAGAAGATAGAAACAATACGCCTTTTCCAAGGCCAGTATCGGCCATTTGTAGGGCAGCCATGTCAGTCCTGTAGTCCAAAAAGTATGGTAAGTGCTCAATCAGACTTCTGAACTTTTATATATTTTAAACAATTTACAACGTTGGCTTTACTTTTCCCCACAGGAGACCTTCTTCTATAAGAGACACACACAGATGGGATTTCATAATGCCATCAGTATAACGGAGGAGGACAGCCGGTGCAGTATATACTAATACTTAAGTTTGTGGAGAAGCTTAGATATGTCATATGCATGAAGAATTGTTTATGGCTTTCCAGGTGTTGGCATCGATGGCCTATCCTAAGCATAGGTCTTATGTATAGGAATATTGGGGACTATCAGAACAGTAAAGGACCGCAGTATTCGCTGGTGGACCCCAATCTCTTCTTCGTAGTTCCTACCACATTGCTGTGGTTTTATGAGGACACTCAAGCCCTTTATTCTAAACTCATACAATTCCTTAAAGGGATTGTCCATTACACAGACAACCCCTTGTCAATCACTTTTTTCCCCTTGTCAGTCACTCCGGCGCCGTTGCTCTCCCGAGGCTCACGTGACATTGACTGCAGGCCTTGCATGACATAAGAATCAGCGGCCGCTTCACTTTACCCACCTTCAAACAAATCAGACATCCAGAGAAAGTGAGAGGACAGCCGCAGCTCAGTTCCTCCAGATGTTGGTTGTGGCCAAACGAGGGGAGAGTTCAGTGGCTGCAGGGATGGCGTGACACAACAATGTCACATGAGCCCCTGGAGAGCCAGTGCCGATGCCGCTGGCACCAGTGGGGAGTATACATGGTATTATTTTACTAGGGGAAAACTTAGGAATTGAGAAGAGGTTATCTGAGTTGTGGACAACATCTTTAAGGATTTATGGGACTTGGCCAGGATTAGAAACTAAGGGCCCGATTCATGATGGAGTTTACATCAGATGTTTTTCCTAAAACACCTTAAAATATTGCAAAATTTTGTATCTTTTGACATCTTTTACATCATTTTCTGCCAGCTCTTCCAAAGTGGGTGAAGGTAGGACAGGGGGGTGTTGGAGCGTTGACAAAATTGTCCAAAGTTGTGGCGTAACATACGTCAGAAATATTACTCCAGTCCCCAACTATCTGGCAGAGAAGCGCACCGATTGTTGGATGTTCCTGTTCATTAAGTGGTGTGCGCCTCTTAATGAATGGGTGCCTCTTACTCCAGCACACTTATCATTAGACTGGTGAGCACAACCCCTGTCTTACTGAATCTGGCGCAGATAATTTGCGTTTTTTCCTAGGAGCAGCACTGTGTCTGTCCATGGCTGTTTGTGGTATTGCTCTTTAGTCCCACACACTCGTAATGCAATGAGCCGCAATATTAGACACAGCCCATGAATAGATATGCTGTGGTGTCCAGAGGTGGGGAAAAGGTTCTTTTTTTCTACTTTTCCTATCCTGGCCAACCTTTCTGGATGTGTTCCCACCCATAAATTGTGTCCTCCCGGCTGTATTGTACTCCTGGCATATTAGTACTGTAGAGTTTCAGAGTTACAGGAGCTGAGCCCCTATTTCTTCATTTTAATGTAGCTGGAAGATCTGCGGAGCCATAATTTTAGCATGTGCATATGGCGGGCCTTCTGTCATTCAGTGACCGGCAGGAGGATCCATTGCTATGCAGATAAATATAATTTAGGCGCTCTGTTAGGACACTTCTAACAATCACCTGCATCAAGTACTGCTATTTTTTCTTTAATCCTTTGGTAATGTGTAGGTATCGTGGCTGGTTAGTCAGAAGATTATGCCATGTTGTCTTTATATGGGAGAGGCCAGCAGATCAAAAAATCTCTTCAGAATGGTCAGAGAAGATTTGGAAACATCCCAGGTAGTCTCATTATAATTTCTTTGCCTTTTGAATGTTATTTCTGAACAAGGAAGGCTACTTTGAAGAACCTAGAATATAAGACATAATTTCATAATTTCAGTTGTTTTTTGTTAAGTATATAATTCCACATGTGCTAATTCATAGTTTTGATGCCTTCAGTGTGAATGTACAATTTTCATAGTCATGAAAATACAGAAAAATCTTTAAATGAGAAGGTGTGTCCAAACTTTTGGTCTGTACTGTATGCCAGGAGCTCCAAACATAGGGCTTAACGTGACGCCAGAGCCTTATATTTCTGTGAATCTTACCCCAATACGCTAACTGGTACATGTGCAATTCCCCATATGTCTCTCTCATCATAGGATCCAATCTGTCCTACAGAAAGAAGAAGCAAGTAATAATAAATCTACAGATTCAGCCAGTGCTCCAAGTAGTGAAGGTCACAAGGAGGTGCTACAGATTTTGGGGCATATTCAAAAGTCTCTTTCATCCAGTCTCATAAGGTAATGGAGAGATCAATAATATGTTTACTGATATATTTCATCCTTATCGGCAGACAAGCAGTTGTGGTTCATTAGTGTCCTAACCTCTACAAGTACATTTCACTCTCTGCCTAATGGCCCCCAAACCCAAACTATAACCCGAGGATCAGGTGTCATTTATACGGGATGCTGCCTTCTTTATCCTCATTGTATCTTCTAATGATTTTAGAGAGCAAAAATGCAGCTCTTTAACATTCCTCCAGGTCAGGAAGCCACATGATTTGTAAAAATTCTGAGTCTCCAGAATGTTATTTTATGGGCTGGCAGGCCTTGCTAATAATTTTATATATGTTTCTTATTTCAGCGTCACCATATCTTCATGTTTAAAATGGGGTTGATACAAAATGGTTTGTCAAATCTGGTGCCGAAGAAAATAATTGATCTGCACACACCTGACCTCAGCACAGTCTTTATAGTGTTTTCTAATAGCTCTGTATTTAATTGAAACAGCTTTTTCAAGGCAGAACTTACAAACCAAATCTGGACCCCGCATATCTAAGCCCCCCTGTGGCTGGCAGATGTGGAGCAGGTTGCTTTGTAAAAGTAACTTATGACATAACGGTCATTGGTCGTGTTCGTTGTACTCCCTCCCGGCACCCGATCGCTGACTGTATGGATTTTTTTCTCTGTTGCTGATCATATCATATCAATGGTCTGTCAACTTATGTCTTTATTGCATTAACACTTTGGCCTTTCAGTTTACGTAGTTTGATGGAAATATTTGCTCAGCTTTACTGTTAAAAGAACAAATGCTATAGAAATTGTTGTCCACTGTAACACATATCCATAATTTTCCCCTAGAATAACACGTTGGACACTCATCAAATTACTTAATCGATTATACATGAATCTTCAGCTCCAACGTGGACAAGTGGCCACTCTTGATGAAGTATCTACTGCGGTGAGACACCCATAGTCTACATGCAGCTTTTATAGGTCCAGTTAATGAGAGTTTTGCAGTAGATTTAGAGAATAACCTGGTAAAGAGGAAACATTGCAATTGATCTTTCACTTTAGGATGGCAAACGTTGTACTGTAAGGTAACACTTTTATTTTCCACTAATACAGAGGCTCATGTCGACATACTGCAGGCTAGGGGAAAAGGTTCTTGATTCTCCTATAGATTCCCTTTACCCGGTTTTAAGTTGTGCTACAAAATTCCCAACACTTTAATTGTTTCTTCAAAATTATTCATGCAGCAGTCCCCAATGGGGAAGAATTACTGTTAAGTAAAGATACAACTCCTCTAAGGCCAAAGGCCCCCATACACAGTAGAAAAAAGTGTCATGCACATTATGGGGAGACTAAGTGCAAAACAAGGGGAAGAGGAGGAGGAGGTCCAAACGCTAGGGAAAGGGGGAGTGGATACTCTTAGGCAGATCTAATAGCACCCTGCCTCCCCTATCATTCCTATATTGGTTCCACACCAATCGCCAAGCAGGAACCTAAGCCCTGTATATCCCTAGAGCTAGGCCCTGAATAGGGATGGGGGGGATGAGCACTGGTCAGTCCCCATTGAATACTAAAGATAAGAGAGCCAAACAAGGGGGAAGCAACTTTATCTTGAGGAGACTCAGTGAGGTAACACCAAACATCCTCCAACAGCACCAGAGAGGAAGTAAGCCGACTGCCATAGCTCCAAGCCTTCACAAGGGGAAAATGTGAATATCACCGGCGGCTCCCTGAAGCAGGCTGGGAGTCTATAAACACCCAGGTCCAGGTGTATCAATTAGAGCTGAAGGGAGGTTGTCACTGGGTCCAAAAGTCAGAAGGATTAAGAAGGCGTCTGCATTGCCAAACGCAGAGATTTTCTGACGACAGATGCAGAGCGACTGTCTGTAGCATCTGGCACACCCGTGACATATAATTTGTATTGGGCCATTCATACTCTGCCCTTTTGCCCTGACACATGATATGGAGGGGTGAGGTCCTGCTGTTGGAAATTCAGCAGCTGATCCTATAGTTCTCTCTGGAGATAAACTGAAGCCATAGGTGTCTGACAGTGGCCCTCTCACCGAGAACTCGGGCATGCTTGGCTGAGCTGGGCTATCCTGTATATGGGGGGTCGGGAGAGATAGCTGTGAGCTGTCTAACGTGTATGGCTGGCTTTACTCTCGGCTCCTGTAAAAGTTTTTCAGGCTCTTAGAAACTGTATGTTAACTTGATTGTTGGAGCACATGGATTTCCCAGGTATTATTATTATTATTATTTCTTTTTGGCGCACCATTTTATTGTGTTTTGCTTATATACTGCCATCATATTGTGCAGCGCTTTACAGGCATTATCTTTGCAGTCCCCATCTAGATTTTTGCTTTTGGAGTGTGGGAGGAAACTTGAGAATATATAAGAAACCCACGCAAACACAGGGAGAACATACAAACTCATTGCAGATGTTGTCCTAGGTGGGATTTGAACCCAGGACCCCAGTGCTAACCACTGAGCCACTATGCTGCCCAATGATTCCATGGTGCTGTACATGAGAAGGGGTTACATAGAAAAAAAAAGCTAACAGTGACAGACCGGTACAGAGGGGAGAGGCCTTGCCCTTGTGGGCTTACAGTCTATAGGTATCATTGATCTTTGTGAAGGAGTTTACCTCGGGTTATTGGGTTTTCTAGTCCATTTCATTGGGGGGCACAGATGATGACCTTGGGTATATAGTGGTAGCTTCTCCTATCAGCTACTCCCATTTTGCAGACACAGAGTTAAACCTGTTTTAGCTTGGTGTACTTAGCAGGGACATTTTTTTTTTCTATTTTCCTTTTAGGCTGGTAATACTGGGTTGACCAGATTTCTCTGATACCCTATTTGGGGGGTTGTATAGTGAGAGCTGACCCCACTGTTATCTGCGCTACCTGTTTTGAAGGAAAGGAGGCACAGTGGAGCACCACAGTCCCTGTGCCTTGCCAACAATCGGTTCACCCAAACGTCCAGCCAACTATTCTGCTCCTCAGGAGATGAAACATGGATGAGGTGACCCTGCAGGGAGTATACTTGGTATAGGTGCTTCTATTCCTTAGTTAGCTGTTGGGTGACCACTATCTCTCCAGGCTTCTCCATACACAGAAATGTCTGCATGTGTTTTCAGTGGAGCCGGTAGGGTAAACCACTGTTGGACTCCTGGCACTGGCTTATCCAATGGGAGAACAAAAATTGGGCATTTCAATGCTTGAGAAGCCATTTTAAATGATCAGCTTAGACTGTCCGGGAGTCTTATACCTGTAAGGAAAGTTTGATCATGTTTTATAGGAGCACAGTAGGGCAGCCGGTATATGAATATCCAGCAGCCAGTTGGCATATACCAGTTGTGCCGCTAAGAATGAGTTCCTCATGTCGGGAGCCACTAATCCATCTGAATCCCGTGAACCCAGCAATGGTGAGAACTTGACTCTCTGGGACCGACCCTGCTAATAGAAAGTACGTAGAATCTTAGTCTCTGAAGAAAGTAAGTAGAAGGGAGAAAGGGCCAGCATGAAACCAATACAGATATGGGAGTAGATCTATCATCTTAAAAATATTTATCATTCCCAATATAGAAAGTGGAAGGGGGTCCCTGTTTTAAGTTTCTCATTGACCTCAGTTAGAGGATCTATGTTCACCTGCTGATATTGTTCTAAGCCAGGGGAAATCTGTACACCTAAATAGTTGAGTTGGGGAGACGCAGACTAATCCACTAGGAAAGTTCTAGAGAAGTGGACTACGGCTGAGCGACTGAAAAGCACCGAACCTCTGTATCAAGTCCAATGGAGATGACCGGGAGGGGCCAGCATCTGCCAAATAAACGTAATAAATGTCTACAGACTAAGACACTTTTTCTACTATAACCTTTGTGGTAATTCACATGATTGATTTGGATTGACGAATGGCAGCAGCCGGAGGCTCTTTTTTTTTTTTTTTTTTTCAAATGGATTTTGATATGTCCATATTTATTAGGACCCTAGCTATTGGGGCATGTATAAAATTTTAAAGCGGTTATCCACCTTTGGAGATATTTTTTTTCTTGCTTAAATTCATTAAATTGGGGCTAAAAAAATCATTTTTCCAATTTGGTTACATTAAAAATTTTGCCCCATTTGCCTCCTATAGTCACTTAATTACACTGTCTGTTGCTGGTTGCAGAATGGGTTAACAGATTGGGCCACATCTTCATTTTATCACATGTGTTGGGGACATGATTCCGTGGCACTTACTATTATATCAGTATGACAGGTTCTCCTCCTCTAGTTACTGCAGCTTCCTCACAGACTGCACAGATCTCCACTCCATACTATGGCTGGACGCAAAAGAGTATACAGACAGGACGTTTTCCGGCACATGACAGCTGTTCTGATCAGCTGACATGTGCTGCTAACAACTGCGGGAGGAATCGCGATCCACCTGCGGCTGTTAATCTGTTAAATGCCACTGTCAAATGCTGACAGCGGCATTTAGCATGCATTTCCGGCAATCACACTGGAAATCCGCCCATCGGTGACACCCGTCACATGATCGCGGGCCACCAATGGGTTGGCATGACAACCAGAGGTCTCTTGGAGACCTCTATGGTTGTCACTGCCGATTGCTATGAGCCCCACCCGGTGGTCAGCGCTCATAGCAAGTGAGGTATTCTGCTACCTGCAGGCGATCTGATCATCGCCTGCATGTAGCAGAACAGATCGGGTTATGGCAGCTTCTAGTCTCCCATGGAGGCTATTGAAGCATGCCAAAAGTGAAAAAAAAATATTTTTAAAAATATAAAAGTATATACAGTACAGACCAAAAGTTTGGACACACCTTCTCATTTAAAGATTTTTCTGTATTTTCATGACTTTAAAAATTGTACATTCACACTGAAGGCATCAAAACTATGAATTAACCATGTGGAATTATATACTTAACAAAAAAGTGTGAAACAACTGAAATTATGTCTTATATTCTAGGTTCTTCAAAGTAGCCACCTTTTGCTTTGATGACTGCTTTGCACACTCTTGGCATTCTCTTGATGAGCTTCAAGAGGTTGTCACCGGGAATGGTTTTCACTTCACAGGTGTGCCCTGTCAGGTTTAATAAGTGGGATTTCTTGCCGTATAAATGGGGTTGGGACCATCAGTTGTGTTGTGCAGAAGTCTGGTGGATGCACAGCTGATAGTCCTACTGAATAGACTGTTAGCTGCTTTTTTCTTGCCATAATACAAATTCTAAATAAAGAAAAATGAGTGGCCATCATTACTTTAAGAAATGAAAGTCAGTCAGTCAGAAAAATTGGGAAAACTTTGAAAGTGTCCCTAAGTGCAGTGGCAAAAACCATCAAGCGCTACAAAGAAACTGGCTCACATGAGGCCCGCCGCAGGAAAGGAAGACCAAGAGTCACCTCTGCTTCTGAGGATAAGTTTATCCGAGTCACCAGCCTCAGAAATTGCAGGTTAACAGCAGCTCAGATTAGAGACCAGGTCAATGCCACACAGAGTTCTAGAAGCAGACACATCTCTACAACAACTGTTAAGAGGAGACTTTGTGCAGCAGGCCTTCATGGTAAAATAGCTGCTAGGAAACCACTGCTAAGGACAGGCAACAAGCAGAGGAGACTTGTTTGGGCTAAAGAACACAAGGAATGGACATTAGACCAGTGGAAATCTGTGCTTTGGTCTAATGAGTCCAAATTTGAGATCTTTGGTTCCAACCACCGTGTCTTTGTGCGACGCAGAAAAGGTGAACGGATGTACTCTACATGCCTGGTTCCCACCGTGAAGCATGGAGGAGGAGGTGTGATGGTGTGGGGGTGCTTTGCTGGTGACACTGTTGGGGATTTATTCAAAATTGAAGGCATACTGAACCAGCATGGCTACCACAGCATCTTGCAGCGGCATGCTATTCCATCCGGTTTGCGCTTAGTTGGACCATCATTTATTTTTCTCCTACGCCTCATTGGGGGACACAGGACCATGGGTGTTATGCTGCTTGCCACTAGGAGGACACTAAGTAAACACAAAGAGTTAACTCCTCCTCTGCAGTATACACCCCTTGACTGGCTAACTCCTATAAATATCCCTAATGTACTGCCATGAAGGGAACATATGATGCACCGAAAAAATCAACCCTCACATCAAAGCCATAAAGTAAAAAAATACAATCTTTATTAAATGCAATACAATATATATACATATTAAAATCAGATAATGGCGGGTGAAATACCCAAGACACAGGACAAAAGGTGGGTAACCCAGAGCAACAGTTCCATAAATAGCATTGTTAGTAAAGGCAGAATAAGCCAGCAAAGTGCCTATGTGCAATTACTCATGTATAGCACACATAACAAAGGTAAATAGTAGCATAAATAGCATTACTAATGAAGGCAAGATAAGCCGAAAAAGTGCCAGTGTGCAATTAATCACATATAGAGCAAATAATGGTGTATATATTTACCAGCTGGAGAGCTCCTGGGGACCCACCACACCCGACGCGCGTTTCGCACCAAAATGCTTCGTCTGGGGGTCACATAGGCACTTTGCTGGCTTATTCTGCCTTTACTAACAATGCTATTTATGGAACTGTTGCTCTGGGTTACCCACCTTTTGTCCTGTGTCTTGGGTATTTCACCCGCCATTATCTGATTTTAATATGTATATATATTGTATTCCCTTGACTGGCTAGTAACGATTCAGTTCTTGCTTAGTGTCTGTAGGAGGCACTTGGGTTTGTTCAGACCCCACCATTTATTATTTTATTTTTATTTTCTGTAAATTTTTATTTTTTATCTAATGGAGTGAAGGGGGCGACGGACTCTTTTCCAGGGTCCGCTCTCCCCCAAACCATCAACAGGCGAGCACGGCGAGTATACCTCCCCGTTTCTCTCCTGCGACGTATGGGGCACGCCTAACCTAACCCGGGGCGACGGTTCCTACTCGGTCCCAATCTCCCCCATTATAGGAGGGCGAGCACATAGAGTATAAAGGCCCCGTCTCACTAAGCGATTTACCAACGATCACGACCAGCGATATGACCTGGCCGTGATCGTTGGTAAGTCGCTGTGTGGTCGCTGGGGAGCTGTCACACAGACAGCTCTCCCCAGCGACCAACGATCAGGGGAACGACTTCGGCATCGTTGAAACTGTCTTCAACGATGCCGAAGTCCCCCTGCAGCACCCGGGTAACCAGGGTAAACATCGGGTTACTAAGCGCAGGGCCGCGCTTAGTAACCCGATGTTTACCCTGGTTACCAAAAAAAACAAACAGTACATACTCGCCTTTCGGTGTCCAGGTCCCTCGCCGTCTGCTTCCTGCTCTGACTGAGCCGCCGTACTGTGAGAGCAGAGCGCAGCGGTGACGTCACTGCTGTGCTCTCACTTCTCACTGTACGGCCGGGAGTCAGTGAGAGCAGGAAGCAGACGGCAAGGGACACCGAAAGGCGAGTATGTACTGTTTGTTTTTTTTGGTAACCAGGGTAAACATCGGGTTACTAAGCGCGGCCCTGCGCTTAGTAACCCGATGTTTACCCTGGTTACCAGTGAAGACATCGCTGGATCGGTGTCACACACACCGATTCAGCGATGTCAGCGGGGCCTCAACGACCAAAAAAAGGTCCAGGCCATTCCGACACGACCAGCGATCTCGCAGCAGGGGCCTAATCGCTGGTACGTGTCACACATAGCGAGATCGCTATGGAGGTCGCTGTTGCGTCACAAAACTTGTGACTCAGCAGCGATCTCGCTAGCGATCTCGCTATGTGAGACGGGGCCTTTAACTCTCATGTGCATCTCCCGGGCTCCACCGCACTCAAGCCCTCACCTCGGCGTCTTGTAGTCCCCACGGTAGCCGTAAGTCTCTTGCGGCAGGCACATCCGCACGGTGGCACAGCCATAAGTCCCCTGAGGCAGGCACATACGATGCTCTCATCCCCCGGCGCAGGGAGGACAGATTGAGCTGGAAGCCGCACTGAGGCTCTGTGAGTATTCCCCTCCTCACGCTGCGGCGTTGGAGGATGCGGTCCGGGTCCCTGGGGAGAGGTGCCGCTGTTGCCGCAGCGGCGATCGTTCGGCGCTACACCGCGCCCGCAGGCGCATGCCGCCAGCAGCCTGAGTAAATTTAGTCCCCGGCTTTTCAGCCGGCCTAGGCCGCGTTGTGTAATTCCCGCCCACCGCTGAAGCTCCGCCCACCGCTCAGGCGCTTCTCGTTCTGAACGAGAACAGCCCTGCAGATCTCGGCCGCCATATTGGGTCTCCCTCTCCTGCGTGGAACGCTGCAGAAAACGCTTTCTCTTCCTCCCTGGGGACACCGACACAGGACCGTGGGTAAGCTGCCCCTTCCTATAGGGAAATTCTTAACCCCTTCTCTGCAAAATCCCAGGCTAGTGCAGTATTTTGGAGGCAGACATACAGCTATGTCTCAGTCTAAGGAGGCAAAAAGGGGCAACAAAAAGCACACTGTCTTTTTTACCGTATGTGCCACTTGCAATTCCTCTTTGCCGCGGGCCCACAGTACTCCCTTGTGCCAGAACTGTGACCCGGCCTGTGCGCAGCCACCTTCTGCCGCTATCTCCAATGTCGCCACCGACCCCGCCGAGCCTAACCCTCCTGTGTGGGCCGCGTCCCTGTCACGTTCAATGGAATCCTTAGTCAAGGCATTGGACTCTTTCCGAGGGTCCTCCTTGAGCCAGAACTCACCTCCGTCGGCTGCGACGGACTCTGGTGACGGTGCGGGGCCGTCCGACCACAGGGGGCGTACCGTTCTACGGGACTCCCGGGGTTCCAGAAAAAGGACCCTTCCCTCATCTCCCATACATGCCCAAGCTTCAGCTTCTGCGAGCTCATCTTCTCGCTCTCCCTCCCCTGAGGGTCGCAGCGTACGGGACTTATTATATGAGTCGGAGGAATCTTTAACCCAAGACTCCTCTATTGGTCAGGAGACACTTGACTCCCTTATTGAGGCAGTCAACAAAACGTTAATGGTGGACGACGAATCTGCTTCCTCTTAGGAACACGTATCTTTTAAAAAGACTAAACGCGTCCAAAAGATACTTGCTAATCACCCTGAGTTTCAGGACATTATCCAAAAACACAGGGAGCACCCTGAGAAGCGCTTCACGGCTCAGAAAGCCACGGAAGCTAAATATCCTTTCTCTAAGGATCTGGTCAAGGAGTTGCTTTTCTCACCTTCTGTGAATCCGGCCGTATCGCGACTCGCATCCAAAACGGTCTTATCCCTATCAGACGGTTCATCAGTCAAAAATCCCTCTGACCGTCAAATTGATTATTTGGCTCGCTCAGTCTTTGAAGTCTCAGGAGCAGCTCTTCTTCCATCCTTTGCAGCTACCTGGGTAGCTAAGGCTATGGTGGCCTGGGCAGAGGTGTTAACCTCTTCCGTCCACGGCAGTACTCTTCCCCCAGAGGCGGCCAGACTAGCTAGCCAGATAGCTCAGGCCGGAGATTTCGTGGTTAACGCTTCCATAGATGCGGCGAATTGCGCTTCGCAAGCAGCGGCAAACGCAATTTCCATCAGGAGGGCCTTATGGCTCCGCGATTGGCGAGCAGATTCTGCTTCTAAGAAGTCGCTGACTTCTCTACCTTACCAAGCGGGTCGTTTATTCGGGGAGAAACTAGACCAAATCATTTCTGGCGCTACCGGAGGGAAGAGTAAATTTCTTCCCCAGCAAAAACCGGCCCGGCCTTTTCGGAATCAACAGCAGTTTCGATTCCGGTCCTTTCGTAACAACTCCAGTTGGTCCTCCTCTTCCCCTGGTTCGGGACGACGGGACAACAGAACTTCCCAGGTCTCATACAGACCAAACCATTCCTGGAAACCCAGCCCGAGACCGTCTGCCCCTAAGCCGTCCGCATCCCTTAAACCTTCCACACAATGACTCGTTGGCGTGTCCGACGGACACCGACAGAGTAGGCGGACGCCTTCTTTCGTTCCGTCAAAATTTGCTCTCGGTCGTTCACGACCAGTGGGTCAGAGAGCTTGTGTCCTTCGAATACAAAATCGAGTTTTCTTCCATCCCCCCCCTCCGCGTTTCTTCCAGTCATCCCCCCAAATCAAAGGCATCACATCTCTTTCAGGCCATACAGGCGCTTCAAAGGGACAGGGTCATCGCTCCGGTCCCTCGAGACCAAAGGTTCAAGGGGTTTTACTCCAACCTTTTTGTGGTCCCAAAGAAGGACGGGACTCTACGGCCCATACTGGACCTCAAACTGCTGAACAAGTTCGTACGGGTCCGACACTTCAGGATGGACTCGCTCCGTTCTGTTGTCGCGTCCCTGGAAAAAGGAGAGTTCCTTGCATCCATAGACATCAAGGATGCTTATCTACACATTCCAATTTTTCCTCATCAGCAGTTCCTGCGCTTCGCAGTCCAAGAAAAACACTTCCAGTTTGTGGCCTTGCCCTTCGGACTTGCCACCGCCCCCAGAGTCTTCACAAAGGTCATGGCGGCTGTCATGGCCATTCTTCATGCTCGGGGAGTGGTAGTCCTACCCTATCTAGATGACCTATTAATCAAAGGTCCGTCCCAGTCCGCCTGCGAGGAGTCTGTCAGCATCACCGTGGATTCTCTTTCTCGCCTGGGTTGGAAGATCAACTTCGAGAAATCATCCCCAGTGCCGGCTCAGCAAATCTGCTTCCTCGGCATGATTCTGGACTCTTCCCGCGGGTTGGTCATTCTCCCTCCAGAGAAGGTTTTATCCTTACAACAGAGAGCGCGCAAGCTCTCCCGCCCAGTCCCTCACTCCATTCGCTTCACGATGCGCATCCTGGGAAAAATGGTTGCGGCAATGGAAGCTGTTCCATTTGCGCAGTTCCATCTCCACCCTTTGCAACAGGCGCTCCTGTTAGCCTGGGACAGGAGCCCGAATTCCCTCGACCGTTGTTTTCGCCTGCCCCCGCCAGTCAGGCAGACCCTCAGGTGGTGGACGCTACAGTCCTCCCTGAACCAAGGGAAGTCCTTTCTTCCTGTGCGTTGGTTAGTGGTGACCACCGATGCCAGCCTCTTGGGCTGGGGCGCAGTTTTCAATCACCACACGGCACAGGGTCGTTGGTCCACAAGGGAGTCGTGTCTCCCAATCAATATCTTGGAAATTCGAGCGATCACTCTTGCCTTACGCAACTTTCACCACCTTCTCGCAGGCCATCCCATCAGAATACAATCCGACAACGCCACGGCCGTGGCGTACATCAACCGACAAGGGGGAACCCGCAGCAGAGCAGCCATGCTCGAAGTCTCCCACATCCTGCGCTGGGCCGAGACCAATCACTCGCTCATCTCGGCAATCCACATACCGGGCGTGGAGAATTGGGAAGCGGACTTCCTCAGTCGCCAAGGTCTTGCCTCGGGCGAGTGGTCCCTCCATCCGGAAGTCTTCCAGCAGATTTGCCTTCGCTGGGGGACGCCGGATGTGGATCTCATGGCCTCGAAGTTCAACAACCAGGTTCCCCAGTTCATTGCTCGTTCCCGCGATCCTTGCGCCGTCGGGGCAGATGCCCTGGTCCTGTCGTGGCATCGGTTCCAGCTGCCATACATATTTCCGCCTCTTCCTCTGCTTCCGAGAGTCATCAAGAAGATCAGAGCAGAGGGGAGACCGGCGATTCTCGTCGCGCCCGACTGGCCGCGCCGAGCATGGTACGCGGAACTCGGCCAAATGGTCACCGACACCCCCTGGCGCCTTCCAGATCGCACGGACCTTCTCTCACAGGGCCCGTTTTACCACCAGAACTCCGGGGCCCTGTCTTTGACGGCGTGGCCGTTGAATCCTGGATTTTAGCCCAAGCCGGATTCTCTCCAGTGGTTTCTTCTACCATGATTCGCGCTAGGAAACCCGTATCCATGCGCATTTATCATCGCACCTGGCGCATCTTCTTTTCATGGTGCCATACCCATGGACGTTCTCCCTTGGTCTTTTCCATTCCGTCCATTCTGGAGTTTCTCCAATCCGGTCTAGACTCAGGCCTTGCCATAAGCTCGCTCAAGGGGCAGGTGTCCGCGTTGTCCGTCCTTTTCCAACGGAAGATCGCTTCCAAACTGTCCGTTAAGACGTTCATCCAAGGAGTCTCCCGAGTGGTTCCTCCCTATAGAATGCCTTTGGCGTCATGGGATCTTAACTTGGTTCTCGGAGTTCTTCAGGAGGCCCCTTTCGAACCATTGCAGGACATTTCTCTCACCCTCCTTTCTTGGAAGGTGATCTTTCTCGTGGCGATTACGTCAATCAGGAGGGTTTCTGAGTTGGCGGCTCTCTCTTGCCGACCCCCCCTTCTTGATTTTTCACTCAGACAAGGTAGTTCTGAGAACCTCTCCTTCCTTCCTACCGAAGGTCGTCTGCTCCTTTCATCTAAATGAGGACATTGTCTTGCCGTCATTCTGTCCGGCACCAACCCATCGTATTGAGAAGGCTCTCCATACTCTGGATATGGTTAGAGCCCTTCGGCGGTACATCTCTCGCACGGCTCCCTTCCGTCGGTCGGATGTCCTGTTCGTGCTTCCGGAAGGACACAGGAAAGGTCTACCTGCCTCGAAGGCCACTCTAGCCAAATGGATTCGATCCACCATTCAGGAATCTTATCGCGTCAGGAACACTCCTGTCCCAGCAGGGATTACGGCGCATTCGACTCGGTCGGTTGGCGCTTCTTGGGCCATTCGGCACCAGGCGTCTGCACAACAGCTTTTTAAAGCTGCGACTTGGTCCAGTCTGCATACCTTCACGAAGCACTATCACATCCATACCCAGGCTTCGGCAGACGCTGCCCTCGGCAGGCGTATTCTGCAGACAGCGGTACCTCAGTAAGCCAGTGGTACATGGGGTTTTTAGCAGTGCAATTGCTCCCCACCCAGGGACTGCTTTAGGACGTCCCATGGTCCTGTGTCCCCCAATGAGGCGTAGGAGAAAAGGACATTTTTGTGTACTCACCGTAAAATCTTTTTGTCCGAGCCAATCATTGGGGGACACAGCACCCACCCTGTTAGCCTATTGGCTAGTTGTTGTTGGTATTTTGTTCCTTAGTTTTGGACATAGTTTGCATGTCTTGGTTTTACTCCTACTGCTTTACTACCGAACTGAGTCGTTACTGGCCAGTCAAGGGGTGTATACTGCAGAGGAGGAGTTAACTCTTTGTGTTTACTTAGTGTCCTCCTAGTGGCAAGCAGCATAACACCCATGGTCCTGTGTCCCCCAATGATTGGCTCGGAGAAAAAGATTTTACGGTGAGTACACAAAAATCTCCTTTTCAACAGGACAATAACCCCAAACACACATCCAGGCTGTGTGAGGGCTATTTGGCCAAGAAGGAGAGAGAGTGATGGGGTGCTACGCCAGATGACCTGGCCTCCACAGTCACCAGACCTGAACCCAATCGAGATGGTTTGGGGTGAGCTGGACCGCAGAGTGAAGGCAAAAGGGCCAATAAGTGCTAAGCATCTCTGGGAACTCCTTCAAGATTGTTGGAAGACCATTCCCGGTGACTACCTCTTGAAGCTCATCAAGAGAATGCCAAGAGTGTGCAAAGCAGTCATCAAAGCAAAAGGTGGCTACTTTGAAGAACCTAGAATATAAGACATAATTTCAGTTGTTTCACACTTTTTTGTTAAGTATGCAAATTGTCTCTTCAGAGAGGAAGAGGACCAGAACTCCAGTGCCACCTATTGGAAGTAGCAATCCTAACAGTCAATGTCGACCCTTTAACGAGCCTTGTCACATGACTTAGGATAATAGCCAAGCCAGAATCTCAATTTGCAGACACTGTGTTTCGGGGTACTGCCCCTCGTCAGTGCAAAGTGGAGATCTGGTTTGGCTGATTGAGAGGCGTCTGACCGGGATCCAAGAAGTATCGTTTTTCCTTGTGGAGAGTGACATGATAAGCATGTCGAGGTGAGGAGACTTAAAGCCACAATGCTCCTCTGGGAAATATGCAAATTGTCTCTTCAGAGAGGAAGAGGACCAGAACTCCACTGCCACCTATTGGAAGTAGCTCAACGTAGATGAACGCTCTGTGCAGGAGTGAATGGTAACCAGCAGCCCCCACAGTTTACAGATCAGTCACCATGACAACCAGAATAGTGGGGGGACAGAACAACTGCCATCACTGGGGCCGGTCTGCGGCTACACTGGAAATCACCCCTGCTCTACACAATGGTCTGTCCCAGCACTTTATCCTCCCCCATGGTCTTTACCTCCTCCACAGCCAGGACCTCTGCGACCAGAGCCGCCTGTCAGGTTCAAAGGGAACCTGTCAGCTGTTTTGGCCACTATAAGATGCGGCCACCGCCTTTCAGGGCTTATCTACAGCATTTTATAATGCTGTTAATAAGCCCCCGATCAGACCTGCAAGATAAGAGAAATAAGTTTTATTATACTCATCTGGGGGCAGTCTGGTCTGATGGGTTTCACAGGTCAGGGTCCGGCGCCTCCCATCTTCTTGCGATGCCGCCCTCCTGCTTGCTTCATCTTATAGCTGCCAAAATAGCTGACAGGTTCCCTTGAAACTGCGCTTGTGACCATCCTGCGCTGCCACTTACGTCATCACCAAAGCGGCCGTCTGAGCGCTGCGCCGCCATGTCTGTTGTGGGCAGCTGCATCACGTGACAAGATAGGTTAGTGGATTCCTGGGGCAGCTGGGAGGGGTCAACTGTCACAGCACCAGCTGAAAAGTTAATGACGTGTTTACTACCCACCAGTGTGAGGGGAATCCTGAGGTCAGCACTCAGGGGGTTAACGAGGTGTGACGTCAGCTGATCTCTGTTATAAGAGTGAGGGGGAAATGAGAGGCGTGAGGGGGAAATGAGAGGCATGAGGGGGGAAATGAGAGTTGTGAGGGGAAAATGAGAGGAATAAGGGAAAATGAGGTGAGAGGGGAAATGAGAGGAGTGTGGGGGGAAATGAGAGGAGTGTGGGGGAAAAATAGTGGAGTGATCGCAAAATGACAGGTGTGAGGTCAAAATGAGAGTCGTGATGGGAAAATGAGAGAAGTGAGGCCCTGCAGTATGAGGCTGTGTATAGAGAAGAGTAAGGCGCTGCAGATGGAGGCTGTGAATCTGTAGTATTGAATATATGATGTGAAATTTTTTTATGTGCAATGTAATCATTTTAATTTGTTATATCTAACCACAGTTAGTTGCTATGCCCGGGCAACAACGGGCTCTTCAGTTAGTTCAAAATAAAACAATTAAAAAAAAAATCAAACATACACATATTTGGTATCACCATGTTCAGGATCACCCAATCTATCAATAAAAAGGATTAACCTGATCGCTAAATGGCATAGCGAGAAAAAAAGTAAAAACGCCAGAATTACGTTTTTTTTTCGTCGCTGTACATTGCATTAAAATGCAATAACGGGGAATCAAAAGAACGTATCTGCACCAAATTGGTATTAAAAATGGCAGCTCGGCACACAAGAAATAAGCCCTCAATTGGCCCGAAATCACAAAAAAGGAGACGCTACAGGTATCGGAAAATGGCGCAATTTATTTATTTTTTTTAACAAAGTTTGGAATTTTTTTACCACTTAGATAATAAAGAACCTAGACATGTTTGGTGTCTATGAACTCGTAATGACCTGGAGAATCAAAATGGCAGGTCAGGTTTAGCATTTAGTGAACCTAGCAAAAAAGCCAAACAAAAAACAACTGTGGGATTGCACTTTTTTTTTCAATTTCACCGCACTTTGTATTTTTTTCCCGTTGTCCAGGACACGATATGTTAAAACCAATGGTGTCGTTCAAAAGTACAACTCGTCCCGCAAAAAACAAGCCCTCACATGGCCATATTGACGGAAAAGTAAAAAAGTTATGGCTCTGGGAATAAGGGGAGCAAAAAAACACAAAACCAAAAATACCTCCGGTCATGAAGGGGTTAAACATTATTTTACCTTATAGAAAGAATCAGCTGTGATCCTGTGCTGTAATGTCTGTACTCTCTTTTGCATCCTCCCCTGCCCAGGAGCTGTGGTATGATCAGACCATGTTCCTGCACGGTCAGGCACAGCCATAACACAGTACACAGCAGGGGCACATTTATAAGATTATCTCAGCACGGGAACATATTTTTAAACACATCAAATTGTGAAGTTCATTTTTATTCCAAGATCTGTTGATTAAAATATACTTTAGTTTGTGGCACAACCCGTTTTTAGATCCCTTAGCACTGACATGAGACACACTGGTTATTCCATGGAACTATTTCATGTTTCAACATATTTTTCCTCATCTCTATCTCCTTCATCCTGTTTATAAAAAGTTAATTGTGAAAAGTTTCCAGTGATCTCTTCATATTAGCTCTATTGAGCCTGGTAAACCAACACGGTCAGTATACTGATCAGCCCTCCCCGACAGTCGGTCTGCTGGCCGACCCTCCCCGACAGTCGGTCTGCTGGAAGGCTCTCTCCGACGGTCGGTCTGCTGGCTGGCCCTCCCCGACTGTCGGTCTGTTCGCCAGTCCTCCCCGACGGTCGGTCTGCCGGGCCGGCCCTCCCCGACGGTCGGTCTGCTGGCTGGCCCTCCCCGACTGTCGGTCTGCTGGCCGGCCCTCCCCGACTGTCGGTCTGCTGGCCGGCCCTCCCCGACTGTCGGTCTGCCGGGCCGGCCCTCCCCGACGGTCGGTCTGCTGGCCGGCCCTCCCCGACTGTCGGTCTGCTGGCCGGCCCTCCCCGACTGTCGGTCTGCTGGCCGGCCCTCCCCGACTGTCGGTCTGCTGGCCGGCCCTCCCCGACACTCGGTCTGCTGGCCGGCCCTCCCCGACTGTCGGTCTGTTCGCCAGCCCTCGCCGACGGTCGGTCTACTTGCTGGCACTCATGTTTCTCTCAGACAGTAGTTTTTTTCTATTCTTCATTTAATGATGTAATTGTTTAGCCCCTTTACTGACAGTACATTGTCTCAGTAGGTCATCCAGACTATGCTTAAAGGGATTGTGTTATCAGAAAATGCTCTATTGTTTAATCCTTTTTCTGTTGCATGTAGTTTAGTTGTTTGTTTTTGTTAATTGATAATGGATTTTTTCATCCCACAATCTTTATTCAAATAATAATTGTAATCTTGCAATTTTGATACTGCCCGCTCAGGCAATTTAGACTCCTACTTCCTGTCCTTTCAGGAAGAGTTTACAGCAGTTTCCTTATCACCGCAGGCAGGATTACAATGACAGGTACCACCTTGGTACACAGCTGAAAACACAGAATCCACCAATTACAGTAGGCAAAGTCACCACTGACCCTGATCCCCGCCCCTTCATAATGACCTTTACACCCTCAATAAATGCGTCAATACAAAGTATAAGGTCATAGTCTATTGCTGCTAATATACATGTGCATTTCCTAAAACAGGAAGTTGGAGTGTAAAAAAATCCATATGGCCGGTCTAAAAAATGGTAACATTTCTCATTTTTATTTTTCATACATATTGTAATATGGGAAAAAAAACTTTGCTGAAATGTAAAAAAAAAAATACATTTAGCACACAAACGTGATTTAGACAATAGGTCATCTTCTGATAACACCTTCTCTTTAAAGGGAACCTGTCACCATGAAATTGCAGTCTGATTCATGGGCAGCAGGTTATAGAGCAGGGTGAGCTGAATAGATTGAGATAAGGTTTTCAGGAAAATATTGAGTATAACTAGTGGTTTTATCATAGAAACCTCTGCTCCTTCTGGGGTTTTGAGTCCAGTGGGCGGTCCTATCAGTGACTGACAGCTGTCTCTGTGTCAGTGTGTATACTGGGATAGCTGTCAGATAAGAGGGAACCGACCAGTATGTTTAGGGCCAATAAACCACTAACATGTCGTTATGCAGCTGAGGTTTAGCGTTTCACATCTGCTTATGTCAGAACTGTCTGTTTCTCTGATGGGTAATAAAACGAGCTATGCCTAGCCCATCAGCATTGGACGCATTCACAGCTGTGCACGTAGTAAGGAAAGGTGTACTGTCCTCTGCTTTATCAATTCAAGGCACATGGACCCGCTGCTATTGAGCACAACTTCCAGAGTCGTCTTGGATCATTTATAAATCTTTGTAGACATGGGCATGTAAGGAACGCTAACCCTCGGCTATATTACCGCCTTTCAATGGTTATTCCAGGCTACACAGGTTATCACCTATCCACAGAGTTCCCCAACTCCAGTCCTCGAGCCACCAAAAGCTCGTATTCAGGATTCCCTAGGGCATGTTTCCACGGTCAGTAACCGGCAGCGCTTTGGACGCAGCACATGTCCGCTTTGTCCAAAGCGCTCATGGCTTTTGAATGCAGGAGATTCCGCATGTGTTCATTGAACCGTGCGGAATCACCGCACCCAATACATTGTACGGGTGACATTTATCTTGCGGAGACTGAGCGTCTCTGGAAGATAAATAGACATGCTGCGGTGTGGAAAGACGTGCCGCATGTCCGTCTCCACAGGTAAGCAGGAGGTGTCCGTGCACGCATAGTGGAGATGGGATTTCTTGAAAACCCATCCACTGTGCTGTAACATCTGGCCGCTGCGGGTTGGACGCTGCAGATGTACGCAGAGTCCAACCCACAGCGCTTACTGACTGTGGCAACATATCCTTAGTATTACACCGTTGATAATTCCTTCACCCGTACTAAAACAAGAGGGGATTATAGGGAGAGAAATGGGAAGCGCAGACTTCTGAGTGTAGTAGTTAGTTTCCAAAGGTGTGTACTCAGTGTGAATCCACTCACCTTTTTGGTGTCTTGATATACTGTGTATAGATCCAATCCATGGATCACTCCATTCCTCTTTCCGCTCAGTTTGCTGCAAAGATCTGGGAACTGATGAGCGCACTGAACAGTGCTTTCATAGGCGATAACTCTTTGTGAATGTTTTTCCCAGCAATATGCGCTCCTGAAGGATGATGATGGAACTCGATATTCTGATTCAAGGATGATTTTTATTTCAAACTAAAAATTGTGACATTATACCTGAGGAAGACTCCAAGAAGTCGAAACCGGTTGTATTTTAGTTTGAAATAAAAATCATCCTTGAATCAGAATATCGAGTTCCATCATCATCCTTCACCCGTACTAAGGAATTCCTGAGAATCTGATCTGTTGGTGGCTCTGGAGGACCGGAGTTGGGGAACACTGGCCTAGATAAATGGTAGTTGTGGGACTGCTGGCACTCCTTTACCACAGTGAATGAGCATGAGGGTCTAATGGTCGCACCTAGTACTACATTTTGCACCACTGCAGATCAGCATGAGGGTCTAATGGTCGCACCTAGTACTACATTTTGCACTACTGCAGATGAGCATGAGCGTGTAATGGTCACACCTAGTACTACATTTTGCACCACTGCAGATGAGCTTGAGGGTCTAATGGTCGCACCTAGTACTACATTTTGTACTACTGCAGATGAGCATGAGGGTCTAATGGTCGCACCTAGTACTACATTTTGTACTACTGCAGATGAGCATGAGGGTCTAATGGTCGCACCTAGTACTACATTTTGTACTACTGCAGATGAGCATGAGGGTCTAATGGTCGCACCTAGTACTACATTTTGCAGGGCCAACAATCAGTCATCTCAGAACTTTGCCTTTTCAGAGTCCTATAAATTTATTTCCTTTTTCTTTCTTCTAGTGCTCAAAAACACCGCTGGTCTTTCTCTCCACTCATCCATCATGGCTGGATTTATTTCTTATACCTTTCATCCTGTTTTCCCAAAATCTTCGAGTCCCTCGTGTCGTCTGGGACAAGACAGACTGTTCACCAGTAATCAGGTACAGATGCGATGCTCTGCGGCCCTTCACGCTTGTATAATCTAAGACCATGTTGGGAATTTGCTGTTTCCCTAATAAAATTCTTTGATTTCATCTCTTGATTCAGATTTCACCCACCTAAGCAAATCGTTAGCTTAGGTGTGAGTTGTAACAAGTGCTACTTTACAGTCCACTCTTCAGCCACGTTTTCTGTTGTATGTACAGTCGTCGCCCTGTGCTTCCACAAGATGGGCGTTGGTCAGAGTTTTGTTGTAAAACTCATTATTTATGGCTCGTTAAGGAAACTGTGAACTATGCTCGATACAGGTCAAATATTTTGATTGATCAGGTCCTCCTGTACTCTGTAGGTAAGGTTTGTGCTTGGGCTGTAATGTACAGTATGTACACTAGTAATAGAGAAAATTGTGTGCAGCTCGTCCTGACAGCTGCTGGCAAAAATGTGCCTCTAAAAACAAGCACTGCTTCTCTGGTCACAATTCAGATGTAGCATCTCTAAGCATGACTGACGAGGCAAGCGCCACAGCCGTTGTGCGAGTGTTGTATAGCGCCCTCCATACTATGCGGATTGCATATGAATGCTTGGAAAGTTTATGGTGTGCTGAGTGTAGGTTATAGGGACACTGTCAGCACAGAATGACTGTCCAAACCAAGCACAGGTGCTCAGTGCATCATGGCGTAGCTAAATATTTAACTACACCTTCCCGCACCTGCTTGTTTTCTCTGAGTCTGCACCCCTCAACTTTTTTGATTGACAGCTCTGGTTTCAACCAACCAGTAAAGGTGTGGAGATAGATGGAAAGCAAGCAGGTGGGGAGGTGTAAGTAAAAGATGGCCACGCCATGATGCACAGAGCGCCTGTGCTTGGTTTGAGCAGTCATTTTGTGCTAACAGTGTTTTTAAAGAATGCTCAATCTGTGACATGCGACGACTGTTCTTTTTCTTTGAACAGAAAAAAAAAATTGGGCTTTTTACCTTTGCCTCTATTGCTTGGTGAGCTAACACAGTATGCAGAAATAATCAACAGTGTACAACCTAAAAAAGAAACTTGGAAAAGAAAAGAATGTAAGTTGTCATTTTGGTCATACTATATCCTTGCAGTTCTTCAACCCCCATTTCTTGCCCCAGGAAGAGTTTACACATCTCATATATCCCTGATCTCAATAATGCATCTCCTAAGAACCAGGCATTTTTTTTTTCATTCTTGCTCTTTCACTTTTTGCTTACCTTTTTCCAAAAGCTATCAGTTTTTTAAATTAATTTTTTCCGTCCACCTAGCCTAATGAGGGTTTGTTGTAGTTTTGAATGAGACCATTAATTTTTCCCATACAATGTACTGAGTAACATGAAAATAAAAACGAGTGGGATGAATTGGCGAAAAAAAAATCCAATTCTGCCATTGTTTTTTTATTAGGGGGGGTATTACTTGTACCATATTCATTGTTCGGTAAAAATGATATGGTAACAGGACTCCCAGGCCAGTACTATTGTGGCGATATCAAATTTGCATAGATTTGTTTTTATTTAAGTGGAGAAAAAAAAAATCATACATTTTTTAAGAACAAATCAAATAAATCTTGCTCTGCATCAGCATTCTCCGAGGCCTATAATGTTTTTGTTTTTAAGTCGGTGGAGATGTGAGGGCTTGTTTTTTTACGTCCTGTGCTGACGGTTTTATTGATGCCAATTTGGAGTACTTCCTATTCACGCAGCGGCAATGATGTAATTTAAGCACCGCTCTCTGAGATTGACAGTGGCATGTAAAAAATGGTTAACAGCGGTGATGGTAGCTGAGCTCGACCACTTTTATTAGACCCAGATGCCGGCTGTGCAGTTAATCCACCGTCCACCACAGTATCCTGGAAATCTCGTGCTATCCACATCTGCTGCCAATCAGTGGCCTCCTCATCGTCGCTGAGGCCAGTGATTGCCTGCAGCCGTCACGTGTATACAGCACATGAGCACTGCAGTAATGTAAACCAGAGCCGGCGGGGAGCAGCGGGATGGGAATTGGGCCTACGTTCACATTTGCGTTGTGCGCTGCTGCGTCGGCGATGCAACGCACAACGCAAACAAAAACGCAACCAAACGCACGCTAAAACGCTGCGTTTTGCGACGCATGCGTCTTTTTTGGCCGAAAGTTGGACGCAAAAAAAATGCAACTTGCGTTCTCTGCGCCCAACGCTTGCGGCCAAAAAAACGCATGCGTCGCAAAACGCAGCACAACGCATGTCCATGCGCCCCCATGTTAAAGGGAACCTGTCACCCCGTTTTTTCGGTATGAGATAAAAATACTGTTAAATAGGGCCTGAGCTGAGCATTACAATAGTGTATTTTGTGTACCCCGATTCCCCACCTATGTTGCCGAAATACGTTACCAAAGTAGTCGTTTTCGCCTGTCAATCAGGCTGGTTTGGTCAAAAGGGCGTGGTGTCTTCCCCCAGATTTTGCGTAGTTTTCCGTTGGTGGCGTAGTGGTGTGCGCATGCCCAAGGTCCCGAATCCTCTGCCAGGGGATTTAAAAGAGCGCGCTGTTCGTTATTTCATTGGTGATCGGTGGGCGCGGCCATCTTCCTTTGGCCGCACGTGCGCAGAAGCGGCGCTCTGCTGGCCACGGCTTCAGGAAAATGGCCGCCGCGATATCCATCTGCGCA
This sequence comes from Ranitomeya variabilis, assembly GCF_051348905.1. Taxonomy (NCBI): domain Eukaryota; kingdom Metazoa; phylum Chordata; class Amphibia; order Anura; family Dendrobatidae; genus Ranitomeya; species Ranitomeya variabilis. The sequence goes on from NC_135236.1 coordinate 90,872,789, forward strand.
CGCGCGGCATCCCGCGGCCATTTTCCTGAAGCCGCGGCCAGCAGAGCGCCGCTTCTGCGCACGCGTGGCCAAAGGAAGATGGCCGCGCCCACCGATCACCAATGAAATAACGAACAGCGCGCTCTTTTAAATCCCCTGGCAGAGGATTCGGGACCTTGGGCATGCGCACACCACTACGCCACCAACGGAAAACTACGCAAAATCTGGGGGAAGACAACACGCCCTTTTGACCAGACCAGCCTGATTGACAGGCGAAAACGGAGACTTTGCAAAGGTATTTCGGCAACTTAGGTGGGTAATAAACGCATAACAAACACACTAATGTAACGCCCACCTCTGCCCCTATTTAACGCTATTTTTATCCCATCTTCCAAAAACGTGGTGACAGGTTCCCTTTAAATATAGGGGCGCATGACGCATGCGGCGACGCTGCGGCGCCGAACGCTAATGTGAACGTAGACTTACGGGGTATCATCAGGTAAGTAATGGTTAGTTTGTTATATTAAGGCTGGCATATTCTGCTTTTAGAGACATTTTCTTTAATCGTAGAAAAGTGACAATTTAGGGTTAAAAATATTGGGTTAACATTACTGTAGTTTAATCTATGTTGTTCCTCCAATGTCTTATGTAAAGTTTATGTATTTAAATCGGATTTTAGTTCTTTGAGTTTGTATTTTCTTTTTTTAATCTGAGTTTAATAATAGTTTATTATTTGTATATTCAATGTAAAATCAATCAGCATAGAATTACGTTAAATGGAAGCCAAAAAAGTATTCTTCATTGACCACGTACCTTTTTGTAATGCCCTCGCACCTCACAGGAAGCATATTTAGAGCAATCAGCCAGTGGCAGGCCTGGGATCCTGCCATTATTGTCAAATGTCAATAGTTCCAAGTGTAGGTTTTGTTCGCATTACTATTGATCCCTGCCCATAAAAGCTGCCTCTGCTATGCGTAGTGTACAGTAGAATAAAGCTGAGTTAAGCTGGCATAGTCAGTGACTTTATAGTCTTTGTGTGTCTTGCTCCCATTTTGCGAAATATTAGTTCAGATGTAGTTCTCAGGCACCATCGATCCCTAGGAGGAAAGAGTTTCCATGGTCCCATGGGAGTAATTCATGGACTGTCAAGGTCTTCATGATGATAGACTACTGCTTTTAATAATCATTTTTCAACAGTAAGGTTAAAAATATATATTTCTTTGTAATTGTTTGGTATTGAAGAATAAGTATAATCTCCTCCGATTGCTCAAAGGAAAAGGTAGAAGTGTACAGCTTATCCTCCGTGCGCGACCTTATTGGCATACGGACCTATACACTTTCTATTGAGCTCATAACCCGTTTTGCTTTCAGTTATGCGTTTATTTTGATTTATGTTTTAGGGGCTCAACTGGGGAGGTGGGTTCTTTGAGCGGTAGGTCAGGATGAGCAGCACGGAATAGATCTATTAGAGGTCACCTGGTGAGGTGGTTTCTCTAAGCCATAGGTCAGGCTGAGCAGCACGGAATATATCTATTAGAGGTCACCTGGTGAGGTGGGTTCTCTAAGCCATAGGTCAGGATCAGCAGCACGGAATATATCTATTAGAGGTCACCTGGTGAGGTGGGTTCTCTAAGCCATGGTCAGGATCAGTATCACGGAATATATCTATTAGAGGTCACCTGGTGAGGTGGGTTCTCTAAGCCATGGTCAGGATCAGTATCACGGAATATATCTATTAGAGGTCACCTGGTGAGGTGGGTTCTCTAAGCCATAGGTCAGGATCAGCAGCACGGAATATATCTATTAGAGGTCACCTGATGAGGTGGGTTCTCTAAGCCATGGTCAGGATCAGTATCACGGAATATATCTATTAGAGGTCACCTGGTGAGGTGGGTTCTCTAAGCCATAGGTCAGGATCAGCAGCACGGAATATATCTATTAGAGGTCACCTGATGAGGTGGGTTCTCTAAGCCATGGTCAGTCAGGCTGAGCAGCACGGAATATATCTATTAGAGGTCACCTGGTGAGGTGGGTTCTCTAAGCCATAGGTCAGGATCAGTATCACGGAATATATCTATTAGAGGTCACCTGGTGAGGTGGGTTCTCTAAGCCATAGGTCAGGATCAGTATCACGGAATATATCTATTAGAGGTCACCTGGTGAGGTGGGTTCTCTAAGCCATAGGTCAGGATCAGCAGCACGGAATATATCTATTAGAGGTCACCTGGTGAGGTGGGTTCTCTAAGCCATAGGTCAGGATCAGTATCACGGAATATACAGGTCCTTCTCAAAAAATTAGCATATAGTGTTAAATTTCATTATTTACCATAATGTAATGATTACAATTAAACTTTCATATATTATAGATTCATTATCCACCAACTGAAATTTGTCAGGTCTTTTATTGTTTTAATACTGATGATTTTGGCATACAACTCCTGATAACCCAAAAAACCTGTCTCAATAAATTAGCATATTTCACCTGTCCAATCAAATAAAAGTGTTTTTTACTAACAAACAAAAAAACCATCAAATAATAATGTTCAGTTATGCACTCAATACTTGGTCGGGAATCCTTTGGCAGAAATGACTGCTTCAATGCGGCGTGGCATGGAGGCAATCAGCCTGTGACACTGCTGAGATGTTATGGAGGCCCAGGATGCTTCAATAGCGGCCTTAAGCTCATCCAGAGTGTTGGGTCTTGCGTCTCTCAACTTTCTCTTCACAATATCCCACAGATTCTCTATGGGGTTCAGGTCAGGAGAGTTGGCAGGCCAATTGAGCACAGTAATACCATGGTCAGTAAACCATTTACCAGTGGTTTTGGCACTGTGAGCAGGTGCCAGGTCGTGCTGAAAAATGAAATCTTCATCTCCATAAAGCATTTCAGCCGATGGAAGCATGAAGTGCTCCAAAATCTCCTGATAGCTAGCTGCATTGACCCTGCCCTTGATGAAACACAGTGGACCAACACCAGCAGCTGACATGGCACCCCACACCATCACTGACTGTGGGTACTTGACACTGGACTTCAGGCATTTTGGCATTTCCTTCTCCCCAGTCTTCCTCCAGACTCTGGCACCTTGATTTCCGAATGATATGCAAAATTTGCTTTCATCAGAAAAAAGTACTTGGGACCACTTAGCAACAGTCCAGTGCTGCTTCTCTGTAGCCCAGGTCAGGCGCTTCTGCCGCTGTTTATGGTTCAAAAGTGGCTTTACCTGGGGAATGCGGCACCTGTAGCCCATTTCCTGCACACGCCTGTGCACGGTGGCTCTGGATGTTTCCACACCAGACTCAGTCCACTGCTTCCTCAGGTTCCCCAAGGTCTGGAATCGGTCCTTCTCCACAATCTTCCTCAGGGTCCGGTCACCTCTTCTCGTTGTACAGCGTTTTCTGCCACATTGTTTCCTTCCAACAGACTTACCATTGAGGTCCCTTGATACAGCACTCTGGGAACAGCCTATTTGTTGAGAAATTTCTTTCTGGGTCTTACCCTCTTGCTTGAGGGTGTCAATGATGGCCTTCTTGACATCTGTCAGGTCGCTAGTCTTACCCATGATGGGGGTTTTGAGTAATGAACCAGGCAGGGGGTTTTTAAAAGCCTCAGGTATCTTTTGCATGTGTTTAGAGTTAATTAGTTGATTCAGAAGATTAGGGTAATAGGTCATTTAGAGAACCTTTTCTTGATATGCTAATTTATTGAGACAGGTTTTTTGGGTTATCAGGAGTTGTATGCCAAAATCATCAGTATTAAAACAATAAAAGACCTGACAAATTTCAGTTGGTGGATAATGAATCTATAATATATGAAAGTTTAATTGTAATCATTACATTATGGTAAATAATGAAATTTAACACTATATGCTAATTTTTTGAGAAGGACCTGTATCTATTAGAGGTCACCTGATGAGGTGGGTTCTCTAAGCCATAGGTCAGGATCAGTATCATGGAATATATCTATTAGAGGTAACCTGGTGAGGTGGGTTCTCTAAGCCATAGGTCAGGATCAGTATCACGGAATATATCTATTAGAGGTCACCTGGTGAGGTGGGTTCTCTAAGCCATAGGTCAGGATCAGTATCACGGAATATATCTATTAGAGGTCACCTGGTGAGGTGGGTTCTCTAAGCCATGGTCAGGATCAGCAGCACGGAATATATCTATTAGAGGTCACCTGGTGAGGTGGGTTCTCTAAGCCATAGGTCAGGATCAGTATCACGGAATATATCTATTAGAGGTCACCTGGTGAGGTGGGTTCTCTAAGCCATGGTCAGGATCAGCAGCACAGAATTATCCACGTGGTTGGGTATGATGAATATAAATACTTTATTCAATCATGCAACAATTAAAAACAGACATCACATAATTTTACAAGCAAACATCAACACAAACAGGGTATAAATATTAGAATTGAATAAGAAAACAAAATGACAAAATACGTCATAGAATTTTGTAAACTTGACATAAGAATGATATTGGGCGAAGCGCGCATCGGGGCAGGACGCTCATACCTGTGAGTGTCAGTAATTTGCTGCAAATTGTTTTTGTGCATTTGGCAGTATTTATGTACTTATCAAAAGAATTACTATAAGGGTACCGTCACACAGTGGCATTTTCATCGCTACGACGGCACGATTCGTGACGTTGTAGCGATATCGTTACGATCTCGCAGTGTCTGACACGCAGCAGCGATCAGGGATCCTGCTGAGAATCGTACGTCGTAGCAGATCGTTTGGAACTTTCTTTCGTCGCTGGATCTCCCGCTGTCATCGCTGGATCGTTGTGTGTGACAGCGATCCAGCGATGCGTTCGCTGGTAACCAGGGTAAACATCGGGTTACTAAGCGCAGGGCCGCGCTTAGTAACCCGATGTTTACCGTGGTTACCAGCGTAAAAGTAAAAAAAAACAAACCGTACATACTCACCATCTGATGTCCGTCAGGTCCCTTGCCGTCTGCTTCCCGCTCTGACTGTCTGCCGGCCGGAAAGTGAGAGCAGATCACAGCGGTGACGTCACCGCTGCGCTCTGCTCTCACTGTACGGCGGCACTCAGTCAGAGCGGGAAGCAGACGGCAAGGGACCTGACGGACATCAGATGGTGAGTATGTACGGTTTGTTTTTTTTTACTTTTACGCTGGTAACCACGGTAAACATCGGGTTACTAAGCGCGGCCCTGCGCTTAGTAACCCGATGTTTACCCTGGTTACCAGCGAACCTCGGCATCGTTGGTCGCTGGAGAGCGGTCTGTGTGACAGCTCCCCAGCGATCACACAACGACTTACCAACGATCACGGCCAGGTCGTATCGCAGGTCGTGATCGTTGGTAAATCGTTATGTGAGACGGTACCCTAAGTATAATAAAGTAAATAAATAAATTCTGCCAGATGCACAAAAATAATTTAGAGCAGATTTCTGACCCTCACACTGTGTGTCCTGCCCCAATGCGAGTTTTCCCGTCCGTTTATTATTCTTATGGTAAGTTTATAGAATTCTATTATATATTTAGTCACCTACACGTTTTAATTTGAATGCAATTCTTCCATTTTTAACCCATTTGTGTTGCCTTCTGTTTGTAAAATTGAATCTTTACCACAAAGTTGGTCAATTTGTTTGGTCGACTGTATGTCCAGGGATCCGGGGTAATGTTTTGGTTTTTCCAAAAAACACTGGAGGCATAGGTCTACCTGACTGTCGCCGATATTATCTAGCATCTACCCATTTGCGGATTCTCAATTTACTACATTCTTCTAGATCAAAGCTCTTGGGTCCACATGGCACATGATGTTTGCTCCATATCGGCTTTAACCTTGCCTTGGACCTTGCCCTGTATAACGCGGTACAATATTTCTGTATCGTATAGCATCAGGCAACCTCTCAAAACAAGGCGTACTGCAAGCGTAAGAGGCATTCTGTTTGACTCCTGTGGACCATTGATGCAAATAACTGATAATCCGAGGTTCAAACCAGGAGCCTCCTCAAATCTTTTTTCTCCTTCGCCTCATTGGGGGACACAGACCATGGGGTGTATGCTGCTGCTGCCACTAGGAGGCTGACACTAAGTAATACAAAGAAAGTTCTCTCCTCCCCTGCAGTATACCCCCTCCTGCTGGCTCCCAGCTAACCAGTTCTTGCTTAGTGTCCGTAGGAGGCACACGGACGGGTCTGCTATTCAGACCCAAAGAACTCTTTTTACTTTTACCTTTTTACCTTTTACAACGGACGAAGGGGGCGACGGATTCTTTCATGTTCCGATCTCCCCCGAACCAACAACAGGCGAGCACGGGAGTTTCACCTCTCCGTATCTTCTCCTGCGACGTGGGAAGCCACTGCCTGAGCTGATTCTAGGGGCGACGGGCCCTTTCATGGGACCGATCTCCCCCCTCCCTTATCAGACGAGCACTGGAGTGTCTCCTCCAGTATCCTCTTCTGCAGCCAGGCCTATTGCCGGACATCAGCCCTGCCCACCAGGTTTTACCCTCGGCTGTACAGAGGCGCTCTCCAGCGTGGCGTCCGAGCAGCCCCCACTGCACCACCACTATTATAGGCGGATGGTACAAGGAGGCGGACGGTTCCTCTCCTCCTCCCTGCTAAGGGGACGATGGATTGAGGACTCTTATTATTCCTGCACCGTCCAAACAGCAGCAACAGCACAGGATCTTTTTTCTACCTTCTGTCCTGCTGAACAAAGCTGCATACTGGGGTAAGTGCCGGGACTCGAGTGGTCGGAGGGCTCTGCGCATCCGGCGGCTTTTTCCCTCGTTCGGCGCCGGCTGGCTTCAAAATTTAGCCCCCGGCTTAAGGGTTTGTGTAGGCCTCAACCCGGAACTCTTCAGGCTCCGCCCCCCTATTCAGGCGCCTCTCATTCAGGACGAGAGATCTATCCTCGGCGGCCATCTTTATCCTCCTGCCATCTCCGGACACGAGCTCATCCGGAAGTGGCTGCTGCATCGCACCGCCGGTACTCAGCGCTGAAGACAGCGCTATTCCAGACGGGCGACTCAGAATCTCGGTAAGGAGAAAACTCCCTCTGCACCCCTCCCCCGCACGCACCTCGGCAGCATAAAGGGACTAGCGTTTCCTGTTTTTAATACTTAAGACCTGCAATCTCTGGTTGTCCAGCAGCCTCTGGTCTTAAAGGCACAGGTCTTAAGGGTACATGACCGCAGTCCCTGGTCTTAAAGACACATGCCCCTTATAGGTACATGTCCAGCTTTCCCTGGCTTTTTTAATAAACACATGACCAGCATTCCCTAGTCTTAAAGGTTCCCTTTTAAAAAAAAAAAAAAAAAAAAAGAGCACATTACCAGCATTCTCTGCTCTTTAAGTCATGACCAGCCAGGAGCCGGTCACCTTCCACAGAGTACTTAATTCAAATCAGGAGCCCTCCGCCGCCGCCGATCCCGGCTCTTCCCAGAGTACCTAGTTCCTCTCAAGGGGCTTCACCTCTGGCGTAATCCTTGAAAAATGCCCCGGTCTTAAAGGCACATGACCAGCATACCCAGGTCTTACGCACATGGCCAGTATTCCTGGTCTTAAAGGCACGTGAACAGTATTCCCTGGTCTTAAAGGCGCATGACCAGCATACCCTGGTCTTACACACACGGCCAGTATGCCCTGGTCTTACAGGCGCATTACCAGTATTCCTTGGTCTTAAGGGCACATGACCAGTATTACCTGGTCTTAAAGGCACATGACCAGTATGCCCTGGTCTTAAAGGCACGTGACCAGTATGCCCTGGTCTTAAAGGCACGTGACCAGTATGCCCTGGTCTTACGCACATGACCAGTATGACCTGGTTTTAAAGGCACATGACCAGTATGACCTGGTTTTAACCCCTTCATGACCCAGCCTATTTTGGCCTTAATGACCTTGCCGTTTTTTGCAATTCTGACCAGTGTCCCTTTATGAGGTAATAACTCGGGAACGCTTCAACGGATCCTAGCGATTCTGAGATTGTTTTTTCGTGACATATTGGGCTTCATGTTAGTGGTAAATTTAGGTCGATAATTTCTGCGTTTATTTGTGAAAAAAATGGAAATTTGGCGAAAATTTTGAAAATTTTGCAATTTTCACATTTTGAATTTTTATTCTGTTAAACCAGAGAGTTATGTGACACAAAATAGTTAATAAATAACATTTCCCACATGTCTACTTTACATCAGCACAATTTTGGAAACAACATTTTTTTTTGCTAGGAAGTTATAAGGGTTAAAATTTGACCAGTGATTTCTCATTTTTACAACAAAATTTACAAAACCATTTTTTTTAGGGACCACCTCACATTTGAAGTCAATTTGAGGGTTCTATATGGCTGAAAATACCCAAAAGTGACACCATTCTAAAAACTGCACCCCTCAAGGTGCTCAAAACCACATTCAAGAAGTTTATTAACCCTTCAGGTGTTTCACAGCAGCAGAAGCAACATGGAAGGAAAAAATGAACATTTAACTTTTTAGTCACAAAAATGGTCTTTTAGCAACAATTTTTTTATTTTCCCAAGGGTAAAAGGAGAAACTGGACCACGAAAGTTGTTGTCCAATTTGTTCTGAGTACGCTGATACCTCATATGTGGGGGTAAACCACTGTTTGGGCGCACGGCAGAACTCGGAAGGGAAGGAGCGCCATTTGACTTTTTGAATGAAAAATTGGCTCCAATCTTTAGCGGACACCATGTCGCGTTTGGAGAGCCCCCGTGTGCCTAAACATTGGAGCTCCCCCACAAGTGACCCCATTTTGGAAACTAGACGCCCCAAGGAACTTATCTAGATGCATAGTGAGCACTTTAAACCCCCAGGTGCTTCACAAATTGATCCGTAAAAATAAAAAAGTACTTTTTTTTTCACAAAAAAATTATTTTAGCCTCAATTTTTTAATTTTCACATGGGCAACAGGATAAAATGGATCCTAAAATTTGTTCGGCAATTTCTCCTGAGTACACTGATACCTCACATGTGGGGGTAAACCACTGTTTGGGCACATGGTAAGGCTCGGAAGGGAAGGAGCGCCATTTGACTTTTTGAATGAAAAATTATCTCCATCGTTAGCGGACACCATGTCGCGTTTGGAGAGCCCCTGTGTGCCTAAACATTGGAGCTCCCCCACAAGTGACCCCATTTTGGAAACTAGACCCCCCAAGGAACTTTTCTAGATGCATAGTGAGCACTTTAAACCAACAAGTGCTTCACAGAAGTTTATAACGCAGAGCCGTGAAAATAAAAAATAATTTTTCTTTCCTCAAAAATGATTTTTAGCCCAGAATTTTTTATTTTCCCAAGGGTAACAGGAGAAATTGGACCCCAAATGTTGTTTTCCAGTTTGTCCTGAGTACGATGATACCCCATATGTGGGGGTAAACCACTGTTTGGGTGCACGGCAGGGCTTGGAAGGGAAGGCACGCCATTTGGCTTTTTGAATGGAAAATTAGCTCCAATCATTAGCGGACACCATGTCGCGTTTGGAGAGCCCCTGTGTGCCTAAACATTGGAGCTTCCCCATAAGTGACCCCATTTTGGAAACTAGACCTCCCAAGGAACTAATCTAGATGTGTGGTGAGCACTTTGAACCCCCAAGTGCTTCACAGAAGTTTATAACGCAGAGCCGTGAAAATAATAAATACGTTTTCTTTCCTCAAAAATAATTTTTTAGCCCGCAATTGTTTATTTTCCCAAGGGTTACAGGAGAAATTGGACCCCAAAAGTTGTTGATCAGTTTCTCCTGAGTATGCTGGTACCCCATATGTGGGGGTAAAGCACTGTTTGGGCACACGTCGGGCCCGGCTCAGAAGGGAGAGAGCACCATTTTACTTTTTCAACGCAAGATTGGCTGGAATCAATGGTGGCGCCGTGTCGCGTTTGGAGACCCCCTGATGAGCCTAAAAAGTGGAAACCCCTCAATTCTAACTCCAACACTAACCCCAACACACCCCTAACTCTAATCCCAACCCTAACCACAACCCTAACCCCAACACACCCCTAACCCTAGTTTTACCCCTAATTCCAACCCTAAGGCTATGTGCTCACGTTGCGGATTTGTGTGGATTTTTCCGCAGTTTTTGAAAAATCTGCAGGTAAAACGCACTGCGCTTTAGCTGCGGATTTACCGCGGATTTCCAGTGTTTTTTGTGTGGATTTCACTTGCGGATTCCTATTATGGAGCAGGTGTAAAACGCTGCGGAATTGCACAAAGAATTGACATGCTGCGGAAAATACAACGCAGCGGATTTGGTTTTCCATAGGTTTACGTGGTACTGTAAACGTGATGGAAAACTGATACGAATCCGCAGCGACCAATCCGCTGTGGATCCGCAGCCAAATCCGCACTGTGTGCACATAGCCTAATTCTAACCCTAATTCCAACCCTAACCCTAATTCTAACCCTAATTCTAACCCTAGCCCTAAGTGCAACCCTAAGTGCAACCCTAAGTGCAACCCTAGCCCTAAGTGCAACCCTAAGTGCAACCCTAGCCCTAAGTGCAACCCTAAGTGCAACCCTAAGTGCAACCCTAGCCCTAAGTGCAACCCTAAGTGCAACCCTAGCCCTAAGTGCAACCCTAAGTGCAACCCTAAGTGCAACCCTAGCCCTAAGTGCAACCCTAAGTGCAACCCTACCCCTAACCCTAACCGTACCCCTAACCCTAACCCTAATGGAAAAACAATAAAAATAATTATATTTTCTATATTTTATTATGGGGGTGATAAAGGGGGTGATTTATTTACTATTTTTTTTATTTTGATCGCTGTGATAGAACTTATCACAGCGACCAAAATGTGCAGGAACTAATCTGCCGGCTGGCAGATTCGGCGGGCGCACTGCGCATGCACCCGCCATTTTCCAAGATGGCGGCGCCCATGAAGCAGACGGCCGGACACCGGGAGGGACATCGGAGCTAGGTAAGTATGGGGGGGTGGGACCGGAACACGGGGGGGGGGGGGGGGGGGGATCGGAGGACCTGGGGAGCGGACAGGAGGACCGGGGGGGCCGACAGGAGGGAGGAGGGGAGCGGAACGGAGATCGGGGCAAAAAGGACGACTGGGGAGGCGATCGGTGGGGTGGGGGCAGATCGGGGTCTCCAGCCATGGCAGATGCTATTGCAGCATCGGCCATGGCTGGATTGTAATATTTCACCGTTTTCATAGGTGAAATATTACAAATCGCTCTGATTGGCTGTTGAAAGTGAAACTGCCAATCAGAGCGATCGTAGCCACGGGGGGGTGAAGCCACCCCTCCGGGCTGAAGTACCACTCCCCCTGTCTCTGCAGATCGGGTAAAATGGGAGTTAACCCCTTCACCCGATCTGCAGGGACGCGATCATTCTGTGACACAGCATATGCGTCACAGGTTGGATTGGCACCGACTTTCATGACGCATACGCTGTGTCACAGGTCGGGAAGGGGTTAAGGGCACATGACCAGTATGCCCTGGTCTTAAAGGCACATGACCAGTATGCCCTGGTCTTAAAAGCACATGGCCAGTATGCCCTGGTCTTAAAGGCACATGACCAGTATGCCCCGGTCTTAAAGGCACATGACCAGTATGCCCCGGTCTTAAAGGCACATGACCAGTATGCCCCGGTCTTAAAGGCACATGACCAGTATGCCCCGGTCTTAAAGGCACATGACCAGTATGCCCCGGTCTTAAAGGCACATGACCAGTTTGTCCTGGTCTTAAAGGTACATGACAAGTAAAAGGCACATGACCAGTATGCCCTCCTCATAAAGGCACAAGACCAGTATTCCCTAGTCTTAAAGGCGCATGACCAGTATTTACTGATCTTAAGGGCACATCATGAATCCGAAGCTGGTCACCCTAACTGAGCTCTGGAGCCTTCCGCCACTCATCCCCTAACCGCAACCCATGGTTTTCTCGGACCAAGAGATTGAATCCCTCTGTGAACCCTCTGTGGCTCGGAGTGCTCGCAGGACCGATATACAGGGTCCCTCTCCTACATGGGAGCCGTCGGCTAGCAGGGGCCGCAAGGGTTCTAGAAAAACGTACAGGCATCTAGAAAAGGGAAGTTTTCATTTCCTGATCTCTCCCCTATGATTGGTTGAGAACAACGCTGAATATGGATCGCATATTGCCTTGGATTGCCAGAGCTTCAGAAAAGGAGAAACTCTCCTATTTATACCATCAACATTGACGAGCGATTCACTGGACAGAAGCCTCTAAGTAGGTTGCCATACCTGGTCTGATTTTTATGGGCGACGGGTCCTTTTTAAGGGCACCGATTCCCCCCACATCTTCAACAGACGAACACATGCAGCGTCGCCTCCATGTATCCTCTTCTGCATCCAGGCCTAATGCCAGACAACCTGCTCTGTCCACCCAGGGACCTCAACTCTGGGGATGTACAGAGGCACACATTTTTGGCGTCCGAGCACCCCCCTTTGTATCACCACTATTTAGCGGATGATGCAAGAAAGCGGACGATTCCTCTCCACGTCCCTGTTAAGAGGATGGTGGATCGAGGGTTCCTAATTTTCTACTCTGCACGACGATGGCAAGAGACCTGCTGGTTGCAGCCCCGCATTCTGCCACTTGGCAGACTAACCGGGTAGAATTTCTTATGGTATACCAACCAGTATCCCTGCCCGATGTATCATCAATTAAAATACCACAGACGGTCGGATAGCAAATCTGGTTCGTTCCGTCTTGTGGTTTCGGGTTCAGTGCTCTACCCTTCTTTAGCCGCCACATGATGTTGCTTGACCAATAGTCTCCTGGTCAGAGACCTTATCTACTTCGATTCAAATCAAATCTTCTGAGCGGGAGACTAAAGGCCCCGTCTCACATAGCGAGATCGCTAGCGAGATCGCTGCTGAGTCACAAGTTTTGTGACGCAACAGCGACCTCAGTAGCGATCTTGCTATGTGTGACACGTACCAGCGATCAGGCCCCTGCTGCGAGATCGCTGGTCGTGTCAGAATGGCCTGGACCTTTTTTTGGTCGTTGAGGTCCCGCTGACATCGCTGAATCGGTGTGTGTGACACCGATCCAGCGATGTCTTCACTGGTAACCAGGGTAAACATCGGGTTACTAAGCGCAGGGCCGCGCTTAGTAACCCGATGTTTACCCTGGTTACCAGCGTAAATGTAAAAAAAAACAAACAGTACATACTCACCATCTGATGTCCGTCAGGTCCCTTGGCGTCTGCTTCCTGCTCTGACTGCCGCCGTAAAGTGAGAGCGCAGCAGTGACGTCACCGCTGCGCTCTGCTCTCACTGTACGGCGGCTCAGTCAGAGCAGGAAGCAGACGCCAAGGGACCTGACGGGCAACAGATGGTGAGTATGTACTGTTTTTTTTTTTTTACATTTACGCTGGTAACCAGGGTAAACATCGGGTTACTAAGCGCAGCCCTACGCTTAGTAACCCGATGTTTACCCTGGTTACCCGGGTGCTGCAGGGGGACTTCGGCATCGTTGAAGACAGTTTCAACGATGCCGAAGTCGTTCCCCTGATCGTTGGTCGCTGGAGAGAGCTGTCTGTGTGACAGCTCCCCAGCGACGCTGCAGCGATCAGCATCGTTGTCTGTATCGCTGCAGCGTCGCTGTGTGAGACGGGGCCTTAACAAGGGATCGTATCTTTTCTACAGACCCAACCAGCAGTGGAAGCGTTGTCCAGGACAGTCTAGATCTAAGGGATCTTGGTTTCAAGAAGGAGGGAATGAAAAGTAAGACCATTCCTGGACCTCAAACTTCTAACAACCTTTGACAAGGTCCTCCTTTTTCAGATGGAGTTCCTCCGCTCAGCCATTACTTCAACAAAAAAAAAAAAAAAAGTGGAGTTTTCTAGCATCCATCGACATTCGGGATTCTTACCCTCACATGCCTATTTTTTCCCCTCTACAATAATCTCTTCGCCTTTCCATTCGCAAACAGCATTTTCAAGTCACGACCTTGCCCTTCAGCCTAGCTACCGCACCAGAGTGGTCGCATGGATCATAGCGGTTGTCATGTGCTTCTTGCACCCTAGAAGCATGGTCGTCCTGCCCTACTTGGTCGACTTTTTAGCCGCTCTTCAAGGACTACGCTAAGTAGTCTATATCACTTGCAATACCCTCTCACTTGGGCTAGCAGCTAAACTTAGACAAGCTTTTTCCTCATTCCCAGCCCAGCAGATCCTCTTTGACGATGATCCTGCACAAGAAGGGTGGTAATTCCCTCTCGAGTCAAGGTCGTGGCTCTTCAACAGGGAGCTTGTGCACTTGATCACTCATTCCCTCGGTTCATTCAATTCGCTAGGAGGGTTCTGAGGAAAGAAAAAAAAAAAAAAGACAATGGAAGAAGTTTTCTTTCGCTCCGCTCGTTTTCAGCAAGTCAATCAGGCTTTCAAAAGGTAGTCTCTAAGCTCCTTCCTCATCCAGAGCCTTCTTCTGGTCCAATGGTTATTAGGGAATACCAATGCCAGTCTTCTTCTCCCGATCATTTCTCTGGGGATCAGCTAATCCTACAGCAGGTCCACTGCCTTCAGGCGGGTCAACCATCCGTCTTCAATTGGATAATGCCACAGCTGTGCCATACGTCAATTATCTAGCAGGTACCCACAGTCAAGCGCCATGGCCGAGGTACCTCGCACTCTCTGATGGGCCGAGATCTATCATTCGGTGATCTCAACAGTACATATCCCTGGAGTAGAACACTGGGCGGCTGATCTATTCAGCCGTCAGGGTTTCTCCTCAAGTAAGTGGGAACTTCACTCGGAAGTCTTCCTTCAGATCTGCCGTCACTGGAGTACTCCAGATGTAGGTCGGATGGCGTCCAAGCTGAACGCCAATGTACTCCAGTTCATGGTTTGGCCTCGAGATGCAAGACCATCGCAGTGCATGCTCTGTTCTTCCATGGTACCAATTTCCGTAACCCCTCTTCCTCTACGTCTGAGATCTTTTTGGAAGCAGAAAGGGCCCCAGTGATCCCGGGAGACCCGCACTGACCATGTCAGGTTTTCTCGCTTGCGGTGCTAGTATTTTTCCGTCTTATTTTTTCAAAACTGAAAATATGGACTTTCTCGCAGGGAGCCTTCACCTGTAGTTCTTTCCTACCGCGTACCGTTAGATCTGTGGGACCTTAATGGTCCTTGGGATCTTACAGTAGACTCCTTTTTCGATCCAGAAAGACTTTACTATCAGGGAAGGTCACTCCCCTTTTTTTCTCTGCGTTCTTGTCATCCTGATGAGTCTTCAGAGCTTGCCGCTCTGTTTCTTTCAGTCTTTTTTCCTTATTACCATCAAAGCAAGGTTGCCCTCAAGCCATCCCCTTCCCTCGTTGCCAAGGTGGTTTTGTATTCCCACTGTTGCAGGGGCATCGTCCTCTCATCTCTTTCGGCTCCAGTCCACACAACGGAATGGCTTCTCCATAATCTGGAAGAAGCGAGTGCTTCGAGTGGGTACGTATCGAGGACGGCATCCTTCCGAAGGTTGGACACTTTGCTTGGGCTTCTCGATGGTAAGTAGGCTTCCTGACGGTCACAGGAAGGGTTTAGCCGTTTCATCGGCCATGTTAGCCTGGTGGATTCTTTTCACCATCCAGGAGTCCTTCCGTGCTAGATGTCAGCCTATCTCCCTGTCTGAGGGCTCTAGGCACCAGGCGTCGGCAAGCACGACCGCAAGCTTGCGAATTCCTCCAGTCCACATGCATTCTTGAAGCACTATAATACACACACTTCCACAGATGTGAGTCTGGGCAGGCGGACTTTGCAGGCCGCGGTGGCGTACTTGTAAGTAGCGGTTACACGGCCTGATCTGATGTTGTCCCCACCCAGGGACTGCTTTGGGACGTCCCATGGTCTGTGTCCCCCCAATGAGGCGAAGGAGAAATAAGGATTTTTGTGTACTCACCGTAAAATCCTTTTCTCCGAGCCATTCATTGGGGGACACAGCTCCCTCCCTATTATTAGTTGTACTTGTTTTTATCATTTGATATGTTATACTCTCATATATAATGTGACATGCTATACGCTTATATGTTGTTATTGATATCCTACTGCTTTTGCACCGAACTGGTTAGCTTGGAGCAGTGTATACTGCAGGGGAGGAGCTAACTTTCTTTGTATTACTTAGTGTCAGCCTCCTGGTGGCAGCAGCATACACCCCATGGTCTGTGTCCCCCAATGAATGGCTCGGAGAAAAGGATTTTACGGTGAGTACACAAAAATCCTTATTTTATTTTTTTAAAACATCTCAAAGAAAACTCCTTTTTGGGGTGGCCCAAGAGGGCGTGCTGTTAACACTCTGCTATTTTAGAGGGTCGTGCCCTAAAGATCCGCCATAATTATGAATATACTCAACTTCTGCACTTTTATCCTCCCTTGATAAACGGATGGAATTTGCACGATCTCTGTCTCCTTTTGAAAGGATGTGTTAAGCCCCCTCAGGTCCTCTGCATACCATCTCGGATATCTATAAATTATAATTTATATTGATAAGCTCTGATCTTGAGTCACTTCCATCTTCTGTAGGGCCTAGGAGACAACTTCAGAGGACATTTTCAAGAGAACAATGGAACAAATGTTTTCACTTGTCTCACAAATCTATAATAACCACTAAATCTCAGGAAACAAGCTATAAAATTGTTTCACTATGGTACCGAGTACCCCCTGCACAAATGGTTTCCGGAGATCTCTAATCTGTGTTGGCGTTGCGGAGCACACAAGGTTACGATGTCTCACATTGTGGTTATGTCTAGGTTTGGAGGCCTTTTGGAAGGAGGGAGCCACTCAGGAGATGACGGATAACAATCCCAATTGTCCTGAAGTTGCCTTGTTATATATGTTCCGTATGTCTAAATTAGATTCTAAAAAATCACTTTTAAGACACCTTCTGCAAGCAGCAAAGACAGTGATTCCTCGCCACCGGAAGTCAACGGACAATTCATCGTGTGGAAAGCATGACGGCTCAAACTCAAGCTGAAACTGCTACCAAATGGTTCCACTGGGAATCCTTTTGTCTTTCCCAACCTACCAAAATATTCTTCATTTAGGTAACTTAACCGAGTCTAAGGGTACCGTCACACAGTGCCATTTTGATCGCTACGACGGTACGATTCGTGACGTTCTAGCGATATCGTTACGATATCGCAGTGTCTGACACGCAGCAGCGATCAGGGACCCTGCTGAGAATCGTACGTCGTAGCAGATCGTTTGGAACTTTCTTTCGTCGCTTGATCACCCGCTGACATCGCTGGATCGTTGTGTGTGACACCGATCCAGCGATGTGTTCGCTTGTAACCAGGGTAAACATCGGGTAACTAAGCGCAGGGCCGCTCTTAGTAACCCGATGTTTACCGTGGTTACCAGCGTAAACGTAAAAAAAAAACAAACAGTACATACTCACATTCCGGTGTCTGTCCTCCGGCGTCTCAGCTTCTCTGCACTGTGAGCGCCTGCCGGCCGGAAAGCGAGCACAGCGGTGACGCGGTGACGTCACCGCTGTGCTTTCCGGCTATGGTGCTTACACAGTGGAGAGAAGCAGAACGCCGGGGGACAGACACCGGAATGTAAGTATGTACTGTTTGTTTTTTTTACGTTTACGCTGGTAACCACGGTAAACATCGGGTTACTAAGCGCGGCCCTGCGCTTAGTAACCCGATGTTTACCCTGGTTACCCGGGGACTTCGGCATCGCTCCAGCGCCGTGATTGCAAAGTGTGACCGCAGTCTACGACGCTGGAGCGATAATCATACGACGCTGCGACGTCACGGATCGTGCCGTCGTAGCGATAAAAATGGCATTGTGTGACGGTACCCTAAGTTCACCTCCATACCCCTGATAATCCATCCTGTTTGACTTAACTACTTAAGGGTCATTAGACTCATTACCCCTCCACAGTGGTATATATGCGTTTGTTGTCTAGTCTGGTTCTCAAGGTCTCTCTCAACCCTATAGTTCCTAGTTTCTTTCTTCCCTCCTGCTCTGTCTGTCACACTTCTAACCTATGATAGCAAATTACAAGCAAAATGTTCTGTGTTTCAGTTCTTTTGAGATCTACCTCAATCAATTACTTATCAGATATTATACAACTTACTGATTTCTATTTTATTATATCATAACCTCTTTAATCATAAAATCAGTAAAAAATTTGAATTGGAAAAATTGTATCTGCCCTGTTTTTTTTGTCATTGATATATGATTGAAGAAAGTCTTTATATTGATCACAGACTGCTGTGTACCTTTTTGTGAGTATATGCAGCTTATTTCCGTAGATACATGGCGTTGTGTGTACAATTGAGCTGTAAAATAAAAAAAAGTATTCGGGAATCCAAAGTGAAAATGATATCTCCCAGTGCATTCATCTGCATTTGATCCCTTACCATCCAGGAGCAACAGCCCAGCGAAGAAGTCTACGCGAAACACGCGTAGGGGCTGGCACTCCCTTGGTACGCTGCGATCATGACGGGTGAGAATCGATCTTTGACTAGCCAATTTACTTGTTGCACGTAAAGGTGCATAGACATGTTTACTTTGTGGTCTACTTGCTCAAAGAACCTGTATTCTCTGGTCGGATATATGCTGTTAGCGGTTTTCATGGAACTCTCTTTTACCCGTGTCCTTCAGTCTTTTTGATAGCTGGTCTAATCACCAGTAATCACCATGTTGTAATTATGACTAATAAATAGCTTCTGTTTATCTGATATCATTGTTTGACTCCAATTGTTCTAATTTGATATATGCAATTCACGTCTGGTGTCTGATGAAGGTCCAATTATAAGGGCAGAAACGTTACAGTTTTAGTTTGAATTGCCTCATGATAAAGCCTCAAAAACCTTTTTTGATTTTGGAGGGCCAAGTACTATATTTTTTATTACTGGATGTGGAATCCTTTTTGATCACTCCCACCTGAAAGGTCTGCCATATATCTTTTCCATTAACTTTATATCCATACACAGCTGAGCATTGTGTGTTTCTATATAAATAATTTGGTTTGGTAAAGTAATCTACACAAGGATAGATGGGACCTTGATGCTTCGTACAGAGGTACCAGTCCTTGTTTGTCCAGCTCCTGAGGATCTTTATCTGAGGCTTGGACAGTATTGTACCTAGCTGTACTGAAGCCAAAAGACTGTCTTTCTTCTAGATTTCTTCCATCTCTCACCTAATGATTTCATGGGCTCTTAGGTGGTTCCTGCAAAAACTGGGAGTTGTCTTTATTCCACCAAATGGATCAAGGAAATCCCTCAGCGAAGCTGTTGTTTCTGTGGTGAGCGATGAAGCCTTACAGAAAGTTTTTTATTTGACGCTCTTTGTCTGATGTCTGCCCTATTTATTTAATTTTCTATGATGTTTTCAGTTTTTAAATGGGCCTTTTCTCCTACGTATCATTGGGGGACACAGGACGAATGGTGTTATGCTGCTGCCACCAGGAGGACACTAAGTTAAACACACACAAAAGATTAACTCCTCCCCTGCAGTATACACCCACGGCTGGACAATCCGGAGCCAGTTCTTACTTAGTGTCTCAGGAGGCACTTGGGTCCTCAGGACCCCACCAATTTTTCTTTTTGATTTAACGGAGAGAAGGGAGCGACAGGCAAATTTTCAGCCCTGATCTCTCCCGCACCAACAACGGGCAAGTACACGGAGCGTTCCTCCTGTATCCTTTCCCGCGACGATGGATGCCAGCCCTGGCTCACCTTTCAGTGTGGCGACGGTTCCCTAGCGTTCCGATCTCCCTCCCTCCTTTTCAGGCGACCATGGGGACTAATCATCCACCTAAGTCTCCTGGAGCCAGGGCACAGCCGGACAGATTGACAGGGCGTCCGTGCAGCCGTCCACTGCATCACCACTGTATATAGCGGTTGACACATGGCGGCAGTAGCTCTCCACCCTCTCCCTATCAAGGTGAAGGTGGATGGAGCATCGGTCCCATCGCACAAGGTAAGTGCGGGGACCGACGAGCTGGCAGCAGGGGGGGCCCCCTTACTCTCTTCCAATGCGGCTCTGCAGCCGCGGGGCAGCGTGCGGCTCTGCAGCCGCGGGGCAGCGTGCGGCTCTGCAGCCGCGGGGCAGCGTGCGGCTCTGCAGCCGCGGGACAGCGTGAGGCTCTGCAACCGCGGGGCAGCGTGCGGCTCTGCAGCCGCGGGGCAGCGTTATTCCTCTGTGGGGGCTCGGCGGCGCCCAGGCCCGGGCCGGACTAGCGCCCGCCTACAAGCACGCCGCCGCCCGCCCACGACACGCCCCCTCCCTGGGCGCTTCCCGCTCCCGAGAAGCGCCCTTCTCACATCTCGGCGGCCATCTTGGATCAGGAAGTGCGCTGACGGCTCTGCAGCACCGCAGCGCACAGGAGGATCTCCCTGCCAGCCACCGCAGAACTTAGGTGAGACGCACCCAATAGGATTGTCTCCCCCCCTGCCAGTACGCTCATTTAATCAGAAACATGTCACAGTCTAGGCATAAACAGACTGGAAAGACCCACTCTGTTATTTTTGCTGTGTGCACCTCCTGCAAGATATCTCTGCCCCGAGGTCACACTACCCCGCTGTGCTCCGCCTGCGAAACGCCTGCGGCACAGGATACTCCGGCCTCTGACCCGGAATGTTCCGAGCCTAGTACCCCCGCATGGGCGTCCTCCCTCGCTCGCTCTGTGGCATCTTTGGAAAGGACGATACAGTCCCTCCGTGACCCGTCCCTTACTCAGGGAACTTCCACGGAGGTTGTAACGCGGTCTAAGAACCCTTCCCGGTCTAGAGGTCGTACTGTTTCTAGAAGCCCTCACTCATCCAAGAAAAGGTCCAGAGTAATGTCTCCGGTCCGTGATCAGCCCTCAAACTCAGAGAGCGATGTCTCTCGTCACTCTTCCCCGACTCATAGCAGGGAATCCCTCCTGGATGACGCATCCGACGCGTCCTGTTCTCCAGAGTATCGTCACGATCAAGAGACTCTAGATTCTCTTATAGATTCTGTTAGTCAGACGCTTCAGTTAGAGGATGAAATCCCGTCCAAGGCGGCTCATCCCGTGTCATTTGGGCGAGCCACAAAGGCTCATAAATTTTTTCCTACGCACCCTCAGTTCAAGGATATTGTAGATCAACATAGAGTCCGTCCGGATAAACGTTTCTCAGGTCAGAAGGCTATGCAATCAAAGTATCCGTTCGCTCAGGACCTAACTAAGGAGTGGTCTCAGTCACCCTCCGTGGACCCGCCAGTGTCGCGGCTAGCCACCAAGGCGGTTCTATCCTCCTCCGAGGGTGCGTCCATCAAGCATCCCACTGATAGACAAATTGACCAGATGGCTCGCTCGGCTTTTGAAGCCTCCTCGGCTTCTCTCTTTCCCTCTTTTGCCATCACGTGGGTCGCAAAAGCCATGTCCCATTGGGCAGAGTCTTTATCCTCTACGGCACTACGGGCCGACTTACCCCCAGAAATTTCACACCTGGCCACTCAGATCGCCAGAGCGGGGGACTTTGTAGTTTCCGCGTCCTTAGACGCGGCCAACTGTGCCTCACAGGCAGCGGCCAATGCTGTCACGATCCGCAGATCCCTTTGGCTCAGGGACTGGAAAGCGGACTCGGGATCCAAGAAATCCCTCACGTCTCTTCCATACCAGGGCGAACGTCTATTTGGGGATAAACTAGACAAAATAATCGCAGACTCCACAGGAGGAAAGAGCAAATTTCTTCCCCAGCAACGTACTTTTCGCCCCTTTCGCAATCAACAGGGCCGAGGCCGATATTTCCGTTTCGGCTCCAATTGGTCCAATCCCTCCTCCGCGCCACCTGGCGTCGGGAGAGGTCAGCGCAAGGACAGAGCCTCCCAGCCGTCTTACAAGCCTTCTCCCACTTGGAGAGGCAGACCCAGACAACAGGGATCCCGAGGGCCCAGACCTGGCAGGTCCCCACCTCAATGACTTTTGGCAAACACCGAAGGACACCGACAAAGTAGGCGGCCGCCTACTTTTCTTTCGGGACGCGTGGCTCTCGGTAGTTTCCGACCGATGGGTCCGCGACCTAGTGTCCTACGGTTACAGGATAGAGTTTGTCTCTCTTCCCCCGCCTCGTTTCTTCCAGTCCCCCCCTCCCAGGGCAAGGGTCGGTCAGTATTTCCAGGCTATAAGGTCGCTATGGGAAGATGGGGTCATCATCCCGGTACCTCAGAACGAGTGGTACCAAGGTTTTTATTCCAACCTTTTCATCGTACCAAAAAAGGACGGCTCAGTACGTCCAATACTAGACCTCAAACTTCTCAACAGGTACGTACGCGTACATCATTTCCGTATGGAGTCCCTCCGCTCGGTGATTGCCTCTCTGGAAGAGGGCGAGTTTCTTGCATCTCTAGATGTGCAGGACGCTTATCTGCACATCCCCATCCTACCGTCTCATCAGCGGTTCCTCCGCTTCGCGGTCCAGGGACACCATTTTCAGTTTGTCGCCCTACCCTTCGGGCTTGCCACTGCCCCTCGGGTATTCACCAAGGTCATGGCAGCTGCCGTGGCCATTCTCCATGCTCGAGGTATAGTGGTGTTGCCCTACTTGGACGACATTCTCATAAAGGGTCCCTCTTTTCGGTCCTGCTCAGAAGCAGTAGACGTCACGATAAATACCTTTTTGCGCCTGGGTTGGAAGATCAATTTCAAAAAATCTTCTCCAGTCCCGGCTCAAACCATATCCTACCTGGGGATGATCCTAGATTCCTCTCGGGGTCTAGTACTTCTACCTCCGGAAAAGGTATCCACTCTGCAGAGAGAAGTCCGAAAGCTTACCCAACCTCTCCCTCACTCCCTACGTTTCTCCATGAGGGTTCTCGGCAGGATGGTGGCGGCAATGGAGGCAGTGCCCTTTGCGGTATTTCACCTCCGTCCCCTACAGCACGCCCTTCTAGCAGTATGGGACAGGAATCCTGCCTCGCTAGACCGCCGTCTCCTGCTCTCTCGCTCAATCAGGCAGTCCCTCAGGTGGTGGACCAAGAGGTCCTCCCTGACTCGGGGGAAGTCCTTTCTTCCGGTGCACTGGTTGGTCGTCACAACGGACGCCAGTCTCTTCGGCTGGGGCGCTGTGTTCCGATGCCACTCGACTCAGGGTCGCTGGTCCCCGCAGGAATCCCAGCTGCCCATCAACATCCTAGAGATTCGGGCAATCCGACTGGCACTCCGCCAGTTTCAGCCGTTTCTTTCCGGCCGCGCGGTCAGAGTCCAGTCCGACAACGCCACTGCGGTAGCCTACATCAACCGGCAAGGGGGCACTCGCAGCAAGGCGGCCATGGTCGAGGTATCGCTCATTCTCCGCTGGGCCGAGACCAACCACTCCATACTATCAGCAGTTTACATCCCGGGCGTGGAAAACTGGGAAGCGGACTTTCTAAGTCGCCACAGCCTCGATCCCGGAGAGTGGTCTCTCCATCCCGCAGTCTTTCACCAGATATGCTCTCGTTGGGGGACTCCGGACGTGGACCTGATGGCATCTCGCCTCAATTGCCAGGTTCCCGTCTTCATGGCCAGGTCTCACGACCCCTCAGCCTTCGGAGCCGACGCTCTAGTCCTCTCATGGCAGGGTTTCAGACTCCCATACATTTTTCCCCCAATTCCTCTTCTGGCAAAGGTAATCAGGAAGATCAGGGCAGAACGGATTCCAGTAATTCTCATCGCCCCGGACTGGCCGCGCAGGACGTGGTACGCCGAGATGGTGCAACTGGTCTCAGACGTACCCTGGAGGCTGCCAAGTCGCGCAGACCTTCTGTCTCAAGGGCCCATTTACCACCCGAACTCAGAGGCCCTATCTTTAACGGCGTGGCCGTTGAGTCCTGGGTACTGAGGCAGAAGGGTTTGCCCCAGACGGTTATATCTACCATGCTCCGCGCACGCAAGCCTTCCTCCATGCGCATCTACCACCGCGCCTGGAAGGCTTACTTCGCCTGGTGCAGAGATCGGGGTCGGTCTCCCCTCCAATTTTCTATTCCTCACATTTTGGAATTCCTCCAATCAGGCGTAGACTTGGGCCTTGCTCTCAGCTCTCTTAAGGGCCAAATTTCTGCTCTCTCGGTTCTTTTCCAGAGAAGGATTGCAAACAAATTGCAAGTCAAGACTTTCATCCAGGGAGTTTCTCATATGGTTCCACCTTACAAGATGCCCTTGGAACCATGGGATCTGAATCTGGTCCTCTGTGCTCTTCAAGAGCCACCCTTTGAACCCTTGCAAGAAGTGTCCTTGCGGTTCTTATCGTGGAAGATTGCCTTTCTCGTGGCTGTCACGTCTATTAGACGTGTCTCTGAGCTAGCAGCCCTGTCTTGCCAACCTCCTTTCCTCGTGTTCCACCAGGACAAGGTAGTTCTACGGACATGTCCGACTTTTCTTCCGAAGGTCGTCTCCTCATTCCATCTTAATGAGGAGATTGTTCTTCCCTCACTGTGCCCTGCTCCTTCTCACCGCACGGAAAGGGCGCTCCACACTCTGGACCTAGTGAGGGGTCTCAGACGTTATGTCTCCAGAACTGCGTCTCTCCGTAGGTCAGACGCCTTGTTCGTTCTTCCGGAAGGGCCACGGAAGGGTCTACCCGCTTCCAAGGCCTCCATTGCCAAGTGGATTCGTTCCGCCATCCAAGAGTCCTACCGTGTCAAGGGTCACGCCGCACCTCCGGGGATCAAGGCTCATTCTACCCGGTCAGTCGGCGCGTCCTGGGCCATCCGGCATCAGGCATCGGCAGCACAGGTCTGTAAGGCTGCCACATGGTCCAGCCTACATACGTTCACGAAGCACTACCATGTGCACTCTCAGGCCTCGGCAGACGCGTCCGTCGGTAGGCGAATCCTACAGGCGGCAGTGTCTCATCTGTAGCTCGAAGGCACGCACAGCATTTATAACTTCTTGTTGCCCACCCAGGGACTGCTTTGGGACGTCCCATTCGTCCTGTGTCCCCCAATGATACGTAGGAGAAAAGGAGATTTTTGTGTACTCACCGTAAAATCTCTTTCTCCGAGTCAATCATTGGGGGACACAGCACCCTCCCTGTTAGCCTAGTTTGGCTTGGTTATTCTTTTCAGTCTGTGTTTTTGACTATAACATGTTTTCTGTTTTTAACTGGTTTACTCCTACTGCTTTGTTACCGAACTGGCTCCGGATTGTCCAGCCGTGGGTGTATACTGCAGGGGAGGAGTTAATCTTTTGTGTGTGTTTAACTTAGTGTCCTCCTGGTGGCAGCAGCATAACACCATTCGTCCTGTGTCCCCCAATGATTGACTCGGAGAAAGAGATTTTACGGTGAGTACACAAAAATCTCCTTTTTTTTCACTCTATACCAACAGTATATTGAGACACTGCTCGCAGAAGGACAACATCTGCTGGTGTTTTTGGAGTCCACCTCCTCTCCGACTTGTCACAAAGTGTCCCCTGCTGCTCATGAGTGGATCCGGCACATGATGTCCGCCGTGCAATCCGGAGCAGTTAAAGACATCCTTATTGCACCTGTTGGTATTTCCTATGATGTTACTCCAGAATCTGTCGGCACCGGTAGAGAGGTTAGTCTACAGCCACACGTGAGATGTTCCTATTGCCTCCATCGTTGTAACATCTGGCTTTGTCCTGTCAGCTGGCATCTCTTCTGGGATTGTGGTGGTTCGTCACGTCTTCCTTTTGTCCCTGGTCCCGCTCTCTGGGTTGTGCACGTGTGGACTTTGCTCAGCCGTTTTCAGTACAGGTTGGTTTCCTGCATAGTCATTATTCAGATTGTACACCGTGATCTGTATCCAGTGACACTTCGCCATGGAAGTCTTGAATTATGAACGATTTCTGAGAATGGAGAGAACATGCACTGTACGCGTGTGAATTGTCAGGAATCTCACTTCTTCTGTGTGTTTACAGCCCTGTTGCATTCACTGTTAAGTCATTTTCATTGTAGCCTAAAAGAGGGGTCTGACAGGAAGATAAATTTTGGAAGTGGCATGGATGTTTTACAACAATAGTCGCCCACTGTAACCCCTTTGGGTCCAGTTCAGGCTTACAGTCTTGTCGCTGACCATGAGTGAGCTTGCCACCCTTTATTGTTTTAAAAACATCCATGTTGTTTTCAAAAAAAAATTTTTTCACATATCGCAAAACCAATTTAATGGCTAGGACATGCCAATTGTCTCTTTTACCCCCTGTACTCACGGTTCCCACATATACATATGAATGTCAGGCAAGTCTGCTGCTGAAATCCACTGGTTCAGATGACACTTGTCACCTTTTTCTGGCCAAGTTAGCTGCTCTGGCGTTGATGGTCACCCTAAACTTCCATCTCTAGATGCTAGATTGCTCTAAAGCTGTTTTTTTTTCCCCAGAAAATACATTATTATATTTTTTAATATAATTAAGACTTTGATTATGAAGGATGTTTTTTGATTAATTGATTTTTCAAGTCAAAAAGATTTTATTCTCTGTTTGTTATTTTGAGGGCTTTTGGAGACGACCATAACAGTCTGAGTGCGATCCGACAAAACATGGATCGCACCCGGACCACTGTTGTGCTAGGAGGCTGCTGCATGCCCTAGTTTGATCCTATACTCATATCGCACTTCGACATACAAGTCTATTGGTGAATAGAAAACATGTCACTGCCCTCGGATGACATCTGAGTGCAGTCCGATTTCCGCGCACTGACGCAATGGAGAAGATGGATACATTTTATTCTCCATCTTGTCCTCACGGTGAATCGGATCACACTATGCTGATACTCGGATCAAACTCTGATCAGCGTTAGATCAGTGTCATTTCGTAGAATCTGCGACCGTCTGCAACTGCCCTACTAGTGTTACATGAGGCAGAATTACTTGGTCGATACAAACACATATCTAATCATCATCTCTGTTGAAGTCATTGTCTGAGTGATGGACTGATCCCGGCATAAACTTTTTCAAGCTGTTTCTACAACTTCAGAATAATATGGACATCAGAACGTGCCAGCACAGAACGATGCTGGCAGCAGTGTGGCCAGCCATTGCCATTGTGACTTTGTGGTCTGCTGTACCCCCCGCAATGCTGTTTTTGTGGTCTACTGCACTCCCAGCAATGCTGTTTTTGTGGTCTATTGTACACCCAGCAATGCCGTTTTTGTGGTCTACTGTACCCCCAGCAATGCTGTTTTTGTAGTCTGCTGTACCCCCAGCAATGCTGTTTTTGTGGTCTATTGTACCCCCAGCAATGCCGTTTTTGTGGTCTACTGTACCCCCAGCAAGGCTGTTTTTGTAGTCTGCTGTACCCCCAGCAATGCTGTTTTTGTGGTCTACTGTACCCCAGCAATGCTGTTTTTGATGATACGGCAAATGCACTATAACAATGGTCTAGATCATGGAATGCATTTCTGTTTCAGGAATACATAAACAACTACACTTGGAAATACTCATCATCTGTCCCTTGTTTGCGGGAGGCTCTCCTGCCTCGAGTTCTGGGTACAAGGTAATAAAAGTAATATTTCTGTACTGTACTTTGGAAGCTGGAAATATAAGAACGTCCTTAGCTGTACTGGTTAGTGGTTACAGGGGTATTGCTGTCTTAAAGCACCACTGCAGCGTTTTTTGTATTGCACCACTGCAGTGGTGCTTTCAATGTAAATCCCCTGTCTGATACTCGCTTCGCCTTCATCGTTTTCCAGCGTCACTCCCGTCGGTCTCTGGCAAAATGTGACCTGCTGACACGCTACAGTGTTTCAAGGGAGCTCCAAAGGTCACTTTTCAATACATCTCTAGAAGAGCCTCGTTCTGACCTCATAGACTTGCAGTGAGCTCTTGTGACGTAACTTGTGACTTCTGGCCAGTCAGAAGTTATGGGCACAAGATGGCACTGCGGGACCGGAGCAGCGTCTGTAAAACTGCCGGAACGTGAATATAAGAATGGGAGCAGAGGGCTTACATTTAAAGCGCCAATCCAGTGCTGAAAAAAAAAAAAACCGTTTGAGCGGTGCTTTAATAAAGTGCTTGGCATATGACTAGGATACGCTGTTGCTTTATGAAGTTTATGCTAGATTAGCATTTCTTTCTTTTTAGGTTAGATTCACACATTGCGTTTTTGATGCAGATTTTCCCCTTGCAGACATTCTGTAGCGTAATGCCGTCCCAGCTAAGTAACTGAGATATCATTAAATCTAATTTACATTTTGTTGAAAATGTATGAACGGAAATTGACGTGCTCTGCAGACTCATAGACTTGCAGCATGACCATTCTTTCTCCAGAGTTTATCTCAGATTTCACCCTCTACAGTGGAAAGGATGAAATCTGGATGAAAAATTCTGCTGTAGCATATTTGCTGCGGACAAATCTGCACCCGATATATAACGTGTGAACTTAGCCTTACTGTCCTCCTGGCACATCTTTGTCAGAGCCGCTGTTAGTTTTGTTGCGTGGACTCGCATTACAATGAGGAGCCGTAACGTGGGTTGCAAGCATGTGTATTTTGCATCGGGAAGGGGACTGCTGTGCAGGGAAGACTAAACCAGCGCTGTGGCCCCTTCATTTTCTCAGCATTGGTAGGGGGGCTGGAGTTCAGATCCCACAAATCAAAAAGTGATGGGATATCCTGGCGACATGCCATTATTTAGTAAGATGGGAATGATGATTGATGGGAATGATTAATATGTATTTAGGCAATGCGTAAACATACCAACCATATGTTGCCTAAATACATATCAATCGCCGAAGTATGTCTGTGTTTGGAGCACATCGATTTTTTTTTTGATTTTTTTATTTTTCATCAACATCCTTCTAATTGTAGGAAATGTGGTGAATGAATGCAATAAGATCACTAGTAAGATAAAAAGACATCATTTTTTTCTCTTGTCAGAGGGAGAACACTTAGTTCTAACTCCTCTATAAGTATTTATATTTCCTCACTTGGGATTACACTTCAGAGATACTGTCTAAAATAATGAAGAATATTATATCTTGGGTAAATAGCAACAGAGGAATTGTGTGGGTGTTGGTCTTTAGTTCTTAAATCATTTACAGCTCTTAAAGCAAAATCTTGTATTAACCCCAAGTCTTCCAGTATCCGTTCAGCAGAACATCGTGGATAACAATAACTGGATGTATCCACTGCTCACATTTTGGCTGGTCCTGCTGTCAGGGCAGCATGTCAACCTGTCATGGATTTAGGGGGAATAGACAATAGGTTATGCTTTTTATACATTCGAGTACTGACATAAAGTATGGTGAGGGGAGCCAAAGTCACCCATAAGAGGTTGTTTCTTTTAATCTTTTCCACCACTATTTCTTTGGTTAGTAATGGAAATACAGTATCAATGTATCTCATCTGTGTCATTGAGTGACACAGATGTAGACCTTATGTATATTGGCTACTATTAGAGCCCAGCATGAAAAGTGTTACCTCTTACCACCCAGACTATAATTTATATAAAGGTCAACTTGGCATTACCAGAAATGTGTCTCTGGGGGCATATGCTTCTTCCCCTGCATGGTGTTGAACAGTCATAAACAGGCAGCAACAAACGGGGAAAAAACTAACACACCCTTCTCTCCTCACTGATTTCTGCAGCTACTGTGTAGAGATATAACTGAGCTGAGTTGTGTTTCATTACCAACACTGCCATATCTCCTCTCACGGCAGTCAGTGTGGGGGAGGTTCAGTCCCTATCATCTCTACTTAGCTGCAGAGTTATGTATCATTGGACAAAGACTCACAAGGTACTGTTGTTTATTAATAAGTAGTTAATCTCCTCCCCCCCCAGGGCAGGATTAACAGATACACTGCTCATTACTGCTATATACTGTCCTCCATGCTGCTGCTGGTTCTAAACATGTTCTACATACACAGGAGAGAAGGAATCCCTTATATCGGTGTGTACTGTGAATGGGAGACATTATAGCTTATAGTCTCCACCAGCTCTGAGACAACACAAATTTAGAGCCTACGGAAGAAAAACCTGGAGACAAATGCAGGCTATAAGAGCCATGATTCCCTACAGCAAAAACTAGCATTTTTATTTTGGTTTTGCTGGTAAGAACTTGTGATCACTAGGGCTTACATTAGTAAGACTGCAGCAGTTAGCTGCTCGCTTGTGGTCCCAGTATCTCTCCAAATCAAAAATACTGCCCACCTCTATCATGGTAGGATAGATAAACTAGTAATGTTAAAGTGTTAGTCTCCAGCTACCCGTATCCATGGTCTGCAGCAGCATAGGAAGCAAAGACTGTTGAAACTGCTGCTAGACCACTGCAGCCTGTGATTGGCTGCAGCAGTCAGGTTGCAGCGATGCGGCGGCTGGCTGAATGGTGATGTCATTTCTGTATGTGTAGTTGTTGATAGGACATGGCTGTGGATGCACAGTTTATTGTGTTTCTTCTGCTCTGCTAATAAGTGGATGACGGGCTACTAATGGCGTCCCACTCATCTTTATGTCTTTGTTTCATGTACAGGAAAAGCATGCTTGATGAGACAGCGCTGGACCTGGATCTGGGACCCGCTGAGGAACCTACACAAGCCTTAGTGGATGGATTCCTGCTGCACTCACTGAGAGGTAGTGTGATTTTATTAGTCAGCCTACATGATACAGATGATACAAGTGATATACGATGGGCTGCATAGACACTGACCTCTCGGCCTATACGAGTACATGCCGCGTGTACAGGATCACAGCCCTGGGGGTGTACTGTGATTGGATAAGTGGTTACTTGGCTTAGATCCACTGGCCTAGGCCACCTCTGTGTAATGGAGTCCACTGATGAAAGTCCTGTCTCACTAACCTTTCTGCCTTACCATTAATTTCACCTACAAATAATTGTTGGATACTTTTAGGCTTAAAATGCCCCTGACCACATGTAACATCAAATGATACATTGATCCAAAGAAGCAAAATGGGGGCACCACGGTCAGTGGGACTCAAACCTAGGCCCAAGGACCATTGTAAAGCATATAGAAAAAGAAAAAAGTAGGCCTAACAAAGCGGGAGTCACCACCATATAAATAACAGGATAACAACTTTATTTCACACATATGCAAGAGACAGAACATTTAAAAACATTAAAAACAAAGGGATGTGACATATCCCTATATGAACAAAAAGGCCCATAATACGGCCACAGCACCGCACCACCCTCAAAAGGGTATTATTTACACATGCCCAAGATAATAAATAGCCTGTATAGAAAATAGTTTGATGGCTTGAAATAATGGCTGAAAATAACCGGCTCCCCCAATGCTCACCAACATCAAATTGCAGAGGTAAGGTACATGCCTAATGATGACATGCAATCTGGAAAGAGACAAAAATGCACATAATCCTAAGCTTTATATGTAACCAGACTTGGACAGCATACAATAAGCTGACATGGATGAAATACCCACCAGAGAATAAAGGACCATGACCTGGAGCACGAGGGTAAATAGAGCAGCCAAAAGATTCCACAGAATACTTACACGGGCATGTGCACCCTAAAGGAGGTTAAGTGCGGGCAGCAGACAGCCAAAAGATTCCACAGAATACTTACACGGGCATGTGCACCCTAAAGGAGGTTAAGTGCGGGCAGCAGACACCCAGTGTCTGCTGCCCGCACTTAACCTCCTTTAGGGTGCACATGCCCGTGTAAGTATTCTGTGGAATCTTTTGGCTGCTCTATTTACCCTCGTGCTCCAGGTCATGGTCCTTTATTCTCTGGTGGGTATTTCATCCATGTCAGCTTATTGTATGCTGTCCAAGTCTGGTTACATATAAAGCTTAGGATTATGTGCATTTTTGTCTCTTTCCAGATTGCATGTCATCATTAGGCATGTACCTTACCTCTGCAATTTGATGTTGGTGAGCATTGGGGGAGCCGGTTATTTTCAGCCATTATTTCAAGCCATCAAACTATTTTCTATACAGGCTATTTATTATCTTGGGCATGTGTAAATAATACCCTTTTGAGGGTGGTGCGGTGCTGTGGCCGTATTATGGGCCTTTTTGTTCATATAGGGATATGTCACATCCCTTTGTTTTTAATGTTTTTAAATGTTCTGTCTCTTGCATATGTGTGAAATAAAGTTGTTATCCTGTTATTTATATGGTGGTGACTCCCGCTTTGTTAGGCCTACTTTTTTCTTTTTCTATATGCTCATCAAATGATACATTGCTTACACCTAAACGAGGAGGTATTCAAGGAGTGAATCGGAGCTTTTACCTAATATATGCAGAGTATATATATATCCCTTATTGGATCATCCTTACCGTGTAACTTATATAGGGCTGATACCATGGTGTTGTCCCTTATCAGTCCACATAGTCACCTCCACAATTGGATCCAAGTGTGCACATGGTATGGCGGTCATTGCTCCAGGGGACGTGTTTAACCGCACAGCAAAAATCTGGAGATAAACCTCCACAAAGCCTTTATTTCATCCCTTCACTTGTACTTCTGGTGACTACTGAAAGGGGCTGGTGGGATCAGGGATAAGTCTTCTGGTTACTGGCCGACTGGGAAGAGGCGAATCGTGTCAGCAAGATTCCTGCTCCTTCTGTCAAGGCTAAGAGTATTCTACCCCTTCCTGCAGAAACCTCCATGGCAGTAGGACCATTTATGGTTCCACTAGTGATAGAAGTCCAGGGATCTCCCTCCCTCCATATTTTAACTATGCTATAGTCTATTATTGAGAATAGACCAGCTATACTGACATACTATTTACAAATTGTGGGGTCCGGGGTCATGTAGCAAAAAAACTGCCCTTCATATGGTGCCTGAATACTCTGATGACCTGAAAAATGCCCTCCAATGATACTGCTGGTAATGGCACCACCACAGTCATCTACAATTCTCCACGGACTGTCGCACACCTGCTTGCTACTCTTGTGTTACTGGTCTCCTCGGTGTTGTGTCCAGGGATGGGCTCTCCTGCTGCTGTAAGCACAAATCAAATAAATATTCTCCCTACAGACATTTAATAAAAGTCCAATAGATGCACATCTCACCTTTAGGACCTGCACACACGTCCAACCAATCATGGTGGTAACAGGTCGCCCTATCCATAGGGACCATGAATGGAGCCGGCTCTCACTTGTTTGTCAGCGGCCAGAGGTTGTACCGGCATCTGTGAGGCCATTTTGGGATATCTGATATCTTGTACATATGCCAAGACTGTCTGTGATGGTAAGGCAGGGTGAAGATGATCCGGAGTAGCAGCGCTTTGGAAGCAGTTCATGTTTGCTGCATCCAAAGCGCTGCCATCTATTGAACGTAGGTGAATCCGCATGTTAGCACTGGACCGTGCGGATTCACAGTGTTCAATACATTGTATGGGTGAATTGTATGGGCAAAATATCTCTTTCAGAGACTAGCGTTTCCGCAAGAGAAATTGACATGCTGCAGTCTGGAAAAACGTGCCGCATGTCTGTCTCTGCGGGTGATCGTGGGCATCTGTGAACATAGTGGGCATGGGATTTCTTGAAATCCCATCCACTATGCTGTAACATCTGGCCGCTGTGGGTTGGACACTGCACAAGTGCACAGTATCCAACCTGCAGCGATTACTGATCGTCTGCATATACCGTTAGACAGAGAGCAAAAGACTGACCGTCTCTTCCAAAAAAGACAAACGTGAACAGGTGCAAGCTAAGAATCCACTCTATATGTAACTAACAAATTAAAGCCGCACTCTGAAACGCTATAATATGTAAACATGGAATATAGGAAATTGGAACTGTATTACTGCTGGAGAAAGGAAGTTTATTATTTTCAATAGTACTAATCTAATTGCAATTTCCTATAGTCAATGTTTACACACTATAGCGTTTCAAAGTGCGGCTTTAATTTATTTGCGATGGTGAGACAGACGGTTGTCACTTTTTTTCTCTTACAAAGCAGCTTGAAAATAACAGCAATCATAGAGCAACATACTGACCATGAAAAAGCTTTAGTGGTCGTTATTTTCCTTCTAACTTCACCACATTAGTCATGTTAAAATGCATAAAAGTCCATGAAAGTCTCCAGTAGTTATTTACTACTGTATAATAGAAAGACCCTGGTGATTGTGAGAGTATTCAGCTGTAATGTTCAGTGATGCCAGCGTGAGGTAGGAGCAAGGCCTGCGACACGTCTGAGTCATTGAGAGCTCCTCCGCATGTTGTTACCTCGCTGTGCAGGAAGTACACGGAAGGCAATGAAATATTGCTGTCTGCCCCAGGTACTGTCTGTTAACACAGAAAATGCAGCACTGTCCTAAGCTTTACCTCCTCAACTATGAACCCATCATTGTGTACTGATGGCACATGACCTCATATTGAACACGTGACCTCCTACGACACACACGACCTCATACTACGCACACGACCTCATACTACGCCCACGACCTCATACTGCGCACATGACCTCATACTGCGCACATGACCTCATACTGCGCACATGACCTCATACTACGCACATGACCTCATACTGCGCCCATGACCTCATACTGCGCCCATGACCTCATACTGCGCACATAACCTCATACTACGCACATAACCTCATACTGCGCCCGTGACCTCATACTGCACCCGTGACCTCATACTGCGCCCGTGACCTCATACTGCGCCCGTGACCTCATACTGCGCCCGTGACCTCATACTGCGCCCGTGACCACATACTGCGCCCGTGACCACATACTGCGCCCGTGACCTCATACCGCGCCCGTGACCTCATACCGCGCCCGTGACCTCATACCGCGCCCGTGACCTCATACCGCGCCCGTGACCTCATACCGCGCCCGTGACCTCATACCGCGCCCGTGACCTCATACCGCGCCCGTGACCTCATACCGCGCCCGTGACCTCATACCGCGCCCGTGACCTCATACCGCGCCCGTGACCTCATACCGCGCCCGTGACCTCATACCGCGCCCGTGACCTCATACCGCGCCCGTGACCTCATACCGCGCACGTGACCTCATACCGCGCACGTGACCTCATACCGCCCTCATACCGCGCCCGTGACCTCATACTGCGCCCGTGACCTCATACCGCGCCCGTGACCTCATACCGCGCCCGTGACCTCATACCGCGCACGTGACCTCATACCGCGCACGTGACCTCATACCGCGCACGTGACCTCATACCGCGCACGTGACCTCATACCGCGCACGTGACCTCATACCGCGCACGTGACCTCATACCGCGCACGTGACCTCATACCGCGCACGTGACCTCATAGCAGGCACGTGACCTCATACTACGCACATGACCTCATACTACGCTCATGACCTCATACTACACACATGACCTCATACTTGTCCCATGACCTCATACTACGCACATGACCTCATACTACGCACATGACCTCATACTAGGCACATGACCTCATACTAGGCACATGACCTCATACTAGGCACATGACCTCATACTAGGCACATGACCTCATACTAGGCACATGACCTCATACTAGGCACATGACCTCATACTAGGCACATGACCTCATACTAGGCACATGACCTCATACTAGGCACATGACCTCATACTAGGCACATGACCTCATACTAGGCACATGACCTCATACTAGGCACATGACCTCATACTAGGCACATGACCTCATACTAGGCACATGACCTCATACTACGCACATGACCTCATACTAGGCACATGACCTCATACTACGCACATGACCTCATACTAGGCACATGCTTACTAATGTGATCCCAACACATAACTCCCCTCATAGTCTGAATGAAGTTTACCCCAAACCTATGATGACATCCTCTACATGTTGCCAGATCCTCCACATGACGGATGCCACTAGTGCCTATTGAACTCCATTGACTTACATCAGTTTGCTGGGAAAAATAGTGGTGCAGTTAGATGTGTATGATGGCATGGGGACAACCTGCGCCCCATTGTGTTTATGGGAGTAGCCTTACACTTTTATATTGAAGACACAGATATTTTGGTACCGATCTTCTTCCCAACCATGGTGTTTTGTCCTCCTGTCTTCTGTTCTGTTTTTAATAACTAGCTCAGCTAATATTAATGTTAAGGGGAATAGCGTGAAATGCCAGCAGTGGGCGTCACGTAGGACTCATCAGGGTACAGGGGCTTTTTTGGCAGAGCGAATAGAATAACCCATTGCTCTTTCTCAACCATCGCTGGAGAAGAAGACATTTTCCAATGTTACAAAGCACAAGACACTATAAAGAAACAAGTATTGGGATAGCTACACATTACACCCACAGGAGTTTGTGACACCCCACTCTAAGTCCAGAGGTATTCATATGGAGTTGGTCTTGTATCTACTTCCACTCTTTTAGGGAATCTACTAGGTTTTGGAGGTGTTTGTGGGGATTTTTGCCTGTTCATCCAAAAGAGCATTTGTGAGGTCAGACTTTGATGTTGGAGAAAGTATGGAGGAATGAAGTATTAAGATTTCTCTTCACTGGAACCAAGGGGCCAAGGCCAAGCCTTGAAAAACAACCCCATGATATCTCTCCTCCACCATGCTTTACAGCTGGCATGATGCATTTAGTTTGGTAACGTTCTCCTGGCGTTCACCAACCCCAGACTCGTCCACCAGATGCCAGATGGAGAAGTGTGGTGCGTCAGTGCACAAAAAACATTTCATTGCTCCTGAGTTCTGCGGCGGCTTTACACCACTCCATCCAATTTTGGGTTTTGTGCTAGGTGATATAAGGCTGGCTTGCATCTGGACACCCAGGGGAGATATGAATAGTGATGGGCGAACGTGCTCGGGTAAGGGGTTATCCAAGCATGGTCGAGTGTCTTCGGCGTGCTGGTCATAATTTCAGGTGATCACCAGTCAGCGTCTTGTAATGTTGAGTCCGTGCGTTGTTGTTCTCATGGACTCGGCACTTTGCTCTCAGTTACCACTCAGGTTGATTTTGGGGTCTTCACAACTCTTGTATTACAGTCATGGCCAAAAGTATTCACACCCCTGCAATTCTGTCAGAAAATTCTCAGTTTCTTCCTGAAAATGATTGCAAACACAAATTCTTTGGTATTATTATCTTCATTTAATTTGTCTTAAATGAAAAAACACAAAAGAGAATGAAGCAAAACATTGATCATTTCACACAAAACTCCAAAAATGGGCCAGACAAAAGTATTGGCACCCTCAGCCTAATACTTGGTTGCACAACCTTTAGCCAAAATACCTGCGACCAACCGCTTCCGGTAACCATCAATGAGTTTCTTACAATGCTCTGCTGGAATTTTAGACCATTCTTCTTTGGCAAACTGCTCCAGGTCCCTGATATTTGAAGGGTGCCTTCTCCAAACTGCTATTTTTAGATCTCTCCACAGGTGTTCTATGGGATTCAGGTCTGGACTCATTGTTGGCCACCTTAGAAGTCCCCAGTGCTTTCTCTCAAACCATTTTCTAGTGTTTTTTGAAGTGTGTTTGGGTCATTGTCCTGCTGGAAGACCCATGACCTCTGAGGGAGAAACAACTTTCTTTATCGCCTCTCATTGGGGGACACAGGAACCATGGGTGTATGCTGCTGCCACTAGGAGGCTGACACTATGCAAATAAAAAAGTTAGCTCCTCCTCTGCAGTGTACACCCCACCGACTGGCATTATACTCTTCAGTTTAGCTTAGTGTCAGTAGGAGGTGGACACGGGTCTTTCATTAGACCCTTATCTACCTCAATGTGCGTCGTTTCTTTTCAGATTTCCGGAGGGATACAGGGTGAACAGTCACACCTGTACTCCCACAATTCGGACTATGAGTACGGCGTGTACTGCCACCCCGTATCCTCATAGATCCTTCTGCAGGACCAAGAGCCTAGCACACCAGCGTGTTTAGAAGTCCGGTCCTGCATCCGTCCCCCACCCACTCGCCCACCAGAGCCTGTCGGTTGGAGGAGACGAGGACGTCCATCATGGCTCCGTGGACGTCTCATTTCCCCTCAGGTTAGTAACGGCGTGGGATGTTTAGGTGAGTATTTCCTCTCCAACCCCCCGGGATCTTCCTCGCAGTGTGGGGAAGTAGAAGTACCTTAATGCGGTGTTTCTTAGGGATCACACCTTAGCTGCACCCTTCATCGGGCTCTCCCTGCAGCCGCACGGCTCGGCGGCCACAATGTCCCCTCTTACAGCGTGACAGCCTGGCAGGGGACGTCTGGCTTTCCACTGCCGCGCCGCTCTACGGCCTCACCGCTCGGTTGAATACCTGGTCTCCGCCTCCCTGGATACCGCGTCTTGTGCGGCTCAGGCTTCCAGCAATGCTGTTGCCATCCGCCGGACCGTTTGGCTCAAGGCCTGGCAGGCGGACTTATCTCAAAGCCGGGGTTATCGTTCCCGTACCAGAAAAAGAACGTTTCACGGGTTTCTACTCGAACCTTTTTGTGGTACCGAAAAAGGACGGCAAGGTTCGTCCCATTCTGGACCTCAAATTGCTGAACAGGAGAGTTCATCTGAGACGCTTCAGGATGGAATCTCTTCGTTCAGTAATTGCTTCCATGGAGGCCCAGGAGTTTCTGTGCTCAATCGACATCCAGGACGCCTACCTACATGTCCCGATTTTTCCTGGACATCACCGTTTCCTGCGCTTTGCAGTGCTCCGGGAACATTTTCAGTTCGTTGCCCTGCCGTTCGGCCTAGCAACCGCGCCAAGGGTGTTCACAAAGATCATGGCAGCACTGATGGCCATCTTGAGGGTCAGAGGCCTGGTCCTTTTTCCTTACCTCGACGACATCCTCATCAAGGCTCCGTCCTTTGCTCAGGCCCACGAAAGCCTGTCTATTCTTATCGACACCTTAGTCCGTTTCGGGTGGCTGGTCAACCGGAAGAAGTCCTGCCTTATCCCTTCTCAGCGCATCATCTTTCTGGGCATGCTCTTCGACACTCGCCAGTCCAGAGTCTTTCTTCCCAAAGACAAGAAATCCACTCTTTGTCGGGACATACGCTTGCTCCAGGGTCGTCGGCCTCTCTCTCTCCGTTCGGCCATGAGGGCTCTGGGGAGGATGGTAGCAACATTGGAAGCGATTCCCTTCGCCCAATTTCACTCGCGGCCCCTCCAGCAAGCCATTCTGTCTCAATGGGACAGGTCTGTCTTCTCCCTGGATCGGCCAATCCGTCTCTCTTCTCGGGTCAAACAGTCTCTCAACTGGTGGCTGACGTCTCCTCTTGTCTCCCAGGGCAGGTCCTTCCTTCCAGTTCACTGGCAGGTGGTGACGACGGACGCCAGCCTGCTCGGCTGGGGTGCGGTGTTTCGCCACCTGACGGTCCAGGGCCGTTGGTCGTCGCAGGAGTCGTCTCTGCCAATCAATGTCCTCGAAATTCGGGCCATTTTTCTGTCCCTCCGCCACTGGGAAACTATTCTCAGGGGCCTGCCAGTCCGGGTCCAGACGGACAACGCCACGGCCGTGGCATATGTCAACCATCAGGGGGGGACCCGGAGCTCCCTAGCCCTTGCCGAGGTCTCCAGGATCCTCCTTTGGGCAGAGGCTACAGTTCCAGTGATATCGGCGGTGCATATCCCCGGCGTGGACAACTGGGCCGCCGACTTCCTCAGCCGCGAGGGCCTCGCGGCAGGGGAATGGTCCTTGCATCCGGAGGTCTTCCATCAGATTTGTCTTCGATGGGGGACTCCGGACGTGGACCTCACGGCGTCTCGAATGAACAGGAAGGTTCCGCAGTTCGTCTCCAGGTCTCGCGATCCTCTCGCAGTGGGCGTCGATGCTCTGGCCATCCCTTGGTCACAGTTCGGGCTGCCTTACCTGTTTCCACCCCTTCCACTTCTTCCCAAACTGTTGAAGAAGATCAAAGCGGAAGGAGTGCCGGTCATCCTGATCGCCCCGGATTGGCCCAGGAGAGCTTGGTTCGCAGAGCTCGTCAACCTCCTCGCGGACGCCCCCTGGCGCCTTCCAGACAGGCCCGATCTGCTGTCTCAGGGTCCGATCTGCCACCCGAATTCTCGGTCGCTCAGTTTAACGGCGTGGCTGTTGAGACCGCGGTTCTAAGAGCGTCCGGCCTTTCAGACCGGGTGATTCATACCATGATTCAGGCTCGGAAGCCTTCGTCTTCCAGGATCTACTACCGTACCTGGAAGGCTTACTTCCGTTGGTGCGAGTCCAACCGCGTTCCATCCATGACCTTTTCCCTGCCTTCTCTTTTGGCCTTCCTTCAGGCAGGACTGGATTCGGGCCTGGCTCTTAGCTCCCTGAAGGGCCAGGTTTCTGCGCTTTCCATCCTCTTTCAGAAGACTTTAGCTTCTCGGCCACAGGTTAAGACCTTCCTTCAAGGAGTGGCCCACACTGTCCCGCCGTACAGGGCCCCTGTGGATGCATGGGATTTGAACCTGGTACTGGACGTCCTGAGGTTTTCTCCCTTTGAGCCCCTTCGGGAGATTCCTCTATCAGTTTTATCTTGGAAGGTGTCCTTTCTTGTGGCCATCACGTCTATTCGCCGCGTTTCCGAGTTGGCGGCTCTGTCTTGCCGACCTCCGTTTTTGGTCATTCACCAGGATAAGGTGGTCTTCCGACCTCCACCTTCTTTTCTTCCTAAGGTGGTTTCAACCTTCCACCTCAACGAGGACATCATTTTACCTTCCTTTTGTCCAGCTCCGACTCATCCTCTGGAGCGCTCTCTGAACAAGCTGGACCTTGTCAGGGCTGTGAGGATCTACCTGGATAGAACCTCCACTTTTCGAAAGACTGATTCCTTTTTCGTCATTCCTGATGGCACGCGCAGAGGCCAACCGGCTTCTAAGGCGACTATTGCTCGCTGGATCAGAATGGCAATTTTGGAGGCTTACCGGGTCAAGAACAGAGTGCCCCCTCCTGGGATTAAGGCTCACTCTACCCGGGCAGTCGGCGCCTCCTGGGCGGTGCGCCACAGGGCTTCCGCCCTACAGCTTTGCAAAGCGGCAACTTGGTCTTCCATCCACACGTTCGCCAAATTTTACAAGGTCCATACCTACGCTTCGGCGGATGCCAGCCTAGGCAGAAGGATCTTGCAGGCGGCAGTGGTGAGTCCTCTGACCTGATGGAAGTCTTTTTTCCCGCCCTTGGGACTGCTTTGGGACGTCCCATGGTTCCTGTGTCCCCCAATGAGAGGCGATAAAGAAAACAGGATTTTTGGTTGCTTACCGTAAAATCTGTTTCTTGGAGCCTCCATTGGGGGACACAGCTCCCTCCCAATGT
Organism: Ranitomeya variabilis; assembly: GCF_051348905.1. Lineage (NCBI taxonomy): Eukaryota > Metazoa > Chordata > Amphibia > Anura > Dendrobatidae > Ranitomeya > Ranitomeya variabilis. Next base: position 90,913,769 of record NC_135236.1, read on the forward strand.
TTCTGTTATATGTTTTTATGACTGTTCTTAGGTTTACAATTCTCAAGTTTGTGGTTATGGTTTTTCAACCTTGTTACTTATCTCCTACTGCTTTCTCACTAACTGAAGAGTATAATGCCAGTCGGTGGGGTGTACACTGCAGAGGAGGAGCTAACTTTTTTATTTGCATAGTGTCAGCCTCCTAGTGGCAGCAGCATACACCCATGGTTCCTGTGTCCCCCAATGGAGGCTCCAAGAAACAGATTTTACGGTAAGCAACCAAAAATCCTGTTTTATCACACTGGGCCCTACATTATGCTGCAAAATTTGTTGGTAGTCTTCAGACTTCATAATGCCATGCACACGGTCAAGCAGTCCAGTGCCAGAGGCAGCAAAGCAACCCCAAAACATCAGGGAACCTCCGCCATGTTTGAATGTAGGGACCGTGTTCTTTTCTTTGAATGCCTCTTTGTTTCTCCTGTAAACTCAATGTTGATGCCTTTGCCCAAAAAGCTCTACTTTTGTCTCATCTGACCAGAGAACATTCTTCCAAAACGTTTTAGGCTTTTTCAGGTAAGTTTTGGCAAACTCCAGCCTGGATTTTTTATGTCTCGGGGTAAGATTGAGTTTACAGGAGAAAAAAAGAGGCATTCAAAGAAAAGAACACGGTCCCTACAGTCAAACATGGCGGAGGTTCCCTGATGTTTTGGGGTTGCTTTGCTGCCTCTGGCACTGGACTGCTTGACCGTGTGCATGGCATTATGAAGTCTGAAGACTACCAACAAATTTTGCAGCATAATGTAGGGCCCAGTGTGGGAAAGCAGGGTCTCCCTCAGAGGTCATGGGTCTTCCAGCAAGACAATGACCCAAAACACTCTCTCAAACCATTTTCTAGTGTTTTTTGAAGTAAGCACTGGAGACTTCTAAGGTGGCCAGCAATGAGTCCAGACCTGAATCCCATAGAACACCTGTGGAGAGATCTAAAAATAGCAATTTGGAGAAGGCACCCTTCAAATATTAGGGACCTGGAGCAGTTTGCCAAAGAAGAATGGTCTAAAATTCCAAGTATTAGGCTGAGGGTGTCAATAATTTTGTCTGGCCCATTTTTGGAGTTTTGTGTGAAATGATCAATGTTTTGCTTTTTGCTTCATTTTCTTTTGTGTTTTTTCATTTAAGACAAATTAAATGAAGATAATAATACCAAAGAATTTGTGTTTGCAATCATTTTCAGGAAGAAACTGAGAATTTTCTGACAGAATTGCAGGGGTGTGAATACTTTTGGCCATGACTGTATGTGCTGATAGGAGATAGATGATGGAGTGATGGCGTTAAGCTCCTTTAATTTCAGAGCTGCAGCCTCTCGCCCCCCATCATTCGCTCCTCCCTACATCATGTCGTAGGCGAGCTGCAGATGGGTTTATTCTCATTTCTTTCCTCTTCATTAATGTAAATTGCTCTATCTCCCTCAATCCTTTTGTCTTGGAGCCTTTTGAACACTTTGATATGTTGGTGATTTGCGCGTACAGCTGAAGTGATCCTTTATCAGATGACAGCGGCTCAGAACAATAAAGAGGGGGCTGCAGCAATATCGCAAAGAATGGCGCGGTTCTCCAGCAAATAGGTGACCTTGTACCAATGATACAACCTATGCCGCTTATTAAAACAGAGGATCGTGTCTGGGCTTTTGTGACATACTAGTAAACCCATAGTAATGATCTAAAGATCTTTATGAAGCCACATCCGTGGATGTGTCCCTTCTGCTTTCGTTCATCACCTTAGGTCGGGGAGTAGTTTTTGTTATGCCTGTTCCGTTTGTCTACTATTTTACCATGGCACAGCATAAACCTTCATCAATCACACAACTGATGTCCCAAAGCCCCCCAAACCGTCCTCATATCTTCATTCAACTCTTAATAAACTTTCACAACAACCGACCTCCTGTAGCCAGGAATAACTTAACCCTTTTAATGAATCCTTGGTACTTTTTCACCCCGTGTTATCCAGGAGAACTTCTGCACTAAAGTCTTATTAGGAGATCTTGATGTCTCTGGATCCGGTCCTAGCGAGGCCTCACACATGAATGTGTCATAGTCCTATGGGCCGTACTGGCGGAAAGGAAGGCTGCAATCTCGTGGCGTCTGTAGGAAGCTATAGGAGACTTTATTGGATCTTCCTTGTTTTTCCTTACACCGGTGTTAATATCTCTCCCTCATAGTAGGAGAGTGACAGGCTGTTATTGTGTATGCGGCTCGCTGAATAATCACTGTTTACATCTGTGATCACAACTATGAAACAATGGAAGCCTGTGCCGCACGCGCCATTTAACCCTCCACTTTCTGTCTTCCAGCTGCCGTGTCTTGTACAGCCATCATGTCTTCGCACATCATTTCAGCGCTTCTGCTCCATAAATACAGAGCTGTGAGTAGTCCCGTAGGAGTTGTGAGTTGTGGGTCCCATGGGAATTTTGGACAGGACTCGTGCCAGCAGTTAGAAGACTTATAATTATTAACTGGATTTATGTAATTGTTCTATAAAAAAAAAAAAGCAATTATAGAACACAACTGTTGTACAAAGCTGTAAGTGTCAGCTTTTTTGGGGGGGTTTATCGACTTTAGCAAAATGGTTCACGCTGCCTTGGTACAGCAACTGATCTGATCCTCCGTGGCAGTGAGACCAGGGCAGTCTTCACGTCTGCTGTCTGCCTCCTCGGCCTGGCCTCCTGGGTGCCTGCCTCCTCGGTCCCTGCCTCCTCGGCCTGGGTGCCTGCCTCCTCGGCCTGGCCTTCTGGGTGCCTGCCTCCTCGGCCTGGCCTTCTGGGTGCCTGCCTCCTCGGCCTGGCCTCCTGGGTGCCTGCCTCCTCGGCCTGGCCTCCTTGGGTGCCTGCCTCCTCAGCCTGGCCTCCTTGGGTGCCTGCCTCCTCTGCCTGGCCTTCTGGGTGCCTGCCTCCTCGGCCTGGCCTCCTGGGTGCCTGCCTCCTCGGCCTGGCCTCCTGGGTGCCTGCCTCCTCGGCTTGACATCTCGGGCTCCTCTGACCTTTACCAGGCACTGTTATGTCATGACATCTCGTGAGGCCTAGTACAAGAAGCGCCAAGGATGCCAGGCTAAGGATGCAGACAGCAGAAGTCAGCAATGGTTCAGCTCCCAAGGAGGACCAGAGTAGATGCCGGACAAGGGCACAAATCTTTTTGCTCTGTTTTTTTTTGTTTTGTTTCTGAAGTACCCTGAGAAAAGTTTTTAAAGTGATGGACAATTCCGTAAAGCCTTCAAACTAGCAGTAACAGGCAGGGCTGTGGAGTCGGAGCCCATTTTGGTGGAGTCGGTGTCATGGAAATTGAGGAGGCGGAGGTTTGGCTTACAGACTACACAGATCTGGTAACAGAATGTAATCAGATGTCAGCCTTGGAGGATGAATGTAAAGAATAAAAGACACATATTAAAGTGGTCGTCCACTACTCATACAATCCTTCTCCATCACTAGGTTACGTCCAAGTAAAATAATAACACCTGTGCTCACCTCCGGTGACAGCATTGTTCCAGTGGTTTCGTCACAAACTCTCCTGACGCTCACATGACAATATTACATCACGTGATCCCTGCGGCCAATCCGCGACCACCTCACAGCCCCCTCCTTCAGACAAATCAGACATCCACAGGAAGTGAGAGAGCACATGCAGCCCACTTCCTCCAGATGTCTTATTTGTCTGTTCGCATCTCGGCTTCAGGAAAATGGCCGCCGCGATCTCCATCTGCGCACGCGCAGCATGCCGCAGCCATTTTCCTGAAGCCCCGAGAAGCAGAGCACTCCATCTGCGCACGCGTGGCCTCAGGAAGATGGCCGCCCCCACTGATAAACCTCTGAATAACACAGATCACGCACTTTTTTTGCCATTGCGCAGTGCATTCGCCTGTTGCACATGCGCAAAACACTACGCCAACGCCGGGAAGATAAGCAAGAGGTGGGGGAGAAACAACCATTTCACCACTCCCTTTTGACCAGACCAGCGTGATTGACAGGCGAAAACGGCGACTTTTGTAAGGTATTTCAACAGCATAGGTGGGGAATCAGGGGACAAAAAATACACTATTGTAAAGCACAGCTCAGGCCCTATTTAACGGTATTTTTATCTCATACTGAAAAAACGGGGTGACAGGTTCCCTTTAAAACTCTATTTCTCCAGAACTAGACAGCAGCTATGAGGCATACAGATAAGACTATTTTTACCATTCTATTACCTGTATGCCCGTAGTAATAGCTTGAAAGTGCCAGTGGGTAACACATTTCCTTTTAGGCTATGTGCACACAGTGCGTTTTTGAATCATTTTTGCTGCATTTTTTCCTTGCGGAAATGGGCCAAAAACGCTATGGAATCCTTATTCAAGCTAATTCAATGACAATGCTGAAGTGTTGTGCACATCATCAGTAAACTTGCTTAAGTATTTGCAGTGAGTCTTTTTCTGAAGCATGTCCATTCTTTTTGCATTTCTGCAGCATTTCTGCACCCATTGACTTCAATTGAGTCAGTCAAATCCGCAGCAAAATACAGGTATAAAAATGTTTGCAGATTTGCTGTGGATTTGCTGAGTTTTTTTGCATTTTACTGGCTTTCTATGGTGTTTCCCACGCTGTCATCTGTGTGACAGCGTGGGAAACATCGGCGCGGTAGTTCTTATCGGCGGTAACTCTACCTCTCATAAGACCATCGGTTAGAGCGCTGCGGGATTATGCTGTCAGATGTCAGCGTGACATCGCAGCTGTGACTGTCACCCGCGGTAACGTTACGGCCGGTACTGTCGTTCAGAGCGTTGCAGGATTATGCTGTCAGATGTCAGTGTGATCTTGCAGCTGTAACGCTACCGCAGACTGTCGGTCAGAGTGCTGCGGGGTCATGCTGTCAGATGTCAACGTGACCCTGCAAGCGTGGGCTGATGAGACTACTGCTCTCATCGGGCTATGTCTGCTGTCACTGATAACAGTGATAGCAGGTGCTATTGATGGGAGACGTAGTCTCATCTGCCGGCACCAGTGCTCACAGTAAAAAAAAAAAAAAAAAAAAGTAAAATTACATACATATTCAAATAAAAGTAACAAAAAATTATACTCACCTAACACCAAACCCCAGGTGCCCTTGTCTCCTAGAAATAATGTAAAATAATAAACCAACATATACTCACCTGTCCGCCGAAGTCCACGTAATCCAGAGTGTCCCACGGCAATCTCACGTGTAGAACAGTCACATCGGGAGATGTGACTGCTCTACCTGGCTGCCGGCGATACACTGACAGGAGGTAATTGCTCCCGCAGTGTATCACTGAGGTGCCGTGAAAGAGTTCACCGGAGTTCGTCAGCTCCGATGCTCTTACTTACGGCACTGCTGCATGAGAACTTTCCCACACAGCAGTGGTGCCATAAGGGAGATCACCGGAGCTGATGAACTCCGGTGAACTCTCTCACGGCAGCTCAGTGATACACTGGGGGAGCAATTACCTCCTGTCAGTGTGTCACTGTCTGTCTTTGAGCGCAGTCACATCACGGAAGTGACTGCTCTCAAAGTGATCAGGATCGTCTTGGGACATTATGGATTATTATCTTCTCGGTGGACAGGTGAGGAATATTGTGGTTTATTATTTCTCCTACACCTCATTGGGGGACACAGGACCATGGTGTTATGCTGCTTGCCACTAGGAGGACACTAAGTAAACACAAAGAGTTAACTCCTCCTCTGCAGTATACACCCCTTGACTGGCCAGTAACGACTCAGTTCTTGCTTAGTGTCTGTAGGAGGCACTTGGGTATGTTTTCAGACCCCACCGTTTTTTTGTTTTATTTTTATTTTCTGTAAATTTTTATTTTTTAATTAACGGAGTGAAGGGGGCGACGGATTCCTCTCTAGGGTCCACTCTCTCCTGAACCATCAACAGGCGAGCACGGCGAGTATACCTCCCCGTACCTCTCCTGCGACGACTGGGGCACGCCTAAGCTACACCAGGGCGACGGTTCCTATACGGTTCCGATCTCCCCCCTGCAAGAGGGCGAGCACATAGAGTATATCTCTTATGTGCATCTCCCGGGCTCATTCAAATTAAGCCCTCACCTCGGCGTCACGTAGACCCCACAGTAGCCGTAAGTCCCCTGCAGCAGGCACAGCCGTAAGTCCCCTGCGGCAGGCACATCTGAAGACGCAAACACTCTCCATCCCCCGGCATAGGGAGGATCGATTGAGCTGCAGGCACCCTCCTTGGTGAGTACTACCCTTCCTCACACTGCCTGCGTGGGAAGGGGCGGTCCGGGTTCCTGGGGAGAGATACCGTTGGATAGATGCCAGTGGCGGTCATCTGGCGCGGCGTCGCGGCCGCCGGCGCGTTCCGCCGGCCGGCTCCATAAATTTAGTCCTCGGCTTCCACTGCCGGACTAGGCCGCAACTTAAAATTCCCGCCCACCGTTGCAGCCCCGCCCACTACTCAGGCGCTTCTCTGAACGAGAAGTGCCCTGCAAATCTCGGGCGCCATCTTGGGACTCTACTTCTGCAGGGAAAATTCAGCCGAAAATGCTGCCTTCCCTCTCTGCCTCCTTGGGGACACCAGCACAGGACCGTGGGTAAGCTGCTCCACTCCATAGGGAAAAGCTTAACCCCCTTCTCTACTCCCATAGCCCTGCTATCACAGTTTAATTGGAGTATAGACATACACTATGTCTCAATCTAAGGCAAAAAGGGGCAATAAAAAGCACACTGTGTTTTTTACTTCATGTGCCACTTGCAATTCTGCGTTGCCACGTGCCCACAATACCCCTTTGTGCCAGAACTGTGACCTGGCCTGTGCGCAGCTGCCTTCTTCCGCCACCTCCAATGTCTCCACCGACCCCGCCGAGCCTAACCCTCCTGAGTGGGCCGCGTCCTTGTCATGTTCAATGAAGTCCTTGGTCAAGGCATTGGACTCTTTCCGAGGGTCCTCCTTAAGCCAGAACTCACCACAGGGGGTGTACCGTACTACCGTACGTAAAGATATTTGCTAATCACCCTGAGTTTCAGGACATTATCCGAAAATAGAGGGAACACCTGGAGAAGCGTTTTACGGCTCAAAAAGCCACGGAAGCTAAATATCCTTTCTCCAAGGATCTGGTGAAGGAGTTGCTTCTCTCTCCTGTGGATCCTGCCGTATCGCGACTCGCATCCAAAACAGTCTTATCCCTGTCCGATGGTTCAACAGTCAAGAATCCTTCTGACCATCAAATTGACTACCTGGCTCGCTCAGTCTTTGAGGCCTCAGGAGCAGCTCTCCTTCCATCTTTTGCCGCTACCTGGGTGGCTAAGGCAATGGTGGCCTGGGCAGAGGTGTTAACCTCTACCGTCCATGATAGTAATCTTCCCCCAGAGGTGGCCAGACTAGCTAACCAGTTAGCTCAGGCCGGAGTAGTTAACGCTTCCATAGATGCGGCTAATTGCGCAGCGCAACTAGACCAAATCATTTCTGATGCTACCGGAGGGAAAAGTAAATTTCTTCCCCAGCAAAAACCTGCCCGGCCTTTTCGGAATCAACAGCAGTTTTGATTCCGGTTCTTTCCTAACAACTCCAGTTGGTCCTCCTCTTCCCCTGGTTCGTGACGGCGTGAAAACAGAAATTGCCAGGTCTCATACAGACCAAACCGTTCCTGGAAACCCAGGCCGAGACCTTCTGCCCCTAAGCCATCCGCATCCCTTAAACCTTCTACACAATGACTCGTCGACGTGTCCGGCGGACACCGACAAAGTAGGCGGACGCCTTCTTTCGCTCCGTTAAAATTGGCTCTCGGTCATTGACGACGAGTGGGTCAGAGAGCTCATGTCTTCTGGATACAAAATCGAGTTTTCTTCCATCCCCGCTCCGCGCTTCTTCCAGTCCTCCCAAATCAAGGGTGTCACATCTTCAGGCCATACAGGCGCTTCAAAGGGACGGTGTCATCGCTCCGGTCCCTCGAGACCAAAGGTTCAAGGGGTTTTACTCCAACCTTTTCGTTGTCCCAAAGAAGGACGGGACTCTATGGCCCATACTGGACCTCAAACTGCTGAACAAGTTTGTACGGGTCCGACACTTCAGGATGGACTCGCTCCGTTCCGTTGTCGCGTCCCTGGAAAAAGGAGAGTTCCTTGCATCCATAGACATCAAGGATGCTTATCTACATATTCCAATTTTTCCCTCTCATCATCAGTTCCTGCGCTTCGCAGTCCAAGAAGAACACTTCCAGTTTGTGGCCTTGCCCTTCGGACTCGCCACCGCCCCCAGAGTCTTCATGAAGGTCATGGCGGCCGTCATGGCCATTCTTCACCCTCGGGGAGTGGTAGTTCTGCCCTATCTGGATGACCTATTAATCAAGGGTCCGTCCCATTCTGCCTGCGAGGAGTCTGTAAGTATCACTGTGGTTTCTCTTTCTCGCCTGGGTTGGAAAATCAACTTCGAGAAATCATCTCCAGTGCCGACTCAGCAAATCTGCTTCCTGGGCATGATTTTGGACTCTTCCTGCGGGTTAGTCATTCTCCCTCCAGAGAAGGTCTGGTCCTTACAACAGGGAGCGCGCAAGCTCTCCCGCCCAGTCCCTCACTCCATTCGCTTCGCAATGCGCATCCTTGGGATAATTGTTGCGGCGATGGAAGCCGTTCCGTTTGCGCAGTTCCATCTCCGTCCCCTGCAACAGGCACTCCTGTTAGCCTAGGACAGGAGCCCGTTTTCCCTCGACCGTCGTTTCCGCCTGCCCCCCACAGGTCAGGCAGACCCTCAGGTGGTGGATGCTGCAGTCCTCCCTGAACCAAGGGAAGTCCTTTCTCCCAGTGCGCTGGTTAGTGGTGACCACCGATGCCAGCCTTTTGGGCTGGGGCGCAGTTTTCAATCACCACACGGCACAAGGTCGTTGGTCCACAAGAGAGTCGCGTCTTCCAATCAATATCTTGGAGATTCGAGCGATCACTCTTGCCTTATGCAACTTTCAACACCTTCTCGCAGGCCATCCCATCAGAATCCAATCTGACAACGCCACAGCCGTGGCGTATATCAACCGGCAAGGGGGAACCCGCAGCAGGGCAGCCATGCTCGAAGTCTCCCACATCCTGAACTGGGCCGAGACCAATCACTCGCTCATCTCGGCGATCCACATACCGGGTGTGGAGAACTGTGAAGCGGACTTCATCAGTCGCCAAGGTCTTGCCTCGGGCGAGTGGTCCCTCCATCCGGAAGTCTTCCAGCAGATTTGTCTTCGCTGGGGGACGCCGGATGTGGATCTCATGGCCTCGAGGCTCAACAACCAGGTTCCCCAGTTCATTGCTCGATCCCGCGATCCTTGCGCCATCGGGGCAGATGCTCTGGTCCTGTCGTGGCATCTGTGCCAGCTGTCATACATATTTCTGCCTCTTCCTCTGCTCCCGAGAGTCATCAAGAAGATCAGGGCAGAGGGGAGACCGGTGATTCTTGTCGCGCCGGACTGGCCACGTCGAGCATGGTACGCGGAATTCGTCCAAATGGTCGCCGACGTCCCCTGGCGGCTTCCAGATCGCACGGATCTTCTCTCACAGGGCCCGATTTGCCACCAGTACTCCAGGGCCCTGTCTTTGACAGCGCGGCCGTTGAATCCTGGATTTTAGCCCAAGCCGGATTCTCTCCAGGGGTTTCTTCTACCATGATTCGCGCTAGGAAACCCGTATCCATGCGCATTTATCATCGCACCTGGCAAATTTTCTTTTCGTGGTGCAATGCCCATGGACGTTCTCCTCTGTTTTTTCCATTCTGTCCATTCTGGAGTTTCTCCAATCAGGCTTAGTCAGGCCTTGCCCTAAGCTCGCTCAAGGGACATGTGTCCGTATTGTCTGTTCTATTCCAACGAAAGATCGCTTCCAGACTGCCGGTTAAGACGTTCATCGAAGGAGTCTCCCGGGTGGTCCCTCCCTATAGAATGCCTTTGGCTGCATGGGATCTTAACTTGGTTCTCAGAGTTCTTCAGGATGCCCCTTTCGAACCATTGCAGGACATTTCTCTCACCCTCTTTTCTTGGAAGGTGGTCTTTCTTGTGGCGATTACGTCAATCAGGAGAGTTTGAGTTGGCGGCTCTCTCTTGCCGACCCCCTTTCCTGATTTTTCACCCAGACAAGGTAGTATTGAGAATCTCTCCCTCTTTCCTACCTAAAGTCGTCTCCTCCTTTCATCTAAATGAGGACATTGTGTTGCTGTCATTCTGTCCGGCACCAATCGATCGTATCGAGATAGCTCTCCATACTCTCGATGTGGTTAGAGCTCTTCGGCGGTACATATCTCGCACGGCTCCCTTCCTTAAGTCGGATGTCCTGTTCGTGCTTCCGGAGGGACATAGGAAAGGTCTACCCGCCTCAAAGGCCACTCTAGCCAAGTGGATTGGCTCCACTATTCAGGAATCCTATCACGTCAGGAACACCCCTGTCCCAGCAGGGATTAAGGCGCATTCGACTCGGTCGGTCAGTGCTTCTTGGGCCATTCGGCACCAGGCTTCCACACAACAGCTTTGTAAAGCTGCAACTTAGTGCTTCGTGAAGGTATGCAGACTGGACCATCACGTTTATACCCAGGCTTTGGCAGACGCTGCCCTTGGCAGGCGCATTCTGCAGACAGCGGTACCTCAGTAAGCCAGTGGTACATGGGGTTTTAGCAGTGCAATTGCTCCCCACCCAGGGACTGCTTTGGGACGTACCATGGTCCTGTGTCCCCCAATGAGGTGTAGGAGAAAAGGAGATTTTTGTGTACTCACCGTAAAATCTTTTTCTCCAAGCCAATCATTGGGGGACACAGCACCCACCCTGTTAGCCTATGGCTGATTGTTGTTGTGGTTTGTTCCTCAGTTTTTTTACATAGTTTACTTGTCTTGGTCTTCTTATACTCCTACTGCTTTACTACCGAACTGAGTTGTTACTGGCCAGTCAAGGGGTGTATACAGCAGAGGAGGAGTTAACTCTTTGTGTTTACTTAGTGTCCTCCTAGTGGCAAGCAGCATAGCATCATGGTCCTGTGTCCCCCAATGATTGGCTCTGAGAAAAAGATTTTACGGTGAGTAACCAAAAATCTCCTTTTTATTTTTGTTGCAGGAGACGTTGGCGTCAGTGGATTAGGCATTTGGGGAGTATGGTTTAATTAAGATTATTAAAGGAGTCTGTCATTATTTCAAATAAAGGACTGTATTCTGGGTCTGTGTTTTTATACAATATCACTCTGGGGTTACTAATGATAGGTGTCTTATAGATGCTTCTCCATTACTAATCTGTGGGCTTGATGTCACCTGACAATACAAAGGTAACATCAACCCCACTTGCCACCGCTACAGGGCAAATGGGAAGTGCGAGGATAAGTACCAGATTTGGCGCATCTTATAGATGCGCCTTTTCTGGTGCGGCTGAGAGCTGATGTTTTTTGTCTGGGATGGGCCAATATCCATGACCCCTTCCTAGTCTATTAATATCAGACCGCAGCTGTCTGCCCAGCCTTTGCTGGTTAGATTTTATTTAGGAACCCTATGTCAATTTTTTTCAGGAGTCCCCCTGTAAGCTAGCCAGTAAAGTCTTAAGCAAACTGCTGAGACCTGATATTAATAGCCTGGGAACCTTTATGGCTATTGGCTCCTTCCCAGAATATTAACAGCCATCAGCCTTCCCTCCGCTGGTTACTAAAATGATGCAGGAGCCCACGCAATTTCTTTTCTCATTTTTTTACTTTAAAATTAACAGTTGCTGCCTGGTTACAGCCTATGTACGTTCATTCTGTTAACCCTTTCGCGACATGCGCCGTACATGTACTGCGCATGTCGGGTCCCCTGCTTTGATGTGCGCTCCGGCGGTGAGCGCACATCAAAGTCGCGACATGTCAGCTGTTTTGTACAGCTGACATGTGCGCGCAATAGCGGCGGGTGAAATCGCTATTCACCCGCCGCTATTAACCTGTTAAATGCCGCTGTCAAATGCAGACAGCGGCATTTAACTACCGCATCCGGCCGGGCGGCCGGAAATGACGTCATTGCCGACCCCCGTCACATGATCAGGGGTCGGCGATGCATCAGGAAGGTAACCATAGAGGTCCTTGAGACCTCTATGGTTACTGATGCCGGCCTGCTGTGAGCGCCCCCCTGTGGTCGGCGCTCACAGCACACCTGCATTTCTGCTGCATAGCAGCGATCTGATGATCGCTGTTATGTAGCAGAGCCGATCGGGCTGTGCCTGCTTCTAGCCTCCCATGGAGGCTATTGAAGCATGGCAAAAGTGAAAAAAAAAAGTTTTTAAAAATGTGAAAAAAATATTAAAAATATAAAAGTTTAAATCACCCCCCTTTCGCCCCATCCTAAATAAAACAATAAAAAAACAAACAAACCTACACATATTTGGTATCGCCGCGTTCAGAATCGCCCGATCTATCAATTAAAAAAAAGCATTAACCTGATTGCTAAACAGCGTAGCGAGAAAAAAATCTGAAACGCCAGAATTACGTTTTTTTGGTCGCCGCGACATTGCGTTAAAATGCAATAACGGGCGATCAAAAGAACGTATCTGCGCCGAAATGGTATCATTAAAAACGCCAGCTCGGCACGCAAAAAATAAGCCCTCACCCGACCCCAGATCACGAAAATTGGAGACGCTACGGGTATCGGAAAATGGCACTTTTTTTTTTTTTTTTTTTTTTAAGCAATGTTTGGAATTTTTTTTCACCACTTGGATAAAAAATAACCTAGACATATTAGGTGTCTATGAACTCGTAATGACCTAGAGAATCATAATGGCAGGTTAGTTTTAGCATTTAGTGAACCTAGCAAAAAAGCCAAACAAAAAACAAGTGTGGGATTGCACTTTTTTTGCAATTTCACCGCACTTGGAATTTTTTCCCCGTTTTCTAGTACATGACATGGTAAAACCAATGATGTCGTTTAAAAGTACAACTTGTCCCGCAAAAAATAAGCCCTCACATGGCCATATTGACGGAAAAATAAAAAAGTTATGGCTCTGGGAAGGAGGGGAGCGAAAAACGAAAACACAAAAACGAAAAAGGGCCGCGACTTGAAGGGGTTAACGCTCCTAGTTAGGCTGGTGACTGTGTGTGTTTGTGTTTACTTATTGCTTTAGTAATGAGGGTGTCTGGCTGACACATTTTGATTACTAAGCCTAGAGATAGGTGTCAATGACACCAAGCCCTAATCCCATTATCCTGATGCTACTGCATCAGCATGAAAAAGGTGGTGGTGAACCAAAAAATTACATCCCAAAACTTTTTTTAAAAATATTTAGCTAAAAAAAATCATTCATTGCCGTACAAAAACGCACCAAAAGTGTGTTTTTCCCACAGTGTTTTTTCTTGCCAAGAGATGCAGAAACCTTGCAGAAATGTCTGCAAGCAAATACTCAATGTGCGCACATAGTCTAAGGGAAAAAAGCCCAAATCTACAGCGCCTTTTGTGAAAAAGTGATTGCCCCACATCCTTAAAACATAAATTTAACTGTGGTTTATCACATCTTTGGGAAGCTGAGTTCAAATTCCCTATTCACACCCAGGCCTGTTTACTGCCACACCTGTTCTCAATCAGGAAATCACTTAAATAGGACCTTCCTGACAAAGTGAAGTAGACTGAAAGATCCTCAAAAGCTATACATCATTCCACGATCCAAAAAAAAATCTGGAACAAGTGAGAAACAAAGTCATTGAGATCTATCAGTCTAAAAAAGGTTATAAAGCCATTAAAAAACTTTGAGGCTCCAGCGAACAACAGTGAGAGCCATTATCCACAAATAGCGAAAACATGTAACAGTGGCGAACCTTCCCAGGAGTGGCTCGCCAACCAAAATTACCCGAAGAGCGCAGCAACGACTCATCCAATAGGTCACAAAAGACCCCACAACAACATCCAAAGAGCTGCAGGCCTCACTTGGCTCAGTTAAGGTCAAGGTTCATGACTCCACCATAAGAGACTGGGCAAAAATGGTCTGCATGGCAGAGTTGCAAGAAAAAAAACACTGCTGAGCAACAAGAACATAAAGGCTCATCTCATTTTTGCCAGAAAACATCTTGATCATCCCCAAGACTTCTGGGAGAATTCTCTTTTGACTGCCGGGACAAAAGCTGGTCTTTTTGGAAGATGTATGTCCCATTACATCTAGCGTAGAAGTAACACAGCATTTCAAAAATGGAACATCTTACCAACAGATAAATATGGTGGTGGTAGTGTGATGGTCTGGGACTGTTTTGCTGCTTCAGGATCTAGAAGACTTGTTGTGGTAAATGGAACAATGAATTCTGCTGCGTATTAATAAATCCTGAAGGATTTATAGATAATGTCCTTCCATCTGTTCTTGACCTCAAACTGAAGTCCACTTGGCTTATGCAGCAGGACAATGATCCAAAACACATCTGAATGACTAGGCCACTCCAAAGTCTTAATTTTGCTTTTCTTAAGCCAAAGTCCTGACCTTAATCCATTTGAGATATTGTGGCATGACCTTAAAGAGGCAGCTCATGCTCAGAAACCGTCCAATGTGGCTGAATTACAACAATTCTGCAAAGATGAGTGGCCCAAAATTCCTCCAGAGCGTTTTAAAGACTCGTTGCCAGTTATTACAAATTCTTGATTGCAGTTGTTGCCGCTAAGGATGGCCCAACCGGTTATTAGGTTCAGATTAGGCTCTGTATACTGTAGGGGTTGTACTCGGGTGTGACGGGAGGAAAACAGGAGGCATGTTCCTTTAAAAGTTCATGTGAGTTTATTGCTTCATAAACCCAGAAGCAAAAACAACGTAAACAGCCTTTAGATCAGGCAAAACAAAGTACAAATGTCCATAGCAGGGCTGTGCTGCGCCAAGCCTGTGGGCACACAGGCTGGAGTAATGTTCAGTACTCAGGCTCGGTCTGGAGCCGCACACAGAAGGCCATCTCCCTTCCAACACACAGACCCCGTGCCAAACAACAGCCTCCATTATATAGGCTGTAACCACACCCAGAAGTGAGGTATATGGGTAGCCAGACCCGCCCATCTCTCCTAGCTACCCGCAACCCGGACCCGCCCATCTCTCCTAGCTACCCGGACCCGCCCATCTCTCCTAGCTACCCGCTACCCAGACCCACCCATGTCTCCTATCTACCTGCAACCCAGATGCCACAAATGAACCTCTTAGTGCTTTCATGCTCTTCGTTACATCACAGAGACAAGCCATCTGTGACACATGCCTCCCATCGACTGCGACCATTGACACTCTACAATACTTACTATATGTTTATACAGTCGTCGACAGGATATGTATAACAACTTCTCATTTGATTGAACTCCTCATATATGAGTTGATTATGTGCATTTTAACCACTCTTTAATTCCAGGGTGTCTTCCTGACAAGACTTCTATCTGAACTCCCCGCGATAACAGAAGATATCCTTCTTCATGGGTTTGATGTTGGATTTTCTGGTCAGAGATGGGATATTCTCCGTCACAGCCTTTCCATCCTCCGTCGCTCTGTTTCCTTGTATTCCACTCCTTCAGATGATGTATATGTGCTTTGCAGAGAGTCACCGGGTAGTATAAGAGAGCTAACCCTACAGAGCTCTTCCCTACTGCCAGTCTTCTTGCATGAAGCTATAGGAGGTACATATATATGTCTGACATTTCATTCCCAATAAAACATGCCTGGAGCATCAGTTCTGGAACTTTGCATTGTGCCTTACCTCTGATATTCCTCCTGGAAGTGTATGACTGACTTCCAATGCTGGTATCCAGTGTGAAGGGACTTGCACCATTGATTAGGGCAGTGGTGTCCAGTTGTTAAAAATGCAGTGTGTGAATGTAGCCTAGCTATTCAGTCATGCCTTCTGCATTATGGAGACGCTCTATGCAGCAACATAACGTACCCCATAACCTAAATAGAAGAAATACTACATACTGTAGATAAGATATTGATGATCCATCCCTAGGATAGATCATCAGATCAGTGGGGGTCCGACTGCCAGCAACCCCTTTAAGAATCCAGCTGAACGTTCTGTGTGCTGATCCTTTTTGCACCTGACACCACCTATTTCTACTGATTGTTTTCCTATGTCTTGCAGCTTGTGCCATCCACGCGCTTCTGACTCAGCTTCCCAGCCTGTGTTTGGTGGAGATTCTATTTACCCAGGATGAGATGATTGAAATGATGCTGTGCCTCTGCTCCTTGCTGCCCAAAAATATTTTACTACAGCCGGTACTACACATACTGTAGTATAGTATGCAACACGCAAATGCACAATTCTGCATAAGAGCTGTACACGCCAAACGATTCTTAACTTCCTGCTATCCATTCATTAGACCAATAAGAAAACATTACTTAGAGCTGCATGTAGCCTTTATATTCAGGGCTGCCGCTACATCTGTGTATTCTTCACATTCCTCTCCCGTACCATATACATTGCACTGATTACATTGCATTTTTTTTTTTTATATTTTTTTGTTTAGTAATACATTTTATATTATACATTAATTTTATCATTGTTGTCGTTGTTTATCAGCCATGTCAGAACGTGAATCTTCTGTGCCAAGATATCCTGGACAAGCTGGTTCACTGCGGTCTTCTCTCTATGTATGAGGTGGGTTTATGAGAAGGGAGGCTGATTTACAAATCCTGTGACCAGGTGAAGTGCGCTCAGAGCGCCGCCTTCTCCACGGAGGAGGGGACACGACGACACAGCTGTTGACACTCATAGACATAGCCCACACTATATATAATCCAATGGGTGAGTGGTTAAGCTCCCGGCTTACAGAATAGAAAGCTTGAGTTCAAGCCCAGTGAAAGTAAGCCTCCTGACAAAATTGCAGAGGAGGCAAAACGCGCGTCGAGGTGTGGTTACAGACCATATAGCCCTTCCATCATGGCCACAGGTAATTGATTGTAAGATCTACTGACATGATTTTATTTTGACTGCATGTGCTAGCTTAGTGTGATCACTGTCATCATAGATATCTGTGCACATAGAGCTGTCACTGTGAGCCAGTCTATCCACCTATGAACACTTGCATCCGCAATAACATTAGACATTTATTGTTGATATAGACTATATATTTTCTATTATGACTTTATGCTAATATTCAGAATCATGGGGCTATCTGAGTATTTTTTCAGGATATTATGGTCTGATTTTCTAGTATTTCTGTCACTGTTTGTTTGTTCCATGTGTGACAGGGAATATAGTGCCCCTGTCGTTTCTTTCACTGTATTTTAACCTTTATCAGTATATTTAATAAAATTGGTACATTTTATCATTATTGATCGTATTGCTTTTTCTATATCGCTATGGGTATATGTTTTACAGTTCCTGTCTGACTTTTACACCTTTCAAACTTCAAGGAAATTTGTCAGCAATATCAACCCTCCTAAGCCATCTCTATGGGTATGTAGGTCATATGAAGCTGAATTAAATGATGCCTTGATATCTGCGATTTGATGTCTTATTCCAGAGAAATCTACATTTTTCTTATATGCAAATGAGCTGTTCCAGGCTATGGGCCAGACACTATTCTGCCTCCAGAGTTTATTTTGGGCCAGACACTAATCTGCCTCCAGAGTTTATTTTTAATAAAAGGAGGCTTTACCAGTGTGATATGTGATGACTGCTCTCCTGATCTTTGATTATACCTGACACATCTGCAGGTTTCTCTCAGCTTCCATCTCACAGGCAGACAGGGTTACAATATTCTAGCAATACAGCAGAGCTGTGAGAGCTGCAGCTGCTAACCTGATTGTAAGGAGACAAAGTTCTGCTCTACTGTTCTGTGTTAGTTACACGTCTCACGCTGGGAACTCATAAGGAAAACATTGATTTCTCCTTCGCCTCATTGGGGGACACGTGGGTGTATGCTGCTGCCACCAGGAGGCTGACACTAAGTAATACAAAGAAAGTTAGCTCCTCCCCTGCAGTATACGCCCTCCTGCTGGCTCTCAGCTAACCAGTTCTTGCTTAGTGTCCGTAGGAGGCACATGGACTGGTCTGCTATTCAGACCCAAAGAACTCTTTTTACTTTTACAACGGACGAAGAGGGCGACGGATTCTTTCATGTTCCGCTCTCCCCCGAACCAACAACAGGCGAGCACAGGAGTTTCACCTCTCCGTTTCCTCTCCTGCGACGTGGGAAGCCACTGCCTGAGCTGATTTTAGGGGCGACGGGCCCCTTCAAGGGCACCGATCTCCCCCCTCCCTTATCAGACAAGCACTGGAGTGGCACCTCCAGTATCCTCTTCTGCAGCCAGGCCCATTGCCGGACATTCAGCCCTGCCCACCGGGTTTTACCCTCGGCTGTTCAGAGGCACTTTCCAGCGTGGCGTCCGAGCAGCCCCCACTGCACCACCACTATTAAGAGCGGATGGTTCCTCTCCTCCTCCCTGCTAAAGGGATCATGGATTGAGGACTTTTCATATCCCTGCACCGTCCAAACAGCAGCAACAGCACAGGATCTTTTTTCTACCTTCTGACCTGCTGAACAAAGCTGCATACTGGGGTAAGTGCCGGGACTCGAGCGGTTGGAGGGCTCTGCGCATCCGGCGGCTTTTTCCCTCGTTCGGCGCCGGCTGGCTTCAAAATTTAGCCCCCGGCTTCGGTTTTGTGTAGGCCACAACCCGGAACTCTGCCCATGCTAGGCCGCACTTCAGGCTCCGCCCCCCTATTCAGGCGCCTTTCATTCAGGACGAGAGGTCTACTCTCGGCGGCCATCTTCATCCTCCTGCCATTTCCGGACACGAGCTCATCCGGAAGTGGCTGCTGCACGCACCGGCGGTACTCAGCGCTGAGGACAGCGCTATTCCAGATGGGGGACTCAGAATCTCGGTAAGGAGAATCCTCCCTCCGCACCCCCCCCCCCGCACGCACCCCGGCAGCATAAAGGGACTAGCGCTCCCTGTTTTTAATACTTAAGACCTGCAATCCCTGGTTGTCCAGCAGACTCTGGTCTTAAAGGCACAGGCCTTAAGGGTACATGACCGCATTCCCTGGTCTTAAAGACACATGCCCCTTATAGGTACATGTCCAGCTTTCCCTGGCTTTAACACATGACCAGCATTCCCTGGTCTTAAAGGTTCCCTAGTTTTAAAAAGGGGCACATTACCAGCATTCTCTGCTCTTCAAGTCATGACCAGCCAGGAGCCGGTCACCTTCCACAGAGTACTTAGTTCAAATGAGCTCAGGAGCCGCCGCCGATCCCGGCTCTTCCCAGAGTACCTAGTTCCCCTCAAGGGGCTTCACCTCTGGCGTAATCCTTGAAAAATGCCCCGGTCTTAAAGGCACATGACCAGCATGCCCTGGTCTTAAAGGCATATGACCAGCACGCCCTGGTCTTAAACGCACATGGCCAGTATTCCTGGTCTTAAAGGCGCATGACCAGTATTCCTGGTCTTAAAGGCACGTGACCAGTATTCCCTGGTCTTAAAGGCGCATGACCAGTATTCCTTGGTCTTAAGGGCGCATGACCAGTATTACCTGGTCTTAAAGGCACATGACCAGTATGCCCTGGTCGTAAAAGCACATGACCAGTATGCCCTGGTCTTAAACGCACATGACCAGTATGCCCTGGTCTTAAAGGCACATGACCAGTATGCCCCGGTCTTAAAGGCACATGACCAGTATGCCCTGGTCTTAAAGGCACATGACCAGTATGTCCTGGTCTTAAAGGCACATGACCAGTAGGCCCTGGTTCTTAAAGGCACATGACCAGTATGCCCTCCTAAAGGCACAAGACCAGTATTCCCTAGTCTTAAAGGCGCATGACCAGTATTTACTGGTCTTAAGGGCACATCATCAATCCAAAGCTGGTCATCCTAACTGAGCTCTGGAGCCTTCCGCCGCTCATCCCCTAACCACAACCCATGGTTTCTCTGACCAAGAGATTGAATCCATCTGTGAACCCTCTGTGGCTCGGAGTGCTCGCAGGACCGATATATATGGTCCCTCTCCTACATGGGAGCCGTCGGCTAGCAGGGGCCGCAAGTGTTCTAGAAAAACGTACAGGCGTCTAGAAAACGGAAGTTTTCATTTCCTGATCTCTCCCCTATGAATTGTTGAGAGCAACGCTGAATATGGATCGCATATTGCCTTGGATTGCCAGTGCTTCAGCAAAAGAGGGACTCTCCTATTTATACCATCAACAAATTGACGAGCGATTCACTGGATAGAAGCCTCTAAGTAGGTTGCCATACCTGGTCTGTTTTTTTATGGGCGACGGATCCTTTAAAGGGCACCGATTTCCCCCCCCCCCCCACATCTTCAGCAGGCGAACACATGCAGCGTCGCCTCCATGTATCCTCTTCTGCATCCAGGCCTAACGCCAGACAACCTGCCCTGTCCACCCGGGGACCTCAACTCTGAGGATGTACAGAGGCACATATTTTTGGCGTCCGAGCACCCCCCTTTGTATCACCACTATTTAGCGGATGATGCAAGAAAGCGGACGATTCCTCTCCACGTCCCTGTTAAGAGGATGGTGGATCGAGGGTTCCTAATTTTCTACTCTGCACAACGATGGCAAGAGACCTGCTGGAAGCAGCCCCGCATTCTGCCACTTGGCAGACTAACCGGGTAGAATTTCTTGTGGTATACCTACCAGTATCCCTGCCCGATGTATCATCAATTAAAATACCACAGACGGTCGGATAGCAAATCTGGTTCGTTCCGTCTTGTGGTTTCGGGTTCAGCGCTCTACCCTTCTTTAGCCGCCACATGGTTGCTTGTCCAATAGTCTCCTAGTCAGAGACCTTAACTACTTCGATTCAAATCAAATCTTCTGAGCGGGAGAATAACAAGGGATCGTATCTCTTCTACAGACCCATCCAGCAGTGGAAGCGTTGTCCAGGACAGTCTAGATCTAAGGAATCTTGGTTTCAAAAAGGAGGGAATGAAAAGTAAGATCATTCCTGGACCTCAAACTTCTAACAACCTTTCACAAGGTCCTCCTTTTCCAGATGGAGTTCCTCCGCTCAGCCATTACTTCAACAGAAAAAAGTGGAGTTTTCTGGCATCCATCGACATTCGGGGTTCTTACCCTCACATGCCTATTTTTTCCCCTCTACAATAATCTCTTCGCCTTTCCATTCGCGAACAGCATTTTCAAGTCACGACCTTGCCCTCCGGCCTGGCTACCACACCAGAGTGGTCGCAAGGGTCATAGCGGTTGTCATGTGCTTCTTGCACCCTAGAAGCATGGTCATCCTGCCCTTCTGGGTCGACTTTCTAGCCGCTCTTCAAGGACTACGCTGAGTCGTCTATATCACTTGCAATACTCTCTCACTTGGGCTAGCAGCTAAACTTAGACAAGTTTTTTCCTCATTCCCAGCCCAGCAGATCCTCTTTGAGGATGATCCTGCACAAGAAGGATGATAATTCTCTCTCGAGTCAAGGTCGTGGCCCTTCAACATGGAGCTTGTGCACTTGATCACTCATTCCCTCGATTCATTCAATTCGCTAGGAGGGTTCTGAGGAAAAAGTCGACAATGGAAGAAGTTTCTTTCGCTCCGCTCGTTTTCAGCAAGTGAATCAGACTTTCAAAGGTAGTCTCTAAGCTCCTTCCTCATCCAGAGCCTTCTCCTGGTCCAATGGTTATTAGGGAATACCAATGCCAGTCTTCTTCTCCCGATCATTTCTCTGGGGATCCAAACGGTACGGCTAATCCTACAGCAGGTCCACTGCCTTCAGGCGGGTCAACCATCCGTCTTCAATTGGATAATGCCACGGCTGTGCCATACGTCAATCATCTAGCAGGTACCCACAGTCAAGCGCCATGACCGAGGTACCTCGCACTCTCTGATGGGCCAAGATCTATCATTTGGTGATCTCAACAGTACATATCCCTGGAGCAGAACACTGGGCGGCTGACATATTCAGCCATCAGGGTTTCTCCTCAAGTGAGTGGGAACTTCACTCGGAAGTCTTCCTTCAGATCTGCCTTCACTGGAGTACTCCAGATGTAGGTCGGATGGCGTCCAAGCTGAACGCCAATGTACTCCAGTTCATGGTTTGGCCTCAAGATCCAAGACCATCTCAGTGCATGCTCTGTTCTTCCATGGTACCAATTTCCATAACCCCTCTTCCACTACGTCTGAGATCTTTTTGGAAGCAGAAAGGGCCCCAGTGATCCCGGGAGACCCTCTCTGACCATGTCAGGTTTTTCTCACTTGCGGTGCTAGTATTTTTCCGTCTTATTTCGACAAAACTGGAAATATGGTCTTTCTCGCAGGGAGCCTTCACCTGTAGTTCTTCCCTACCGCGTACCGTTACATCTGTGGGACCTTAATGGTCCTGGGGATCTTACAGTAGACTCCTTTTTTCTATCCAGAAAGACTTTACTATCAGGGAAGGTCACTCCCCCTTTTTTCTCTGCGTTCTTGTCATCCTGATGAGTCTTCAGAGCTCGCCGCTCTTTCAGTCTTTTTTCCTTATTACCATCAAAGCAAGGTTGCCCTCAAGCCATCCCCTTCCCTCGTTGCCAAGGTGGTTTTGTATTCCCACTGTTGCAGGGGCATCGTCCTCTCATCTCTTTCGGCTTCAGTCCACAAAACAGAAGGGGTTCTCCATAATCTGGAAGAAGTGAGTGCTCCGAGCGGGTACGTATCGAGGACGGCGTCCTTCCGAAGGTTGGACACTTTACTTGGGCTTCTCGATGGTAGGTAGGCTTCCTGACGGTCACAGGAAGGGTTTAGCCATTTCATCGGCCATGTTAACCTGGTGGATTCTTTTCACCATCCAGGAGTCCTTCCGTGCTAGATGTCAGCCTATCTCCCTGTCTGAGGGCTCTAGGCACAAGACGTCGGCAAGCACGACCGCAAGCTTACGAATTCCTCCAGTCCGCATGCATTCTTGAAGCACTATAATTCACACATTCCCATAGATGTGAGTCTGGGCAGGCGGACTTTGCAGGCAGCGGTGGCGCACTTGTCAGTAGCGGTTACACGACCTGATCTGATGTTGTCCCCACCCAGGGACTGCTTTGGGACGTCCCATGGTCTGTGTCCCCCAATGAGGCGAAGGAGAAATAGGGATTTTTGTGTACTCACCGTAAAATCCTTTTCTCCGAGCCATTCATTGGGGGACACAGCTCCCTCCCTATTATTAGTTTGTACTTGTTTTTATCATTTGATATGTTATACTCTCCTTTATAATGTGATATGCTATATGCTTATATGTTATAATTGATCTCCTACTGCTTTTGCACCGAACTGGTTAGCTGGGAGCCAGCAGGAGGGTGTATACTGCAGGGGAGGAGCTAACTTTCTTTGTATTACTTAGTGTCAGCCTCCTGGTGGCAGCAGCATACACCCATGGTCTGTGTCCCCCAATGAATGGCTCGGAGAAAAGGATTTTACGGTGAGTACACAAAAATCCCTATTTCTCTGGAATGAGACATCTGATCACAGATATCAAGGTATCATTTTATTCAGCTTCCTATGACCTACATGACCTACATAACCATATAGACAGCTTAGGAGGGTGGATCCTACTGACAGATTCCCTTTGAGCTGACCATTAGTGATGAGCGAATATACTCGCTACTCAAGATTTCCCGAGCACGCTCGGGGGTCCTCTGAGTATTTTTTAGTGCTCGGAGATTTAGTTTTTCTTGCCGCAACTGAATGATTTACATCTGTTAGCCAGCATAAGTACATGTGGGGGTTGCCTGGTTGCTAGGGAATCCCCACATGTAATCAAGCTGGCTAATAGATGTAAATCATTCAGCTATTAGCCAGCTTGATTACATGTGGGGATTCCCTAGCAACCAGGCAACCCCCACATGTACTTATGCTGGCTAACAGATGTAAATCATTCAGTTGCGGCAAGAAAAACTAAATCTCCGAGCACTAAAAAATACTCGGAGGACACCCGAGCGTGCTGGAGAAATATCGAGTAACGAGTACATTCCCTCATCACTACTGGCCATGCATGAGATGGAGATCTACAGACCTCCCAATATACATTGGCTCAGCAGTCATGTGTTTTCAACATGGAGAGAAGTGTCTGGCGGCCGCTTATCTCCACTGAAAATAAAACAATCAGGCTTTGAAATTCCACCTCTTTCCCTCCCCGACATCGCAATTCAGGCCATGCCGTCTTTCTGATGGATCACACCCCCTTGTCAAGCATGTCAAAAGATCTAATCTAAAACGCATAACTAAATAATAAATCCGGTGTAGATGATGCTGGAATTCTGGTGCATGTAGCTCAGTAAATCAGCGGAGTTTCTTTTATTTTTCTCAGGATCCCAGTGCTCCTTCAGCCTGTGACACTGGGAGACGGCGTTTCGTTGACAAACTAACGTGGAAAGACGACGACTTGTCAGATAGCGACAGTGACTGCATCGGAGAAACCGTGAAACGTCACTATAAGGTTACGGATCCTTATGGAGTGTTGGATCTGGTCTTTATGTCTGATGTTTTTTAGTGGGGAAAAAATGTCTGCTTTTTATTACCTTTTTATTTTAGTCAAAATATGGCCAACATTCAGTATTGAATCATTTCACATTATACCTTTATAGCGATGAGCGTATTAAAGGGAATCGGTCAGTAGATTTTTGCTATGTAGTCTTGGATCAGGCTGAGACCCTAATTCCAGTGTGTGACTTACTAAGCTTTGTGCCGCTGTTTAAAAAAAATCATTGTGTTATATCAGCAGGAGATTATCGCTACAGGACTAGGTGTCATGTGCCTCTCAGTCATCTGCTTTGTGTAACCCCGACCACATTACCGATTGGCAGCTTTCTGTCAATATACAGTGTAGACAGGAAGCTGCCAATCAGTGATGTGGGCGGTTTGTACAGGGGTCACCATTCTGAGATCAGCAGAGAAAACAGGGATTATATCAAAATGACATCAAGCAGCCCCAGAAGTGACACATCACTGGAATCGGGCTCTGCCTCTACATGATGCTGCTCTCAGATTACATAGCAAAAACCTGCTGGCCAATTCTATTTAAACGGCTGTATGTTATACTCCAGTTCACCTGCAGAGGCCACTGCAGGGAATATGGGCAGGCAAAGGCAAAATCAACTGATCGTCCCATGTGGCACCGAGAGGCTTATCAGTATTAGTCCAGCACAGTCCTGGTAACAGTTCATCCATGCCACCTCAGTGCCAGCGCTCCAGAGAAGACCAGAGATGACGAGCAAGAAAGGCATGTTATATTAGGTGTCTAACAAGGCTAATAAAGTAATTACAAATTTGAACTAAAAAAACCCCCCAAAAAAATAGGAAAAAGATCAGGCTAACTTGTGTTTTTCTTGCAATAGTTGGGACGATCTAGTCATCATGCGGACTACTTTGTCTTCCTGTGTCACCTCCTGAATCCAGTGCTGAAGACCTATGAGAGCGTGGCATTATTCCTGCAGGCGCATGGCAGCGGCATGTGTGAGCACGGTATGAAGGCATAGGAGTCTAAAAAGAACTTGTATCACAGATAAATGGCCACCAAAGTGCTCATCTCTGTCCTGTGGCTGCTATATTATCTGGTGCTAGCTCCGATCCCTATTTTACCACCTGGGTGCCCACGGGGGATATTAGGTTGCTCATGGCGCCCCCTTGTGATGCAATCGTGGATTGCTATTGGATTCACCATGACAATTGTGGTCAACTAAAAGCTCGCCCCTGTTTTCCACCATCTTCGTTCTCTTGTGAATCCCAGGGGCTGAGCTTCATAAGACTTAATTGAC
Source organism: Ranitomeya variabilis (assembly GCF_051348905.1). NCBI lineage: Eukaryota > Metazoa > Chordata > Amphibia > Anura > Dendrobatidae > Ranitomeya > Ranitomeya variabilis. The sequence continues at coordinate 90,939,408 of NC_135236.1, forward strand.
AATATGCTGTGATGCAAAAGTATTACAATACAGTGTACATGTGGTTTCTGGTTCAAGTGCCATTGGGAGACTAAAATATTAAAAAAATAAAGTTTCAAACATGTTTTAAAACTTTATTAAAAAGTTTTATTAAAGACCGCCCTTTTTCAATTAAGAAAAATAAAATAATGATAATTAAAAAAAAACAAAAACATTTTGGATATCGCTCTGTCTGCAAAATTGCAATCTATTAAAATATGAAACTGCATAGGAAAATAAATGAATATGGCCAAATTTGTGTTTTTCGGTCACCTTTCATCAGCAAAAAAAAAAAAAAGGGAAGAACAAGTGAACAACATTAACCCCTTCCTGACATCAGACGTACTATCCCGTCGAGGTGGGGTGGGCCCGTATGACCACCGACGGGATAGTACGTCATCACCGATCAGCGGCGCTCACGGGGGGAGCGCGGCCGGGTGTCAGCTGCATATCGCAGCTGACATCCGGCACTATGTGCCAGGAGCGGTCATGGACCGCCCCCGGCACATTAACCCCCGGCACACCGCGATCAAACATGATCGCAGTGTACCGGCGGTATAGGGAAGCATCGCGCAGGGAGGGGGCTCCCTGCGGGCTTCCCTGAGACCCCCGGAGCAACGCGATGTGATCGCGTTGCTGCGAGGGTCTCCTACCTCCTTCCTGGCTGCAGGTCCCGGATCCAAGATGGCCGCGGCATCCGGGTCCTGCAGGGAAGGAGGTGGCTTACCGAGTGTCTGCTCAGAGCAGACACTTGGTAAGCCTGCAGCCCTGCACAGCAGATCGTCGATCTGGCAGAGTGCTGTGCACACTGCCAGATCAATGATCTGTGATGTCCCCCCCCTGGGACAAAGTAAAAAAGTAAAAAAAAAATTTTTCCACATGTGTAAAAAAAAATTAAAAAAAATTCCTAAATAAATAATAATAAAAAAATATATATTATTCCCATAAATACATTTCTTTATCTAAATAAAAAAAACAAAACAATAAAAGTACACATATTTAGTATCGCCGCGTCCGTAACGACCCGACCTATAAAACTGCCCCACTAGTTAACCCCTTCAGTAAACACCGTAAGAAAAAAAAAAAAAAAACGAGGCAAAAAACAACGCTTTATTACCATACCGCCGAACAAAAAGTGGAATAACACGCGATCAAAAAGACTGATATAAATATCCATGGTACCGCTGAAAACGTCATCTTGTCCCGCAAAAAACAAGCCGCCATACAGCATCATCAGCAAAAAAATAAAAAAGTTATAGTCCTGAGAATAAAGCGATACCAAAATAATTATTTTTTCTATATTTTAGTTTTTATCGTATAAAAGCGCCAAAACATAAAAAAATGATATAAATGAGATATCGCTGTAATCGTACTGACCCGACGAATAAAACTGCTTTATCAATTTTACCAAACGCGGAACGGTATAAACGCCTCTCCCAAAAGAAATTCATGAATAGCAGGTTTTTGGTCATTCTGCCTCACAAAAATCGGAATAAAAAGCGATCAAAAACGGTCACGTGTCCGAAAATGTTACCAATAAAAACGTCAACTCGTCCCGCAAAAAACAAGACCTCACATGACTGTGGAGCAAAATGTGGAAAAATTATAGGTCTCAAAATGTGGAGACGCAAAAACTTTTTTGCTATAAAAAGCGTCGCTGGTTTCACACTTGCGTTTTTGTCTGCAGCGTTTTTTGCACAAAAAAACGCATGCGTTTTTTCCCTATATTTAACATTGAAAACGCATGCGGTTTTTTTGTACGCGTTTGGTCGCGTTTTCAAACGCATGCGTTTTTTTTCTGCATGCGTTCATTTTCAGAAATACAACCTGCAGTATTTTCTTGCGTTTTTAAGCACATGCGTTTGTTTGCGTTAAAAACGCATGCATTTTTATCGAAAAAAACCAGAAAACACACTGAAAAGCCACCCACCACCATCAAGGTGATAAAGGGATCCAAACCCTAACCCTAACTCTACCCCTAACCTCACCCCTAACCGTTTAATGAACATTTTCTGACAGTCATAGTGCCACGTATTTCAGTGCCACGTATTTCAGTGCCACGTATTTCAGTGCCACGTATTTCAGTGCCACGTATTTCAGTGCCACGTATCACGTATTTCAGTGCCACGTGTTTCAGTGCCACGTATTTCAGTGCCACGTATCACGTATTTCAGTGCCACATATTTTAGTACCACGTATTTCAGTGCCACGTATTTCAGTGCCACGTATTTCAGTGCCACGTATTTCAGTGCCACGTATCACGTATTTCAGTGCCACGTGTTTCAGTGCCACGTATTTAAGTGCCACGTATCACATATTTCAGTGCCACGTATTTCAGTGCCACGTATTTCAGTGCCACGTATTTCAGTGCCACGTATTTCAGTGCCACGTATTTCAGTGCCACGTATTTCAGTGCCACGTATCACATATTTCAGTGCCACGTATTTCAGTGCCACGTATTTCAGTGCCACGTATTTCAGTGCCACGTTTTTCAGTGCCACGTTTTTCAGTGCCACGTATTTCAGTGCCACGTATCACGTATTTCAGTGCCACGTGTTTCAGTGCCACGTATTTCAGTGCCACGTATTTCAGTCACGTTTAGGGTTAGGGTTAGGGCTAGGGTTAGGGCTAGGGTTGGAGGTAAAGTTAGGGTTGGGGCTAAAGTTAGGGTTGGGGCTAAAGTTAGGGTTGGGGCTAAAGTTAGGGTTAGGGTTTGGATTACATTTACGTTTGGATTAGGGTTGGGATTAGAATTATGGGTTGTGTCAGGGCTAGGGGTGTGGTTAGGGTTACCGTTGGGATTAGGGTTAGGGGTGTGTTTGGGTTAGGGTTTCAGGTAGAATTGGGGAGTTTCCACTGTCCAGGCACATCAGGGGCTCTCCAAGCGCGACATGGCGTCCAATCTCAATTCCAGCCAATTCTGCGTTGAAAAAGTAAAACAGTGCTCCTTCCCTTCCGAGCTCTCCCGTGCGCCCAAAAAGGGGTTTACCCCAACATATGTGTTATCAGCGTACTCGGGACAAATTGAACAACAACTTCTGGGGTCCAAGTTCTCTTGTTATCCTTAGGAAAATAAAAATTTGGGGGGCTAAAAATCATTTTTGTGGGAAAAAAAAGATGTTTTATTTTCACGGCTCTGCGTTATAAACTGTAGTGAAACACTTGGGGGTTCAAAGTTCTCACAACACATCTAGATAAGCTCCTTGGGAGGTCTAGTTTCCAATATGGGGTCACTTGTGGGGGGTTTGTACTGTTTGGGTACATCAGGGGCTCTGCAAATGCAACGTGACACCTGCAGACCAATCCATTTAAGGCTGCATTCCAAATGGCGCTCCTTCCCTTCCGAGCTCTGTCATGCACCCAAACAGTGGTTCCCCCCCACATATGGGGTATCAGCGTACTCAGGACAAATTGGACAACAACTTTTGGGGTCTAATTTATCCTGTTACCCTTGTGAAAATACAAAACTGGGGGCTAAAAAATCATTTTTGTGAAAAAAAAAAAAAGAATTTTTATTTTCACGGCTTTGCGCTATAAACTTTAGTGAAACACTTGGGGGTTCAAAGTTCTCAAAACACATTTAGATAAGTTCCTTGGGAGGTCTAGTTTCCAATATGGGGTAACTTGTGGGGGGTTTGTACTGTTTGGGTACATCAGGGGCTCTGCAAATGCAACGTGACGGCTGCTGACCAATCCATTTAAGTCTGCATTCCAAATGGCGCTCCTTCCCTTCCGAGCTCTGTCATGCGCCCAAACAGTGGTTCCCCCCCACATATGGGGTATCAGCGTACTCAGGACAAATTGGAAAACAAATTTTGGGGTCCAATTTATTCTGTTACCCTTGTAAAAATACAAAGCTGGGTGCTAAAAAATCATTTTTGAGAAAAAAAATAAAAATTATTTTCACGGCTCTGCGTTATAATCTGTAGTGAAACACTTGGGGGTTCAAAGCTCTCAAAACACATCTAGATAAGTTCCTTAGGGGGTCTACTTTCCAAAATGGTGTCACTTGTAGGGAGTTTCAATGTTTAGGCACATCAGGGGCTCTCCAAACGCAACATGGCGTCCCATCTCAATTCCAGTCAATTTTGCATTGAAAAGTCAAATGGCGCTCCTTCCCTTCCAAGCTCTGCCATGCGCCCAAACAATGGTTTACACCCACATATGGGGTATCAGCGTACTCAGGACAAATTGCACAACATTTTTTGGGGTCCAATTTCTTCTCTTACCCTTGGGAAAATAAAAAATTGGGGGCGAAAAGATCATTTTTGTGAAAAAATATGATTTTTTATTTTTACGGCTCTGCATTATAAACTTCTGTGAAGCACTTGGTGGGTCAAAGTGCTCACCACACATCAAGATAAGTTCCTTAGGGGGTCTACTTTCCAAAATGGTGTCACTTGTAGGGGGTTTCAGTGTTTAGGCACATCAGGGGCTCTCCAAACGCAACATGGCGTCCCATCTCAATTCCAGTCAATTTTGCATTGAAAAGTCAAATGGCGCTCCTTTCCTTCGGAGCTCTGCCATGTGCCCAAACAGTGGTTTACCCCCGCATATGGGGTATCAGCGTACTCAGGACAAATTGTACAACAACTTTGGGGGTCCATTTTCTCCTGTTACCCTTGGTAAAATAAAACAAATTGGAGCTGAAATAAATTTTGTGTGAAAAAAAGTTAAATGTTCATTTTTATTTAAACATTCCAAAAATTCCTGTGAAACACCTGAAGGGTTAATAAACTTCTTGAATGTGGTTTTGAGCACCTTGAGGGGTGCAGTTTTTAGAATGGTGTCACACTTGAGTATTTTCTATCATATAGACCCCTCAAAATGACTTCAAATGAGATGTGGTCCCTAAAAAAAAATGGTGTTGTAAAAATGAGAAATTGCTGGTCAACTTTTAACCCTTATAACTCCGTCACAAAAAAAAAATTTGGTTCCAAAATTGTACTGATGTAAAGTAGACATGTGGGAAATGTTACTTATTAAGTATTTTGCGTGACATATGTCTGTGATTTAAAGGCATAAAAATTCAAAGTTGGAAAATTGCAAAATTTTCAAAATTTTCGCCAAATTTCCATTTTTTTCACAAATAAACGCAAGTTATATCGAATAAGTTTTACCACTAACATGAAGTACAATATGTCACGAGAAAACAATGTCAGAATCGCCAAGATCCGTTGAAGCGTTCCAGAGTTATAGCCTCATAAAGGGACAGTGGTCAGAATTGTAAAAATTGGCCCGGTCATTAACGTGCAAACCACCCTTGGGGGTGAAGGGGTTAAATAGCCTAAAATGGTGCAATTAAAAACTGCAGCTGGCAAGAGTCACACCCTCACACGACTCCATCGAGAGAACTGTTGAAAAGAAGGTGCGAGTGTCAGGAAATGGTGACACGAGCCAAAGTTTTAAAAAGTGACCCCCAGGATAATGTTACCAGGTGACTTTTGCCGCAAATGTCATTATTTAGTATATTATTTGGTAAGGGAAATGGCACAATTCAAAACTACAGCTACAAAAAACAAGATCTTAAAACGCTATCTGGACGGTAAAATAAAGTTATGATTTAAAGGGAAAAAAATGAAAATAGGCTCAGATTGAAAGGGGTAAAAGAGCTTTAATGCACATAAAGTAGTGGCATATCGCTAGATCTGGTGGCAGTCCGACCTCTAGGCCCCTCACTGATCTGAGAATGTGGGGGTGCAGCAATGGTTAAATATTGTGGTCCTTCACAGCTTTTTTCTGCACAGTTACCTCATTAGAAAGGCGCTATTCTGTCCAGTGGGGGCAGGGGAAGACTAGAGGATTAGTACTGCACCCCTTCATTGTCAGGTCCCAGGGGTCGTACCCCCACTCATCACATTGCGAGTAGCATCCGATGAGTCTCTCATGTGAGAGAATGGGATACTATATACAAATGACCGTGAGGTCAAACTCTGCTGCGAGCGGGATCCAAGTGTCATTTATCCGCGATCCCTTTCTCTCGCATGCGAGAATCGGATCACACGGAGAAGATGGAGACTTTAATTTCTCCCTGTCGGCGTATGTCAGGCGGCACTGGGATGACATCCGAGTGCAAGCCAATGTTTTGCACGAGCCATAGACTTGTAAGTGTGCGCGTGGTCCGATGTACGCTGCCAGCTGCAGCATGCAGACTCTGCACACGAGTATAAATGCTAGTCGGCACTGCCCCATAGTGTAACACTGCAGCGAGTGCCATCCGATGAAACTTGTCCCAGTTATACGCTGGCTACATGCAAGTGTGATACCAAATCCTAATAATATGACATCATGTTACAAGATGGGGATAGTCATTTAACCCTGGGGTCCATGGTCACTTATAGTGTTGAAAAAGGCATTAAATGGCTTCTGTAAGTTGTATATGTGTTTTGCTGATGTTGGCTTAACGTCAAACGTGACAAGTTTTAGCTCTTAGTTTATTCTCCCTGCAACCTGAATGTTCTGCCTTTTTTTTTCTTCCTAAATCTACATTATGGTTCCAAAGATATGGCCTTTATGGTCTTTTCCAATGGGGCGTGGCTCTGCAAAATTCCACTATGAGCCACACCCCCTCGGAAAGACCATAAATATGATCACTAAAGCCCATTTCTTAGCAATGTCGCCCTATAGGAATCGTTACACATATTGTAATACTTGTTACTTTGGCATTGTTGAGGATTTTCATGGCGGTACGTAGCTATACTATTGCTGCAGCTCTGTAGGGGGCAGGTTCCATCGTTACATGGGTAAGAGAACTTACGGATGCTTTACTCACAGAGCTGGAGACGGACTATGTCACCCGGGTGCACCAGAACCTGCTGCAGGCGGCTACCGAGGACCACTCAAATGGTGAGTTCACATTTGCTAATTTATAAAATATTTGCAGATCTGCACTTCTGATTGCTATATCCTTTAGCTCTAGAAATCCACAAGCGTCTTCATAAATGCCGTAGTCCCATTTTTAGCACATGGAAGGGGATAATGACAAATTTAAAGGGGCGCTGGTCTCTGCAGGTAAATGCTGTGTAAAACATGTGCAGGTGTCTTAACTGGATGAAAATGATGTCACCTGCTGCCAATCATCGGAGCGGTGCTGGGGCGGGGAGCAGTCAGCACTCACTACTCAAGGATCAGGCCCAAATCTGCAGATTAACACTATGGCTGCACATAAATACATTTTTTTCTTTTTCAGGAGCTGACGGGTTCTCGTTAAAGTGTGTTTCTATCTCCCTCCTCCCCCTGTACCCTATAGTGGCACCTTTGCTAATAATAATATCAGCAGGTACCCATCATCTAAAGATCCAGCAATGCATCTCTGCTGCCGATTAGGGGAATGTTTACCAGCTGAAGCGGTGACGGTCTGTTAACAGCGCTGCAGCCGATCACTGACTTGATGCAATCAGTAGGAACGATGAGCACCGGCTGATTTTTGTATTTTTTAAATATGCTATGGCGTGCTGAAAGCTGAAGTTGGAAAACTTATTTAATACATTCAACCTACCCCATACCTGCTGGGGAATATGGCTATTTCCTTATGTGTAGTAGGTGGCTATGCTCTCTATAGGAAGGCATGGGGCTGACCGAGTCTGCAGCGTTTCTTGTAAGCATGGAGCTGTGCCGTTCCTGAGTAACATGCAACACTTGGTGTAATGTGCCGTCTTCAGGTGGAGTTAAAGGAACCCTTCAGGTTAACTTTATTACTGAAGCTATGGCTGTATGGTGATCTGAAGTGCCTGCATTGAGCATTCAAGCTTCAAAGCCACATGCAAATTGGCCTGGAGGTGCATTGGGGGCCTGCAATATACCCTGCTGTCTTAAGGTTCAAAGCCATTCCTTCTGCCCGATGTCTATAAGGGGCAATGTCCACCAGATGGACCAAATACCAGCCCCAGTGCGCCTTCAGCCACAGGTACGCAGGGATTTGGCATTCTTCAGGGAAAGTTCTTTATGCCTTAAAGTGGCAAGTCATTTCAACAGATACCTACCTCGCAGAAAGGGAAGTGGATTTTGGCTTTCACACGGCGCACAACACTACTAGAAAGAGATATGTGTCATGACAGATCAACCTTCTGTAGCTAAAGGGCATTTTCCCTCTACTTCAAGGTTATTTGGTCAGGTGTCCCTAAGGCTGCCGTCACACGATCAGTATTTGGTCAGTATTTTACATCAGTATTTGTAAGCCAAAACCAGGAGTGGGTGATAATTGCAGAAGTGGTGCATATGTTTCTATTATACTTTTCCTCTAATTGTTCCACTCCTGGTTTTGGCTTACAAATACTGAGGTAAAATACTGACCAAATACTGCTGGTGTGTCGGCAGCCTAAGTCTGCATGCCGGAGTAGACAATTTGGCTGTGGACTTTCTCAGTCAAGTGAGACTCTAACCAGGTGAATAGTTTCTTCATCTACATAAAAGAAAAAGTAGTGCAGCACAACCAATAATAGTTTCTTCAGCTAGTAGACTTCTCCAGATCTGTCAGAGAAGGCCACTCCAGACAAGTACCTTTTGTGGTCCATCTAAATCAGAGGGTTCCAGTTTACATGGACAGATCGAGACCCATTTGTTCTCACAGTGGCCAACTTCGTCACTCCATAGGAAGGGTTCCACCTTCTTAACCCTCTTTTGCCTTTCCTAAGCTACATTCTGGCCTCATATGGTCAGATATGTTGATTTGATCAACTTTTTCAGACATACCTTGGCCTCTTCATCGATGGCCAAGGTCGGCTTTGCATTGTACTTTAGCTTCAGCTGCATGTAATTGTGCTTTAGTTGAAGCCGCCTTCCAAGATCACGGGGTCTTTTTGAATGTCATCCCGAATGACCTCAAAGCGTGGAAATATCGTTGCAAGGGGAAGGTCAATTTTCTCTGGGGTGAGCATTGTAGTATCTATTTATTGTTATGTTTCAGTCCTCGGAATCTGTCTTCTCTCCTGCCAAATTTTGAGCAGGGTCTGGGTCTAGCTTACTTTAAAAGGTCAAATCTCAGTCCTTTCAATTGTCTCACTGCATACTCCAGCATTTCATTCTCCGGTAAAGAACCCTGGAATCGTAAACGAGTTGTCCGCAGGCATTGTGTAACTGCAGACTGATGAATTGTGTGGGTGGGCGTCTTCTGACTGCATGTATGTGATTTCCTTACTCTCGGTCACATGAAAACTAGACTCGCCCGGCTTCTATCAATCGAAGAGAGATAGGAAAAGCATATAAAAGAATGTAGATTGCATACATGTGGTTGAGCGACTGCTACCTGGCACACGGCATAGAGGGGGGAGTCATGACATTTTCTATTAATAAATGTATCGCCTAATATTGAGCAGAATTAGGTATTCACCAATATACAGTATGAGCACACACACAGCCCCCTATATACAGTTAGGTCCAGAAATATTTGAATAGTGACAGGTTTTGGCATTTTAGCTGTTTAAGCCCATATTTATTATATAACTGTATCTTGAATATGTTTTGGTAAAGTGCAGACCCTCAGGTTTATTTGAGGGTGTTCGCATCTATTAACTAGTTAAATCCTGCTGTCAAACTCTTTGACAGCAGCATTTAACAAGCGCTTCCGGCTATCCGGCCGGAAATGCGTGTGGCCCCCATCACGTAATCGGAAGTCATCTGCATGTTGGCATGACAACCAGAGGTCTCCTTGAGACCTCTATGGTTGTTGATGCCGGATTGCTGTGAGCGCCACCCTGTGGTCGGCGCTCACAGCAATCCTGTAATTCTGCTACATAGAGGCAATCTGTTGCAGAGCTAGTCAAGTTGTGCCAGCTTCTAGCCTCCCATGGAGGCTATTGAAGCATGGCAAAAGTAAAACAAAAAGGTTTTTAACCCTCCGTCAGGGGCAATATGTTTCATAACGAGTTTAGGGGCTAGAAAATTGGCTATATTTTCCTTTTTAAAAAATTTCAATGCTCTAAAAGTGATCAGTTACCTTAATAGGAATGTAATAAATGAGAATACATATAATCAGGTGGAAAAAAAATGTTTAATAACCAGAAAAGTAATATGTTTCTATGTCTTGAGCATCCTCCTCACTCTCTCCATCTTGATCTGTATCAGACACATCTGGACATTCTTCCACATCATCTTATGAATCAATGTCACTTTCTTCCCATAAATCCTCTTACTGTAAGGGGTCTGTCTCATCATCAAGCAGTATATTTTGCACTTGCTCAACATGAAGGGCATTTGACAAGTCAAATATTCTCCTCGCCATTTCAGAAGAAAAGCTGAAGCAAGAGAGAGAATGTGTTAGGGCGCAATGTGCCTGAGAAGCACACTCTTATTTCTAACAAAACCTTCTATGACAAATCCACAAATTTAGCACTAGCTATTCATAAAACAAGCTAAAAAAACAATTGGGATGAATAAAATTAGCAAATTCTAACCGTCAAAGGTGTGACGCATTCAGGAGCAATGAGCCGGAGAAGCCAAAACACTGATATCTGATCTCCTGCAGTTCTGCAGCACAAGAGGCTTCTCAGGTTTCACACAGCTTTTAGGGTATGTGCACACGTTGCGGATTTCTTGCAGAAATTTCCTGAAGAAAACCGGAAATTTTCTGCAAGAAATCCGCATTTTTTTTTTTGCGGTTTTTTTCCGTTTTTTTTGCGTTTTTTTAGCATTCTGCAAGCGTAATTAGCTTGCAGAATGCTAAAGTTTTCCAAGCGATCTGTAGCATCGCTTGGAAAACTGACTGACAAGTTGGTCACACTTGTCAAACATAGCGTTTGACAAGTGTGACCAACTTGTTACTATAGATGCTGCTTTTGCAGCATCTATAGTAAAAGATAGAACGTTTAAAAATAATAAAAAAAATAAAAAAAAATGCTTATACTCACCCGCAGACATCAGATCTCCTCACCGGCGTCCATTCCTATAGCTGATGTGTGCGCGCAGGGCCTTCCATGACGTCACGGTCACGTGAGCGGTCTCGGCCAATCACAGGACAGTGACGTCATTCGGCAAGGTCCTTCACCGCACACCAGCTACAGGAACCGAAGCCAGCGTGCAGCACAGAGGCGGGAACACTTCGGGGGCCATCAGAGGGTGAGTATAGGACTATTTTTTATTTTAATTCTTATTTTTTTACCAATTATATGGTGCCCAGTGCGTGGAGGAGAGTCTCCTCTCCTCCACCCTGGGTACCAACCGCACATAATCTGCTTACTTCCCGCATCGTGGGCACAGCCCCGTGCGGGAAGTAAGCAGATCAATGGACCCCTAGGTGTGCGGAATCCCCTGCAATTCCGCATTTTAATGAACATGTTGCTTTTTTTTCCGCGATGCGATTTTTTCGCGGAAAAAAAGGCTACATTTGCACAAAAAATGCGGAATACACTGAAAATAATGGGAGGCATATGTTAGCGTTTTTTTCGCGTTTTTATCACGTTTTTATAGCGAAAAAAACGCGAAAAATACTGAACGTGTGCACATGGCCTTAAAGTTAGGAAGGTACTGGGAGGATGGTGTTTCCCAGACAAACCACTGAAAATAGAGAAATGAAACTAAGTGAGCTGCGCCTGTCAAATCAGTTGCCCCTGACGGAGGGTTAAAAATATGGAAAAAATAAAAAAATATATAAAAGTTTAAATCACCTACCTTTCGCCCCATTCAAAATAAAACTATAAAAATAAAATCAAACCTACACATATTTGGTATCGCTGCATTCAGAATCTCCCGATTTTTTGGTCCCTGCGACATTGCATTAAAATGCAATAATGGGAGATCATAAGAACGTATCTGCATCAAAATGGTATCATTAAAAACATCAGCTCGGCACACAAAAAATAAGCCCTCACTCAACCCGAGATCCCGAAAAATAGAGACGCTACGGGCAAATTTTTTTTTTTTTTGCAAAGTTTGGAATTTTTTTTCAAAACATAGATTAAAAAAAACCTAGACATGTTTGGCGTCTATGAACTCGTAATGACCTGGAGAAGCATAATGGCAGGTCAGTTTTAGTATTTAGTGAACCTAGCAAAAAAGCCAAACAAAAAACAAGTCTGGGATTACACTTTTTACTCTGTCGCCTCATTGGGGGACACAGGACCATGGGTGTTATGCTGCTGTCCACTAGGAGGCGACACTATGCATAATCTGAAAAAGATTAACTGTGGCTCCTCCTGTTTAGTATACACCCCTGGACGGCATCAGCCTTCTCCAGTTTTTGCTTAGTGTCGCATAGTAGGCACACCTAAAAGATTTTTACTCCGTTTTTTCCGACGGGATTACAGATGAAGTAAAGAGGGTCTCCTGTGAGACTCCCAGCATGGCTCCTTCCTCGGCCCCCTATTATGGGGTGCCCAGTTGAAGGAGAGATGGCTATTCCCCATGTTGCTCCTTCCCCAGTCCCTCGGGTGCTGGTTCGAAGTCGAGACCCCCCTCCTTCCCTAATTCCTTTTGGTTTCTGGGTTGAGGTCGAGGTGAGGATAAAGGCCCCTGAAGGTGACAACAGCACCCTCCCTAATCCCCCTCTGGGGGCATTAGGTTGAGACGCCTCAGGTAGGGCCTGTGGCATTAGGTTGAGACGCCTCAGGTAGGGCCTGTACAGGCAGCATTCAACAGCTCCCAGCAATGGGCCAGCACACTGCGCCTGTATCCAGGGACCCCAGCCCAGCTGCGGGCTCCTGTCGGGGCCGGGGGGAGTGCAGGCAGGCATGGCACAGACAGACACAGGGCTCCCTGCACCCCTGTCTCTGCGGCAGCACCAGCTCTATACTGCCTCAGGGAGACCCCAAACGGGCTCCCCCTTCCGCTCATAGCCCCACCGCCATCCTGCCTTTAAATCCGGGGGGGTCCGGTTCAGATCCGACCCCCTCCCGGACTTTTGCGCCGGCCTGGAGCCCTTCTGGGCCTCAGGCATCTAATTTAGGCCCCGGCTTCGGCCTAGCTGAAGCCACCGCCTCCTCTCCGCCCCCGGATGACAAATATGACACTCTACAGTGTCATAAAGGGGGTGGATCGAGACAGAAAGGGCGCGTTTTTACACAGCCTTGCCGCCTTTTTCCAGCTCTCCGCCCCCTTCCTCTCCTTCTCAGCAGCCATTTTTCTGCTGCAGATTAACCCTGCATCTCCCGGTCACCAGGACCAGGCTGCCAGTCTCCGGGGGGCACAGGACTGTGGATCTTCGGCGCTGGACCTAGGGGCACACTGGTGGCGTCAGATCACAGCTGGGTTGTTTTACTCGGCTGTGAATCCATATTACCTATAAGGCTCCCCCTGTAAGGTCCTCTGCCGGCAGCCCTTCTGCACTCTGTGCACTATGCCGGGCTCAAGGTCCAAGAGAACCAGGCAGAACTGCTATTATGCATTCTGCACAGCCTGCGGGACCGCTCTCCCCAGTGGCAGCACGTACCCGCATTGCCAGAACTGTATACAAACTAATGTGTCAGAGCCCCAAGAAGCCCCTGCCAATGCTTCGGTGTCTAATACCACGCCGGAATGGGCTACTCAGATATCGCAATCTATGACGCAGTCTATAGATAACCTAACCTCCACATTGCTTCAGGCTCTGCAGGGTCATGCCTCGGCTATGACCATTACCCAGCAAAGGGAGAGTTTGACTCAGGAACAAGATGACCCTGGCACATCCACGTCTAGGTCAGGACGCAAGCGGACCCATAGATCAAGTCCATCTTCGTCATCCCATAGCACACGGTCATCCCCCTCTAGGGGGAGAGACCGTAGCTCCAGGTCATCTAGACCGTCCCATTCCAGGGACAGACAATGCAGATCTCCGCAATCCCCGACCAGAGAAGGCCTCCTCCCCGGCTCACCCAGCAGGGGACGCCTCAGTGATACACAGGATTTGGAAGGCATCTGCGACTCTGACTCAGACAGGGAAACGGAGGGGTCCCTGATCCCAATCCCTCCTAGCAATACAGCGCTAGTTGAGGACATAATCTCTTCCATCCATCGGGTGCTGGACATTACTGATCCGCCACCAGAGGCCCCAGAACATAAGATTTCTTTTGAAGGACCTCTGAAGCCGCCTAAGGTTTTCTCTAACCACCCAGAGTTTAAGGCGATCCTTAAAAAGCAGCTCTCACAGCCTGAGAAAAAATTCGCTAATCGCAAATATCTGGAGGCGAGGTACCCCTTCCCACAGAAGGACACCAAGGAATGGACAGATCCAACCTTAAGTGGACCCCCAGTCTCTAGGCTAGCAGCACAGACCCTCCTTTCACTGCCAGATAGCTCAACCCTCAGGGACGCAGCAGACCGGCAGGTAGAACGCATGGCTCGTTCAATTTTCGAGGCAGCAGGGGCATCCCTGGCTCCCGCGTTCACCTCAGTTTGGGCTGCCAAGGCCATTCTGGCCTGGGCAAAGAATTTACAAGCTCTCCAAGCATCCGCTCCTGAGCTGTCGGACCAAGCGGTTCAAATAGCAGTTGTAGCAGACTACATGCTTCATGCAGCTCTGGATTCAGCAAGGGGAGTAGCGGGGATAGCATCAAACGCCATCACAATTCGGCGTATCCTCTGGCTGCGGGAATGGAAAGCGGACGCAGCCTCAAAGAAGTCCCTCACGCAGCTCCCCTACCTCAGTGGGAGACTTTTCGGTGAACAGTTGGACACTATGATATCCTATGATAACGCTACCGGGGGTAAGAGTACTTCTCTTCCCCAACTCAGACCTAAACGCACTTACAAGAAGCGTAACCAAACTCTATTCCGATCCTTTCAGAATTCCTCGGGCTGGTCCGTCTCGCGTCCAGCACAAAATCGTAACCGTTCCCCACGCAGGGACAACTCACGTTCGACGCAAAGGTCGGACAAGACCTGGCAGTCAAAAGCAGGCCAGCCTAAGCCCAGAGGAGAAAAATCTCAGACTTTCTCCTCATCATGACTCACGGACTCCAGAAGACACCACACCAGTAGGCGGCCAACTTTTGCTCGTTCATCAAGTCTGGCTGCCTATTACAGAAGACAGGTGGGTCAGGGAACTAGTGTCTTCCGGATACAAAATAGACTTCACCTCCAACCCACCGGACCGATTCTTCCTCTCTGTCCCCCCAAAACCGCCAGCCAAGGCTCGTGCCTACCACCGAGCAGTCTCCTCGCTTTTTCTAGCAGGAGTCATAGTACCGGTCCCCACGACCAACCGCTTCCGAGGGTTCTACTCCAATCTGTTCGTAGTTCCCAAGAAAGGAGGCAGCATACGGCCCATACTAGACCTAAAACAGCTCAACAAATATGTACGGGTCAGTCACTTCCGCATGGAGTCCCTTCGGTCCATCATTGCGTCCATGGAGAAGGGAGAATATCTCGCCTCCATAGACATACAAGACGCATACCTGCATATACCCATTGCACCTGCCCATCAGAGGTTTCTCAGGTTCGCAATAGGCCAGGACCACTATCAATTCGTGGCTCTCCCTTTCGGACTCGCCACGGCTCCCAGAGTGTTCACCAAAGTCATGGCAGCCACCATGGACGTCCTGCACTCCAGAGGCATAGTAGTCGTTCCATACCTGGACGATCTACTCATCAAGGCTCCCACCTTCAAGGACTGCGAGCTCAGCGTCTCAATCACAACCGATACTCTCAGTCGCATGGGCTGGTTAATCAACCTACAAAAGTCATCACCAACCCTGAGTCAGTCCCTGACCTTCCTGGGAATGCTATTCAACACCTCCAGGGGTCTAGTGCTCCTTCCCAAGGACAAGGCACTGGCTCTCCGCCTAGGAGTTCGCACCCTCCTCCGCAAACCCCCTCGATCTCTCCGGTTTGCCATGAAAGTCCTCGGCAAGATGGGGGCAGCAATAGAAGCGGTCCCATTTGCCCAGTTTCACCTCAGGCCTCTCCAACTAGCCATTCTGAAGTCCTGGGACAGGAATCCCTTTTCTCTCGACAGGGAGTTCCGGCTAACGTCATCAACCAGGAGGTCCCTGCACTGATGGCTCAAACCAACCTCGCTAGCAAAGGGGAAATCCCTTCTCACAGGTCAATGGAAGGTTCTGACCACCGACGCGAGCCTGACGGGTTGGGGTGCGGTGCACCTACACCACAGGGCAGTTGGTCCCCAGTGGAAGCAACCATGCCCATCAACATCCTGGAAATTCGTGCCATTCTCCTGGCATTGATGGCCTTCCATCATTTACTGGCAGCCTCTCACATCAGAATACAGTCGGACAATGCCACGGCCGTGGCATATGTGAATCACCAAGGGGGGACCCGCAGTACCCAGGCGATGCGAGAAGTGTCACACATCCTCCGCTGGGCGGAGGACACAGGGTCGGTTCTTTCGGCGGTCCACATTCTGGGTGTGGACAACTGGGAAGCAGACTTCCTCAGCCGACAAGGAATAGACTCGGGAGAGTGGTCTCTCCATCCCGAAATTTTTCAACAGATCTGTCTCCGCTGGGGGACCCCGGATGTGGACCTAATGGCATCCCACTTCAATGCCAAGGTCTCCAACTTCATGGTCAGAACACACGATCCGTGGTTGCTCGGAGCAGACGCTCTGGTTCAGGACTGGACTCAGTTCCAACTTCTGTATATTTTTCCACCTCTCCCCCTGATATCCAGAGTGGTGAGGAAGATCAAACAAGAGGGAGTTCCAACCTTCCTAATTGCACCAGACTGGCCCAGACGTACATGGTACGCCGACATCGTACAACTTACAGCAGACGCCCCTTGGCGTCTCCCCGACCGCCCGGATCTTCTATCACAAGGCCCGTTCTACCACCAGAACTCAGGGGCTCTCAATTTGACGGCGTGGCCCTTGAGACCTGGGTTCTAACCCAGGCAGGGCTCTCGCCGGACGTCATTGGAACCATGATCAGGGCACGGAAGCAAGCCTCTGCCAAGATTTATTACCGTACCTGGAAAGCTTTCTTTACCTGGCGCGAATCTCGTGGCCAGATCCCACTCCCTTATTCCCTACCCAAAGTACTTCGTATTCTCCAATCCGGTCTGGAAGCCAGGCTGTCGTTGGGCTCGCTTAAGAGCCAGGTGTCAGCCCTCTCAGTGCTTTTTCAAAGGCGCATTGCTACCAAGCCGCAAGTAAGGACTTTCCTTCAGGGGGTTTCCCAATTGGTTCCCCCCTACAGATGACCACTAGAAATGTGGGACCTCAACCTGGTCCTGACAGCATTGCAGGAACCACCCTTCGAACCCCTTAGGAGGTCCCGCTCTGCCTTCTCTCCCAGAAGGTGGTTTTCCCGGTGGCAATCACCTCGCTACGCAGGGTGTCTGAACTGACAGCTCTCTCCTGCAGACGGCCCTTCCTGGCTTTTCACCAGGACAAGGTATCTCTTTCGTACGGTACCATCCTTCCTTCCGAAGGTTGTGTCCAACTTCCACCTCAATGAGGAAATTTCACTACCATCCCTTTGTCCGGTTCCGGTACATAGAGTGGAGAATGCTCTGCATACGCTTGACCTCGTCAGGGCATTGCGTATATACGTGTCTAGGACTGCGTCCTTCCGGAAGGCGGCCACAAGGGTCTCCCAGCTTCCAAATCTACCCTTGCCAGGTGGATCAAATCCACCATACAAGAGGCCTACCGCCTTAAGAATTCTCCTCTTCCACCCGGTATTACGGCACACTCTACACGGGCGGTAGGGGCCTCCTGGGCCATTCGGCACCAGGCTTCGGCACAACAAGTGTGTAAGGCGGCCACTTGGACTAGCCTACACACGTTTACTAAACACTACAGGGTTCATACCCAGTCCTCAGCGGACGCGAGCCTGGGTAGATGTGTCCTGCAGGCGGCGGTGCCCTAAGTATAGGGGCCTGTCTGCACAATATTCGTCCATTGCTTCCCACCCAGGGACTGCTTTAGGATGTCCCATGGTCCTGTGTCCCCCAATGAGGCGACAGTAAAGGAGATTTTTGTGTACTCACCGTAAAATCTTTCTCTTAGCCTCTAATTGGGGGACACAGCTCCCACCCTGTTGCCCTTTTTCGGGCTGTTGTTACTGTTGAGTTCTCATATTGTTCTTTGAGCTCGTACATAGTGGCCTTCTTATAGGCATGTCTATGTTATTCATGTTACGTTCCTCCTACTGCTTTTGCACAAAACTGGAGAAGGCTGACGCCGTCCAGGGGTGTATACTGCAGAGGAGGAGCCACGGTTAATCTTTTTCAGATTATGCATAGTGTCGCCTCCTAGTGGACAGCATCATAACACCCATGGTGCTGTGTCCCCCAATTAGAGGCTAAGAGAAAGAGATTTTACGGTGAGTACACAAAAATCTCCTTTTTGCAATTTCACCGCACTTGGATTTTTTTCCCCGTTTTCTAGTACACGACATGGTAAAACCAATGGTGTCGTTCAAAAGTACAACTCATCCTGCAAAAAATAAACCCTCACATGGCCATATTGACGGTAAAATAAAAAAAGTTATGGCTCTGGGAAGGAGGGGGGTGAAAACGCTAAACCAAAAAAAGCTCCAGGGGTTAATAGGTTGCATGGACTATGCCCTAGTTAATTCATCATTAATTAAGCAGTAAAAAGGTCTGGAGCTAATTCCAGGTGTGACATTTGCGTTTTTGGTGTAAACCCACAACATATGTTCAATGGAGCTCTCAACAGAAGAGAAACAGCCCATCATAAGGCTGAAAAAGAAGAAATCCATCAGAGATAGCAGAGATGTTATTTGTGGCCAAATCATCAGTTAGGTACATTTTGCAAGAAAAATAGCACACTAGTGAGCTTAGGCATTTAAAAAGGCCTGGACATCCATGGAAATAGTGATGGATGATCACAGAATCCTTTCTATGGTGATGAAAAACCCCTTCACTACATCAACCCAAATGAAAACCCCTCCCCAGTAAGTTGGTGTTTGAGTATCTAAGGGTACCGTCACACAGTACCATTTTAATCGCTACGACGGCACGATCCGTGACGTCGCAGCGATCGTATGATTATCGCTCCAGCGTCGTAGACTGCGGTCACACGTTGCAATCACGGCGCTGGAGCGATGCCGAAGTCCCCGGTAACCAGGGTAAACATCGGGTAACTAAGCACAGGGCCGCGCTTAGTAACCCGATGTTTACCCTGGTTACCAGCGTAAACGTAAAAAAAAAAAACAGTACATACTTACATTCCGGTGTCTGTCCCCGGCGTTCTGCTTCTCTCCACTGTGTAAGCGCCATAGCCGGAAAGCACAGCGGTGACGTCAGACGTCACCGCTGTGCTCGCTTTCCGGCTGGCAGACGCTCACACAGTGGAGAGAAGCTGAGACGCCGGGGACAGACACCGGAATGTAAGTATGTACTGTTTGTTTTTTTTACGTTTACGCTGGTAACCACGGTAAACATCGGGTTACTAAGCGCGGCCCTGCGCTTAGTTACCCGATGTTTACCCTGGTTACAAGCGAACACATCGCTGGATCGCTGTCACACACAACGATCCAGCGATGTCAGCGGGTGATCAAGCGACGAAAGAAAGTTCCATACGATCTGCTACGACGTACGATTCTCAGCAGGATCCCTGATCGCTGCTGCGTGTCAGACACTGCGATATCGTAACGATATCGCTAGAACGTCACGAATCGTACCGTCGTAGCGATCAAAATGGTACTGTGTGACGGTACCCTTAGTCTACCATAAAGAGAAGACTTCATGAGAGCAAATACAGAGCGTTCACCACAAGGTGCAAACCATTAATCAGCCTTAAAAATAGGCCGGATTAGACTTTGCAAAAAAACATCTAAAGGAGTCAGCCCAGTTCTGGAAAAGTATTCTTTGGGCAGAAGAATCTAAGATCAAACTGTATCAGAATGATGGGAAGAAGAAAGTATGGAGAAGGCTTGGAACGGCTCATGGAATGAAGCACAGCACCTCCTCTAACACATGGAGGCAGTGTGATGGCAGGCATGGCTTCCAGTGGCACTTGGGCACTAGTATTTATTGATGATGTGATTAGAGACCGAAGCAGCCGAATGATTTCTGAGCTGTACAGGGCGATACACTCTGCTCAGATTCATCCAAACGCCAATTCCCCACCTATGCTGCCAAAATATGTTACCAAAGTAGTCGTTTTCGCCTGTCAATCAGGCTGGTCTGGTCAAAAGGGCGTGGTGTCTTCCCCCAGATCTTGCTTAGTTTTCCGTTGGTGGCGTAGTGGTTTGCGCATGCCCAAGGTCCCGAATCCACTGCACAGGGGAGTGAAAACAGCGCGATGTGTGCTATTTCATTGGTGATCGGTGGGGGCGGCCATCTTCCTTTGGCCGCGCGTGCGCAGAAGCGGCGCTCTGCTGGCCGCGGCTTCAGGAAAATGGCCGCGGGATGCCGCGCGTGCGCAGATGGAGATCGCGGCGGCCATTTTCCTGAAGCCGAGATGCGAATTCTGCTTCAGGAAAATAGCCGCCGCGATCTCCATCTGCGCACGCGCGGCATCCCGCGGCCATTTTCCTGAAGCCGCGGGCAGCAGAGCGCTCCATCTGCGCACGCGCGGCCAAAGGAAGATGGCCGCCCCCACCGATCAACAGGGAAATAACGCACATCGCGCTCTTTTCACTCCCCTGTGCAGTGGATTCGGGACCTTGGGCATGCGCAAACCACTACGCCACCAACGGAAAACTAAGCAAGATCTGGGGGAAGACACCACGCCCTTTTGACCAGACCAGCCTGATTGACAGGCAAAAACGACTACTTTGGTAACGTATTTTGGCAGCATAGGTGGGGAATCGGGGTCCACAAAATACACTGTTGTAATGCACAGCTCAGGCCCTATTTAACAGTATTTTTATCTCATACGGAAAAAACGAGGTGACAGGTGCCCTTTAAGGCAGAAAGACCCACAAACAAGCAACAACTAGTCTGTTATAGTTGAGGTCTGGCAAAGCGTCACAAAGAAGGGAAGCCAGCGTTTAGTGACGTTATCTCAGTTGTTACATGTTAAATCCAAAACAATGGCATGCAGTACCCAAATCACAAAATTTCAGGCACTGTCCAAATATTTCTGGACCTAACTATATACAGTGTGAGTCCCCACACAGCCCCCTACATACAGTATGTACCCCAACATAGCCCCTCTATCTACAGTATACGCCCCCATTTAACCCCTACATAAAGTATGATCCTCCACATAGCCCCTCTATCTACAGTATTAGCCCCCATTTAACCCCTACATAAAGTATGATCCTCCACATGGCCCCTCTATCTACAGTATTAGCCCCCATTTTAACCCCAACATACAGTATGATCCCCATATAGCCCCTCTATCTACAGTATAAGCCCCCAGTTAACACTGGCAGTGGAGGGCATAGTGTGGCCGGTGGGCCACTGTTTTCTAGTCTTCGGCTGTCTTGGTCCGGACTAGAACAGGCAGAGGGCCTGATGTGGCCCATGGGCCGCACTTTGCCCAGGTATGTGCTATGTTCATCAATGAGTCCAACAAGAAAAGGATCTTACAGTAAGTAGAAAAATGCTATTTTTTTTGCGTCATATTATAGAAAACTATTGTCGGACTAGACACACAGAGAAATAGCTGAATTTATTCTGAGATATCTGAATAGCTCACTATGAAGTCACAGCACAACTGCTTGGCTACAACCGCACCCGCGGCGGCCGTCATGCAGCTAGCCTCCGCAGATGACACTGAGAAGCAACACTAGAAAATCAGGCACGGAGTCGGCCTTGTTTTTCCAGTAATGGTTCAGTACACATGAATGGCTGCTTTACCTAACCAAAAGTGCAAAAGTCACTAAGTGTTTACAGCACAGAGTAATCTTAGTAATCGTGCGCTGTTGACCTAGTGCTGATGATTGTACTTGTACAGGAACTGTATGTTCAGAGCAAACATAAGAGTCCATGTATGTGTCTTTCTTCTTTGTTACTGAACAACCAGTTTGATAAGAAATTAATGAAATTTGCTTAACCAGATTTTTGGTTAGTGGAGGTCCTGCTGTTTTCATCAAAGTATTCTGAAAATGAAATGCCCTAAGATTGTTCTTTATTTGCATGCATAAAGTAATTATACCTGGATGCGCTTTGTCAAAAATTTCAATATTTAAAGAGGACTCATCACCCGAGTGACCAGTTTACACTTCATTTTATTCCTGTTGCTCCCGAGCATTAATTTTTTTTTTTAAGCCACCATACAGTTCCAGAGATATTGGCCTTTTTATGGTATTTATCAAGGAGGCGGGGCTCACAGGGTAATTATGCAGAGCAGCCTAAAGACACGCCCCAGAGGTTCCTGTGAGCCACACCCCCTTGTAAAGACCATAAAAAGTAGCCCTAAATAAACAGGCACGGTGGCTCAGTGGTTAGCACATCAGCCTTGCAGAGCTGGAGTCCTGGGTTCAAATCCCATCAGGGACAACATCTGCAAGGAGTTTGTATGTTCTCCCCGTGTTTGTGTGGGTTTCCTCCAGGTTCTCCGGTTTCCTCCCACATTCTAAAGACATACTGATAGGGAATTTAGATTGAGTCCCATCGGGGACAGCGATGATAATAATGTGTGCAAACTGTAAAGCGCTGCGGAATATGTTAGCGCTATATAAAAATAAAGATTATTATCATTTAACAGGCTGATATCTCTGGAACCGCACAGGGATTTTTATAAAACTGAAAATGATTACTCAGAGGAGCAGCGAGAAGAAATAAGGGTAAACTGGCCACTTCTGATCTATTCATCATTAATAATCTAGTAAGCAAAAGAGCTGCGTTCAGATGCGGCACCTGGGCGAGTCACACTTTGGGCATGTGGTGCTTACTGAAAGATGACTTCGGGGGAAACAAGTGTGTATTGTGTAACATGCGGCACCTCCGGACTGTTCATTTACACTTCTGTGAACTCTTTAAACTTCGTTTATCAAAAGTGTCTAAAAAGAAAATTTGGCTTGGATGCTCATAGCAACCAATCACAGTGCAGCTTTCATTTCATTAACTACTGTGGTACCAATCACGCTGTGCTGTGATTGGTTGTCATGGGTAACAGTTTTCGTTTTAGACCCTTTGTGATAAATCTGCCCCTTTTGTTTTCAGCTTTTGCAGATTTTGGAGAAAAACTCAAAAGCACAATAAGTGCTGCGTTATCTGGTAGGTGATGCGTTTGTCACCTTGTCTCAGTGTGAACTGGGCCCTAGCGCTCTACTGCTCACGTAGTCGCCTGCACTGACAATATCACACTGATGAGGAGGAGCGCGGGTCCCCAGAGCACAGATTAGGTGCCTTGATAAGTAGCAGTAAATGCTGGGTACTTAGCGCTGTCTGTTCCCTCTAGAGTGTGCGGAGCGTTCCCTGGTCGCCTGCGCTGTCAGAACATTCATCGATCTCGGAGTAAGTATCCACATCGGCTCTTGTTTATCGCCTCCTCCTCCGCTTAGACTAGTTCTACCATCTGCAGTAATTGATCACAATGTTATTGTCGGGGCTCGGTTCTCCATCAGTGCAGCCGCAGCTCCTGGCGTACACAGCACAGTGGGACCTGCGAGGGTTACTGCCGTTAGTTATCTAGGTCTCCTGCCACCTCTGCAATCATGAAGGCTACAGACATTTGCTTCTATATAACTATGTCCCTGAAGCCTTGGAATTGTGTAGGAAGGAGAACGGAGGGTCGGGATGGGAGGTTTCTCTTAGGCTGGGGTCACACATGCGAGTTTTACGGACGTAAGAGCGCAGAAACTACGTCCGTAAAACTCGCATTACATACGGCACAATTATTCTCAATGGGGCTGCTCCTATTAGCCGTATATTACGGTTCAGTATTATACGGCTTTCTACGGCCGTACAAAATCGCAGCATGCTGCGTTTGTCAGCGTACTGCGCAAATAATACGCCAATGAAAGTCTATGGGGGCGCGAAAAATACGGATTCCACACGGACCTGCAGTGTGACTTGCGAGAAATACGCAGCGCTGTTAGTGAAAAGTCGGTAATTCAATTGCCGGCTTTTCATTTCTCCTGCACAAACCCGACAGGATATGAGACATGGTTTTCATACAGTAAACCATCTCATATCCCCTTTTTTGTTGCATATTCCACACTACTAATGTTAGTAGTGTGTATGTGCAAAATTTCAGCGCTGTAGCTGCTGAAATAAAGGGTTAAATGGCGGAAAAAATTGGCGTGGGCTCCCGCGCAATTTTCTCCGCCAGAGCGGTAAAGCCAGTGACTGAGGGCAGATATTAATAGCCAGGAGAGGGTCCATGGTTATTGGCCCCCCCGTGGCTAAAAACATCTGCCCCCAGCCACCCCAGAAAAGGCACATCTGGAAGATGCGCCTATTCTGGCACTTGGCCACTCTCTTCCCACTCCCTGTAGCGGTGGGATATGGGGTAATGAAGGGTTAATGCCACCTTGCTATTGGAAGGTGACATTAAGCCAGATTAATAATGGAGAGGCGTCAATTATGACACCTATCCATTATTAATCCAATTGTAGGAAAGGGTTAAAAAACACACACACATGATTACAAAGTAGTTTAATGAAATAAACACAGCGGTTGTTGTAATAATTTATTGTTCTCCCATTCCATTTCCAGGACCTCGCTTGGCAACATAATAAACGCACAAGATACATACCTTCTGCTGTCAGATCTCGTCCCACGAAGTAATCCATCTGAAGGGGTTAACTAATATTACAGGCAGGAGCCCTGCAAATGCAGCTGTGCTCCGTGCTTGTAATCCCCAGCGAATGAATGAAATGTAGGTCATTGACCTACATTTCCTTCAGTCGCGGTGATGCGCCCCTGCTGGATGTTCTCATGAACTGCAGCCTGGGAACTTTTTCCCACGCTCCAGGTCATATGAGGACATCCACCAGGGGGCGCATCACCGCGACTGAAGGAAATGTAGGTCAATGACCTACATTTCATTCATTCCCCGGGGATTACAAGCACGGAGCACAGCTGCATTTGCAGGGCTCCTGCCTGTAATATTAGTTAACCCCTTCAGATGGATTACTTCGTGGGACGAGATCTGACAGCAGAAGGTATGTATCTTGTGCGTTTATTATGTTGCCAAGCGAGGTCCTGGAAATGGAATGGGAGAACAATAAATTATTACAACAACCGCTGTGTTTATTTCATTAAACTACTTTGTAATCATGTGTGTGTGTGTTTTTTAACCCTTTCCTACAATTGGATTAATAATGGATAGGTGTCATAATTGACGCCTCTCCATTATTAATCTGGCTTAATGTCACCTTCCAATAGCAAGGTGGCATTAACCCTTCATTACCCCATATCCCACCGCTACAGGGAGTGGGAAGAGAGTGGCCAAGTGCCAGAATAGGCGCATCTTCCAGATGTGCCTTTTCTGGGGTGGCTGGGGGCAGATGTTTTTAGCCACGGGGGGGCCAATAACCATGGACCCTCTCCTGGCTATTATTATCTGCCCTCAGTCACTGGCTTTACCGCTCTGGCGGAGAAAATTGCGCGGGAGCCCACGCCAATTTTTTCCGCCATTTAACCCTTTATTTCAGCAGCTACAGCGCTGAAATTTTGCACATACACACTACTAACATTAGTAATGTGGAATATGCAAAAAAAAAGGGGATATGAGATGGTTTACTGTATGTAAACCATGTCTCATATCCTGTCGGGTTTGTGCAGGAGAAATGAAAAGCCGGCAATTGAATTAGCGGCTGTTCACAGATATCGCGCTGAATGAAATCTAAATACAGAATATATATATATGTGTCTCAATGACATATATATATATATATACTGTATATATGTTTTCCCTAACATTTGAGCACATAAATCCATTAGATGTCGGTTTTGCAAGCCTGCGCGAAAATCTCGCAGTACGGATGCCATACGGATTACATACGGAGGATGCCATGCGCAAAATACGCTGAAACACCCTGACTACGGATCAATATTTTGGGGACATTTCTCCGTATTACGGCCGTAGTACGGACGTATAATACGTGGCGTATTTTCTTACGCCATGTGTGACCCCAGCCTTACATTGGGAGGTTGGCACCAATCTGCTATAATACAGCCACCACTGAACGTCACCACCGTGCAGAATTCTCCCCCGCAGACAGCACCTAGAGGGCTGAGAAAGCGGGGCTGTGGTATATGGCTGCACCGCTGGAACCAACTGGGCGCTCTCCAGCAGCTTTACCTCTGCTGGGGCACTGAAGACGGGCAGAACAGGACAGCTTCACAACAGTGCTTCAGCCTGCAGGGGCTAAAGCAAAGAGCTTGACAAGAAAACCAGCCTAATCACCTCTAGAAGTGGCCGGTAACCTAAGATACAAGCAGTAATATATACAATTAAGAATCCCTTCATCCTTGGGAATTGATATTATTTTTAATAAGAAGTAAATTGCAATAGTTTTTTGTTAAACACACAATTTTCAATCTTACAAGATAAGAATAACCGTTTAATAATATTGTGTGGAAAACCCTTGTATAATGTGAAAACTGGATATGACCCCTTTAATGACTCCCCCAAATAATTCCCTGCTCCCTCCTGGTGGCATCAAGTTCCATTTTTGGCACCAAATGTGCAACCTTTAATGTGAATAAGCCTGTGTGCATTTGGGCCAGTAATGGGAGCCCAGACCGGCATAGTCCAGATCTTAAAGGCGTTGTTCATTGCAGACCACTCCGCCTATTCCTGCAGATTGGCTCCTAGCACTGCCCCCCATCCCACACCCCATTGTAGGATCAGGACCATTTCTCCTAAAAGTAGGATGGTGAATTGGCCCTGGTGCCCAAGAGATTTATTTTGCTGCCTTAGAGCCCGACCATTTCTCTGTTAGTAATTCGCCATCTTAGTTGATGTGTTGATTTCCAGGTATTTGAGTGTTCGTCGAGCCCTCACGGATCCATTCTCCACCTCTCCGAGACCTTTCTTGTAGAAGAAAACTGCAAGAAGCTGACGTCATTCATCCAGCAGTTTATATACAGATGCTGAGAAGCAAAGCCCGATCCTGCGAGACCATGACTGACATTTCATCTGCATCACCATGAAGCAAAAGCCACCGCAGAAATCAGTCTTGGAAGGCACATTTCCTTTTCTTTTAGTAAAACATTGTTTCAGTGTGAACGTTACATTGTATTTAGGTTGATTAGTTTCTTGCTTGAATTATTTGTGCTTGATTTAAAAACTACAAATTGGAGCAGCCGCTTTGCTCTGAGTTCTGAGTCGCAGCAGGAATGTGTTTCGTTGCTGTACATGTGATTTGCCCATTATTAAACCTGAGTGCTGAGCACGGCGGCATCCATCCTCTGTTGTAAAGTACAGATCTTCACACCACAGGGTTACTAATCGCTCCCAGCTCATCAATTTCACATTCAACCACGTCTCCTGCCTGGAAAATAAAGTCAAAGCAACCGAGTGTTAAAAAGACACCGTTATGACAGTGCAGGAATAGGGACGATGGCCAGATCATACACAGATGTGAGCTATATCCTGAAATGGACGGCACAAGATGTTCAACAAGCGTGAAAAACACATATGTCAGAGGAATAGGCTCCATGAGAAAACCATGTCTATCTGCAGGTGGACACAATGCTAGGACCCATATATCCTTTATCGGATACTGAGGTTGTATGTGTCATGTAAGTGAATAACACACTAACTAGAAATGCATTGGTGGAAATCCACTGGTTTCTCCTTCAAGGATAAAGTTGTCAGACTTAAAGGGAATCTGTCAACAGGTTTTTGCTATATAATCTAAGAGCAGTGTAATATTTAGCAAGAGAGCCTGATTCCAGGGATGTGTCACTTACTGCGCTGCTTGGTGTAGTCTTCATAGGATACCTGTTTTGTCTAATGTAGATGTAGCAGATCTAAGTGTTCTGCTCTGTGTAACCCCGCCCACATCGCTGACTTGCAGCTTCCTGTATACACTGTGCATTGTCAGCAAGCAGCCAATCAGTGGTGGGGGCGGAGTTACACAGATTAGCCTGACTGCTGGTCCCCTGAGCTGTAGTCCTCTAGTGATAATCTCCTGCTGATAAAACTGTTTGCATTGAAACTACAAAACTGCCTAATAAGTGACATCCCTGGAATCAGAGTCTCATGCCCAGATTAACCTGAAGAGTATGAAATAATAAATGAAGCATATTCTCCAGGTTGAACCCCAGTCACACCAGAGCTGCCTGTACTGCAGCAACAGGGTTTCAACATGGGAACTATGCCTCATTTGTTATTTTATGCTATTCACTGGCTTCAGAGGAATCCCATACAGCGACATTAGTGGTTATCACTTGAAAGAAATGGCCATCATAAAGAATAAAATAGAAGTAATGGCTGGATTAAATCTAGATTAAAAGGGGTTTTTATGAGATTACAGATTTGTCATTCCTCACAGCGAGGATTCTCCGGAAATGAGTGGTCATGTGACTGCAAGTATACAATTTGCATACTTCCGGCCACATTCCAACTAGACATATCTGGCCTTGTTAAGTACACTTGCATTAAGGCTAGGTTCACATTAGCTTATTTGTGTGCAGCGCATCATCTGCATGTGCAAACGCATGTCAAAACGCATGTTTACGCATGATGCAAAAAAAACCAAAACGCTGCGTGTGCATGCTGTTTTTGCCTGCGTTTGCGTTTTTTATGCGCATGCGTTTCATATTTCCAGGAGGGCGTGTCTTAATCAGTTCCTGGACATGCGCCGTCTGAAGTACGCAAGCGCATCGAACAAATGTGTACGCAAGGACATGGCACATGTCAGGGGTTCAAAACAGCTGACATGTGCTGGAAAAGATGTGGGCTCAGGGAGGGAGTCCAACATTGGCGTACTATTATGCCCGATGTCGGAAAGGGGTTAAAGTGAACCTGTCTGCACATTTGATTTATGGCGATAGTGGTATGTCTGTATACGTGCTTGTCGCTCAATTAACCTTTTTGTATAAATCCAGTTCGCCAGTCATGAAATCTACCCTGGAAGATGTATGCAAATTAGGCTGCAAGTGCATCGGGGGCGTGTCTTTGGAAGAAGTGCACTGCATAGACACACCCCCAGTGCACTTCCAGCCTGATTTCCATACGGCCACTAGATTCCCCATGACTTATGCATCAGCTCATGACATAAAAGTTATAACTTTGATTCAGGTACTAGCGTTATTCAGCCATGTGCTGATTGGCATCATCATCATCAATGTTACATGAAACCCATCTTCATATACCGAAAACAAAACGGTGTATTAGCAGTTCTGTATCTCTCACCTTAAGGAATACTGGCGGCTTCCTGAATACACCAACTCCAGGGGGCGTCCCAGTGAGAAATACGTCTCCCGGATTTAATGTGACAAACCTGAGAATGATACAAAGCAGAGTCCGAACATTCAGTGAATGCTGTGCAGCGCATTAATAGTATCACTCTTCATTAATGTGTGCAGTACGGCTAGAGTCACACGTGTATGTGGTGTAATGTGGACGTACAGTACATAGAAGTGGATGAGTTCCACCTTAGCCTCATCCGTGTGCTGCTATTTTTTGTGTGCAGGAATTGGCTTTTGTTGCACTTTTTAAATTCAGAGCGAGTCAACTTCTGTTGCAGAAATTCCCTGAAATCCGCAGGTTGAACTTCTGTCTGGGTATTGTTTTGTTGCCTTTTTATGGAGGGCTGTTTCCGCACATATTCAAACATAACAAAGTGCAAAAAATATCTGCAGATTTTAATTGTAAAACGCTGTGGAGTTCAGTTTACAAAGTCACCAAATATACAACATGTGGACCAGCGCTCGTGATTAATACGACTACTGTATACTTGAGAAATAGGCATTCACACATTTATGTAAAACCACGATAGACCTGTTTAATGTGTGTGCTGCCATAAGCTAGAGACCAAATATTATGTGCCCGTCCATAGTGCAGATCTGCCTGATGCCTTCTGAACAATGGGCATGTTGGTTGTGCCGTTTTCTCAGCTGTTTTTAGAAATGTGCCCTTGTGTTGGCACTTCTCTCTGCTTCTGCGTCATCTGTATACAACATGTCCTTGCCGTATAACAAAGGAGCAATATTGAAAAAAAGCAACTCTCAGCGTGCTATGATTCATCCATCATGAGCAGAGACATGCAGAATGCCACGTCCGGCCGGGCATCCGCTAGGCTTCTCATGGCTCAATGTACAGACACAGGGCAGAGGTGAAGAGGCAGTAACTTAAAGCACAGAGAGTTTTCTACATTTGGCCAATGGTTTATGAGTAAATCCTCACTTGGAGACCCAGGCAATCAGAGCTTCCGTCTTGAAAACCATCTGCTTTGTGTTACTATTCTGGACGAGGTTCCCATTCACACGGCAGCGGATTCCAAGGCCATGAGGGTCTGGGAAGGAGAAGAACGAGGTTAATCCTACTGTAATATTTTTAAAGGGACTTGCAAACCTGACAACCCTCTATACACAAAGATGACTATATGATTATTATGCATCCAGAGCAAATATATAACCTATAAAAATGACAACTAATTCTTGCAAACTGTATCAAACTTTAGTAAGTAAAATAAAAAAACAATAAGACAAATGGAAATGACTACACATAAAAAGGCCAAGGTAAAAGGATACATATAATATCACAAGTTGCATACAAGTGAGAATTCATATACAGTTGTGTGTTAATTCTTTTGCATATTTAGGACACCAAAATGTGTCAAATCACCAAACAAATATTAGACAAAACATAACACAAGTAAACACAACATGCAGTTTTTACATGTTAATTGTTATTAAGGGAAAAAGAAATCAAAACCTACATGGCCCTGTGTGAAAAAGTGATTGCCCCCTCTTAAAACATAAATTAACTGTGGTTTATCACATCTTTGGGAAACTGAGTTCACATTCCCTAGCCACGCCGAGGTCTGATTACTGTCACACTTGTTCTCAATCAAGAAAACACTTAAATAGGACCTGCCTAACAAAGTGAAGTATACCAAAAAGTCCTCAAAAGCTACACACCATGCTGCGATACAAAGAAATGATGGAACAAATGAGAAACAGTTAGGGTATGTTTCCACGTTCAGTTTTGCTTCAGGCTTTGGTCAGGATTTTATGCAGGTAAAATCCTGACCAAAACTGCACCTGAGGTCACTGGCAGGTCACCTGCGGTGTACCTGTGTGTTTTGCTCATAGTAGCAACATGCTGCGTTTCGAAAAAACGCACCACGCATGCGTTTTCGCTGCAAAAACGCATGCGTTTTTTAACGCATAGTGGAGTCTGGATTTCATGAAATCCCATCCACTATGCTGTAACATCTGGACGCTGCGTTTTTGACGCTGCGGAAAAACGCAGCGTTTCCTGAACGTGGAAACATACCCTAAGGGTATGTTTCCACGTTCAGGATGGCCGGCGGTATCGCCGCAGCGGCGCAGCCGCTCGCCGCTAAGCCCCGCCCCCTTTCTGGGACGCAATCATGCCGGCTGTGTTAACTCTTCACATCCGGGATGATCGCTCTCTCCCATAGCGCCCTGTGATATGCCTTGCGGGGACGCTGCGTCCCCGCAAGGTGTACGGACATGCTGCGATCTGAAAAGACGCGCAGCATGTCCGTAGTCGCAGGGCCGCCGCGTGCGTGTTTCCACGCATAGTGGAGACGGGATTTCATAAAATCCCCTCCACTATGCTGGAACATCTGGACGCTGCTTGTTTGACGCTGCAGCTCTGCGCAGCGTCAAACAAGCAGCGTTTCCTGACCGTGGAAACATACCCTAATTGAGATATCAGTCTGGAAAAGGTTATAAGGACATTTCTAAGGCTTTGTGACTCCAGTGAACCACAAATGGCGAAAACATGAACACTGGTGAACCTTCCCAGGAGTGGCCAAATGACCAAAATTGCCCCAAGAAAGCAGCAAGGACTCATCCAAGAGGTCACAAAACACCCCACAACAACATCCAAAGAACTGCAGCATGGTGGCTCAGTGGTTAGCACTGCAGCCTTGCAGTGCTGGAGTCCTGGGTTCAAATCCCACCAAGGACAGCATCTGCAAGGAGTTTGTATGTTCTCCCTGTGTTTGCGTGGGTTTCCTCCGGGTTCTCTGGTTTCCTCCCACACTCCAAAGATATACTGATAGGGAATTTAGATTGTGAGTCCCATCGGGGACAGCGATGATAATAATGTGTGCAAACTGTAAAGCGCTGCGGAATATGTTAGCGCTATATAAAAATAAAGATTATTATCATTTAACAGGCTGATATCTCTGGAACCGTACAGGGATTTTTATAAAACTGAAAATGATTACTCAGAGGAGCAGCGAGAAGAAATAAGGGTAAACTGGTCACTTCCGATCTATTCATCATTAATAATCCAGTATCCAGACAAAAGTTGAACTTTTTGGAAGTTGTATGTCCCATTACATCTAGCGTAGAAGTAGCACGGAATTTCAGAAAAGGAACAACATACCACCAGTAAAATATGGTGGTGGTAGTGTGATGGTCTAGGTCTGTTTTACAGCTTTAGGACCTGGAAGACTTGTGGTAAATGGAACCATGAATTCTGCTGCCTACCAAAAAATCCTGAAGGAGAATGTCCGGCCACATGTTCTTTTTCCCCTTAATAAAAACCTTCATTTAAAAACTGCATTTTGTGCTTACTTGTGTTATCTTTGTCCAATATTTACATTTGTTTGAGGATCTGAAACATTTAAATGTGAAAAACATACAAAAGAACTGCACAACTGCACATATAGATCATAATGCCACTGAAGTTACATGACACTGTGTGTATGTATATATGTATACATTAACATATATATGAACAGTATGAGCCAAATGGAAATATTATATGGTGTGAAAAGCACATGTAAAAGTGAAGTAGCAAACTGTGAGACTATAATATGCAGTGAGTGGAATAAAGGCACCTCCGAAGAATGTTAGCCATGTGCAAAATTGCAAAAAGTGACTTATGCCTTATAATAAAATAAGAAAAAATCCATAGCCAGATCTCATAGTAAAGTAAATGTAAAACAGATAACTGGGCCTGTGAGCAAAAATGCTGGAAAATGACATGTGCCCTGAAATTAAATGTATATATTGGTCATATTAGACCAGGGGTCTCAAACTCGGCTGGGTATATGAGCACATAAAAAAAAATGAATTTGGGGCCTGTATTTATGTATTTTTTTTTTAGGACAAAGTGACCTTTTTAGTGATAATTTTTTCTGTACACCTTTTTGATCACTTTTTTTTTAAACATTTTTTGCAGTGTTTTAGATTTTACAATGCATTCATGGTATGGGTTATGGTAGTTTTATAGCTTGGGTCATTATGGAGGTAGCGATAACAAATGTGTACTTTTTGTTTACTTGTTTAGCTTATATATAAAACAGTATTTTTAATGGCAAAATATTTATTTTCATGCTTTGACTTTTTTTTTTTTTTTACAATTTTGTTTTTCCCAATTGGCCACATAGAATAATATTATCTTACGATTAGCCCCATACACAGTTGTAGGTAGAAGTTTCCATATACTATATAAAGACACATCTGCATGTTTTTCTCAATATCTGACATGAAATCAGAATAAACATTTCCCGTCACATAATCTTCATTTCTCATGAAAATGAACAATGGGTCTTTGAAATGGACAATGACCCGAAGCATACTGCCAAAATGGTAACAACGTGGCTTATGGATAGTCAATGTTTTGGTGCGGCCATCACAAAGCCCTGATCTGAATCCTATTGTAAATTCAAGGCGACCTACAAACCTGGATCAGTTACACCAGTTTTGTCAGGAGGAATGGGCCCAAATTCTGACCAACTATTGTGAGAAGCTTGAAGGATATCCCAAACGTTTCACCCAAGTCATTCAGTTTAAGGGCAATGGTACCAAATACTAATGAAATGTATGTAAACTTTTGACTTCTCAGTAAGTAATAAAAACGCCTTAAAACATTCTCTCTCTCTCATTATTCTGGCATTTGGCAAATATTAATAATTACGGTAATCCTAACTGACCTAAAACGGGAAAGGTTTATTCTGATTTCATGTAAGATATTGAGATATTGAGAAAAACATGCAGATGTGTCTTTTTTATATAGTGTACGTACACTTCTGTTTTCAACTGTAGTAATTCTAGCAAAAATCTTAGTAATGTCCCCCACCCTGGTCTGCATTTTGTAATAATGCCTCATCTTGGTGTAATGTCTCCATACTGGTCCTCTTCTTGTGGTAATGTCCCCATACTGTTGCCCATCTTGTAGTTATGTGCCCATCCTGGTCCCATTCTTGTACTAATGTCCCACGCCCATTCCCTTATTGTACTAATGCCTCATCCTGGTTCCCTTCTTGTAGCAATGCAAAATCCTCTTCCCTATCTTGTATCAATGTTCCCATCCAGGAGTAATGTCACCATCAAGTTCTCAATCCAGGAGTAATATCCCCATCCAGGAGTAATGTCACCATCAAGTTCTCAATCCAGCAGTAATGTCCCCATCCAGGAGTAATGTCACCATCAAGTTCTCAATCCAGGAGTAATATCCCCATCCAGGAGTAATGTCACCATCAAGTTCTCAATCCAGGAGTAATATCCCCATCCAGGAGTAATGTCACCATCAAGTTCTCAATCCAGGAGTAATATCCCCATCCAGGAGTAATATCACCATCAAGTTCTCAATCCAGGAGTAATATCCCCATCCAGGAGTAATATCACCATCAAGTTCTCAATCCAGCAGTAATGTCCCCATCCAGGAGTAATGTCACCATCAAGTTCTCAATCCAGGAGTAATATCCCCATCCAGGAGTAATATCACCATCAAGTTCTCAATCCAGGAGTAATATCCCCATCCAGGAGTAATATCACCATCAAGTTCTCAATCCAGGAGTAATATCCCCATCCAGGAGTAATATCACCATCAAGTTCTCAATCCAGGAGTAATATCCCCATCCAGGAGTAATATCACCATCAAGTTCTCAATCCAGCAGTAATGTCCCCATCCAGGAGTTCTCAATCCAGGAGTAATATCCCCATCCAGGAGTAATGTCACCATCAAGTTCTCAATCCAGGAGTAATGTCCCCATCCAGGAGTAATGTCACCATCAAGTTCTCAATCCAGGAGTAATATCCCCATCCAGGAGTAATGTCACCATCAAGTTCTCAATCCAGCAGTAATGTCCCCATCCAGGAGTAATGTCACCATCAAGTTCTCAATCCAGGAGTAATATCCCCATCCAGGAGTAATGTCACCATCAAGTTCTCAATCCAGGAGTAATATCCCCATCCAGGAGTAATATCACCATCAAGTTCTCAATCCAGGAGTAATATCCCCATCCAGGAGTAATATCACCATCAAGTTCTCAATCCAGGAGTAATATCCCCATCCAGGAGTAATATCACCATCAAGTTCTCAATCCAGCAGTAATGTCCCCATCCAGGAGTAATGTCACCATCAAGTTCTCAATCCAGGAGTAATATCCCCATCCAGGAGTA
Source organism: Ranitomeya variabilis (assembly GCF_051348905.1). Classification (NCBI taxonomy): domain Eukaryota; kingdom Metazoa; phylum Chordata; class Amphibia; order Anura; family Dendrobatidae; genus Ranitomeya; species Ranitomeya variabilis. Next base: position 90,974,727 of record NC_135236.1, read on the forward strand.
ATGTCACCATCAAGTTCTCAATCCAGGAGTAATGTCCCCATCCAGGAGTAATGTCACCATCAAGTTCTCAATCCAGGAGTAATATCCCCATCCAGGAGTAATGTCACCATCAAGTTCTCAATCCAGGAGTAATGTCACCATCAAGTTCTCAATCCAGCAGTAACGTCCCCATCCAGGACCTATGTCCCCATCCAGTTCTTCATCCAGGAGAAATGTCCCCATCCAGTAGTAATAGCCTCTATTGTGCACTGAAAAGAAAAATTATAGACATTTTCACCTGTCCTCTGTTCCCTCTGCATCTTTTCTGCACATGCAGCCCCACAGGCACTGCAGACCCTTGACTAATGTGGTTCCGTCCAGTGGGCCACAGACGGCAGCCTTTTATTTCAACTGAATGTGCGTCCTTGGTATTGCTGTGCACAGAACTTGTCTCTGTGCAGTAATACATGGTAATTGAGTGTACGTCCAGGAACGCTCATTCAGTTGAAATAAAGCGCTGTCATTGACGGCCCCCTGTACCGGGCTGCATGAAACAGACTCGGGGGCTACGTGTTTTTGAGACCCCCTGTATTAGATTATAGCATTACTATAAGGCATGAAGTTTAATGTACAGATCTAGAATATTTCCACATATTTGTATACATGGTAAGTAAATGGACATGTACCAAATCCTTAGAGCCAGGACGCAACGCCGTCTCGCCAATGGCTTTGAAGAGGTAATGTTATAGTCTGATATGACCAATATATACCGGACATTTAATTTAACCTTATTTCTGCAAAATTGGAAGGTGTATATAAAAACACTCCAATGGCGGCAATGGAGCATATTTACGCAAAAATTGTGACCTTTCAATTACCTTTCAATTGTGACCTTAAACATTTTGAAAAAACTCTTGTGTGAACATAGTGTAGGCACAATCCCAAGTTGTCATTAAAATGGGATGAAGAATATATATTCAGGAATCATTGTGACTTAAGTACCTGAAATAGCGTCTTTAGTAACAAGTGCTGGGCCCAATGGACAGAAAGTGTCAAAGGTTTTACCCAGCAACCACTGCTTTCCATTCTTTTCCATCTGCCAGTCACGAGCGCTCACGTCATGAGCCACAGTATATCCGGCCACGTGCTCCATGGCGTCCTGCTCCTGTGTACACAATGGACATGTGTCTGTAAGAGCAGAGGCCTGGTGCCCTCATGGTCTCTGCAGCAGATGCCTCAGATTGTGTAACAAGTCCTAAATCCTCCTGACAGAGGAGGGAACCAAAGACTAGTAAGTTTGTATTCCTAAACCCGGCCATGTTTTTGTCATTTGAAGTTGCCTTTTAATATGACTTGGAGAAATGGAGAGCAAGGATGAGGTCTCATCGCCGCACCATTACAGACACAACATCAAGCTCAGCTTGTTATTTAAATGTCCATTTTTCATGCTTTGCCTCAGTTTTTGGTTTATAGATTTGTGTTTCTTCAGATACTTTTATACCATGCTCCTTGAAGAGACCTAAGAAGTCCCGAAAGCTTGCTTTGTAACATTTTATTTTTTATTTACCCATTAAAAAGGTATCATAACTGCAAGACTATTATTTTGTTTTCCCACTGAGAGCAATCTTTTTTTTTTAGCTGGCTAACACAAGAAAAACCACAAAAAGAGGACTAGGAATCCTCCAAAAATTCAATAATATTTGCACTTCATTTTTCAGGGTGCAGCCAGGCGCATTAATTTTGGCCTTGTAAATTAGGGGTCCTGTCCTCATGGGATGCATCTGGATAGCGCTGGGCAGCCTGCCTGATCCAATAGTATGGGTGTCATTAATAGGCTGTAAACCAGACACTGTGCGTTACCAGCGCCCTATACAAGCCACTTTTGTCACTTATACTAAGCAATCCCCCCCATGAACTGGTAGGCTGTGAGTGGCTGTCTCATCAGCATTTTGCACCTGTATTGCTGCCATCTTTATCGCATGGGCTTGCTGCATCCTGGGAGTGCATTAGTTCAGACACCTGGACAGGTAAGCACTGCAGATCCTTTATACAGTATTAACTAACACAGTACCAAACCTTTTTTTCTTTCAACTAAGTTAGGTAAAGGAGTCGCTTCTTCAAAGACAGAGTGGAGGGAGTGCCACCTCATAGGGTTAAATGGTTTTCCATACTGACATCACTGAGAAGCTGCAGCTGCACCTCCCTCCTCCTCTTCAGTGTTTTATACTGGTGACTGAAGACATCGTGTTTCAAAACTTCAGTTTGAACAGACTTCATTTTTATATAACTCTGCTTGAAGTTCACAGCTGAAAAAAGAATTGTGCCTTTCTTTTCAGTTTTACCTTGATATTTTTTCCCTTTTTTCCTATGACGAAAGCAAGTTCAGCTTCCCAGTCCACTTCCTGCAAACAAGACTGAGAACATTACTGCTAGATAACATACAAAACTGCTAAGCAATGCAATAGTGCCATCTAGTGGAGAAAACAGGGACAACTTGTATATGTGATGGCCCCTATTAAACTATTTTATGTTATCACTATACTGGATGTAACAAATAACTATGTATGTTCCAGTCGGTGATGTTGCCACTAAACTCTCGGACATACTCACAGGTAGCAAAAATTTCTGCAACAAATCTGCCGCATGTGAATACCCTATTTTTCATGTTCAACTGGACCCACGATGCAATATTGCCTGCAAAGTGGAATATAATTTCTTTTATCTTTTAATTTTGCCTCTGTTGCGGAGATATCAGAAAAGTATTTGACACATAATGCATTAACACCCACTTGGACTTAACTTTTTTTTTTTTTTCAGGCAGACTTCACTGGGGGTATATACTTCTTCTCCCTGTATGATGTGGACCAATCATAAGCAGGCAGCAACATACTTGAAAAAACCGCCCCCATCACAGCTTGGAGCGGATTTCTCACCGTGTGAATGGACTGCTACAGCTCTGAGCTGTGCATGAGTCAGTGTGGGGGAGGATCAGTGCTGCTGAGTTTAGTGGAGTCATATTACAAACCCTTCTATCAGTTCTCCTAATTACAGAGTATCAGTAATCACACTTATGTCCATGGTGCTCAAGCTACTTGTGATCAGGGCTTTTGTTACATCCCCCAGAGGAGTAACCTGCCCATTCTGGACTACCCCTGTGTGAGATGTAATGAGATCCTGCTGCGATCTCACTGCTGAGTGACTATAAGGGTACCGTCACACAGTGGCATTTTCATCGCTACGACGGCACGATTCGTGACGTTCTAGCGATATAGTTACGATCTCGCAGTGTCCGACACGCAGCAGCGATCAGGGACCCTGCTGAGAATCGTACGTCGTAGCAGATCGTTTGAAACTTTCTTTCGTCGCTGGATCTCCCGCTGACATCGCTGGATCATTGTGTGTGACACCGATCCAGCGATGCGTTCGCTGGTAACCAGGGTAAACATCGGGTTACTAAGCGCAGGGCCGCGCTTAGTAACCCGATGTTTACCGTGGTTACCAGCGTAAAAGGAAAAAAAAAAAAAACGTACATACTCACCATCTGATGTCCGTCAGGTCCCTTGCCGTCTGCTTCCCGCTCTGACTGACTGCCGGCCGGAAAGTGAGAGCAGATTACAGCGGTGACGTCACCGCTGCGCTCTGCTCTCACTGTACGGTTGCACTCAGTCAGAGCGGGAAGCAGACGGCAAGGGACCTGACGGACATCAGATGGTGAGTATGTACGGTTTTTTTTTTTTTCCTTTTACGCTGGTAACCACGGTAAACATCGGGTTACTAAGCGTGGCCCTGCGCTTAGTAACCCGATGTTTACCCTGGTTACCAGCGAACCTCGGCATCGTTGGTCGCTGGAGAGCGGTCTGTGTGACAGCTCCCCAGCGACCACACGACTTACCAACGATCACGGCCAGGTCGTATCGCTGGTCGTGATCGTTGGTAAATCGTATAGTGAGACGGTACCCTAAGTTGAGCAACAAGGCGCAGTCAGACGGCCGTATAACATGGACGACAATTGCATCGCAATGATTGGACCGAGCTCTGCTGACTCGAGCGTGACAGCTCCATAGAAATAAATGCTCAAGTCAGGAGAGCCACAGGCGAGTCCACGCGAGTAATATGGCCGTCTGACTGCGCCCTAGGTGTGATGCTGACATCTCTAAAGAGGCAGTATGGGGAGAAGTGCAGTATAGCGGAGGCGATAGTGCTAGGAGAGCTGATAGAAGCATTCGTAATGTGACACATGGGGATGGGGGACATATATACCAGGTTCGGGGATATACAGTGGGGAAAATAAGTATCTACACTGCCGATTTTGCAAGTTTTCCCACCTATAAAGAATGGAGAGGTCTGTAATTTTTATAGGTACAGAATCTAAAAATAAAAAAACAAACTCACATTGTATGATTTTTACATAATTTGCATTTTATTGCATGAAATAAGTATCTGATACCATAGAAACACCTAACTTAATATTTGGTACAGAAACCTTTGTTTGCAATTATAGAGGTCGGACGTTTCCTGTAGTTCTTGACCAAATTTGCACACACTATTGCAGAAGGGATTTTGGCCCACTCCTCCATACAGATTTTCTCCACATCTTTCAGGTTTTGGGACTCTGGCTGGGCAACATGGAGTTTCAGCTCCCTCCAAAGATTTTCTACTGGGTTCAGGTCTAGAGACTGGTTAGGCCACTCCAAGACCTTGAAATGCTTCTTACGGAGCTACTTCTTAGTTGCCCTGGCTGTGTGTTTCAGGTCATTATCATGCTGGAAGACCCAGCCACGACCCATCTTTAACCCCTTCATGACCCAGCCTATTTTGGCCTTAATGACCTTGCCGTTTTTTGCAATTCTGACCAGTGTCCCTTTATGAGGTAATAACTCAGGAACGCTTCAACGGATCCTAGCGATTCTGAGATTGTTTTTTCGTGACATATTGGGCTTCATGTTAGTGGTAAATTTAGGTCGATAATTTCTGAGTTTATTTGTGAAAAAAACGGAAATTTGGCAAAAATTTTGAAAATTTCGCAATTTTCACATTTTGAATTTTTATTCTGTTAAACCAGAGAGTTATGTGACACAAAATAGTTAATAAATAACATTTCCCACATGTCTACTTTACATCAGCACAATTTTGGAAACAAATTTTTTTTTTGCTAGGAAGTTATAAGGGTTAAAATTTGACCAGTGATTTCTCATTTTTACAACAAAATTTACAAAACCATTTTTTTTAGGGACCACCTCACATTTGAAGTCAATTTGAGGGTTCTATATGGCTGAAAATACCCAAAAGTGACACCATTCTAAAAACTGCACCCCTCAAGGTGCTCAAAACCACATTCAAGAAGTTTATTAACCCTTCAGGTGTTTCACAGCAGCAGAAGCAACATGGAAGTAAAAAATGAACATTTAACTTTTTAGTCACAAAAATGATCTTTTAGCAACAATTTTTTATTTTCCCAAGGGTAAAAGGAGAAACTGGACCACGGATGTTGTTGTCCAATTTGTCCTGAGTACGCTGATACCTCATATGTGGGGGTAAACCACTGTTTGGGCGCACGGCAGGGCTCGGAAGGGAAGGAGCGCCATTTGACTTTTTCAATGAAAAATTGGCTCCACTCTTTAGCGGACACCATGTCGCGTTTGGAAAGCCCCTGTGTGCCTAAACATTGGAGCGCCTCCACAAGTGACCCCATTTTGGAAACTAGACCCCCCAAGGAACTTATCTAGAGGCATAGTGAGCACTTTAAACCCTCAGGTGCTTCACAAATTGATCCGCAAAAATGAAAAAGTACTTTTTTTTCACACAAAATTTCTTTTAGCCTCAATTCTTTCATTTTCACATGGGCAACAGGATAAAATGGATCCTAAAATTTGTTGGGCAATTTCTCCTGAGTACGCCGATACCTCATATGTGGGGGTAAACCACTGTTTGGGTGCACGGCAAGGCTCGGAAGGGGAGGCGTGCCATTTGACTTTTTGAATGGAAAATTAGCTCCAATCGTTAGCGGACACCATGTCGCGTTTGGAGAGCTCCTGTGTGCCTAAACATTGGAGCTCCCCTACAAGTGACCCCATTTTGGAATCTAGACCTCCCAAGGAACTAATCTAGATGTGTGGTGAGCACTTTGAACCCCCAAGTGCTTCACAGAAGTTTATAACGCAGAGCCGTGAAAATAATAAATGTGTTTCCTTTCCTCAAAAATATTTTTTTAGCCCAGAATTTTTTATTTTTGCAAGGGTAACAGGAGAAATTTGACCCCAAAAGTTGTTGTCCAGTTTCTCCTGAGTACGCTGATACCCCATATGTGGGGGTAAACACCTGTTTGGGCACATGCCGGGGCTCGGAAGGGAAGTAGTGACGTTTTGGAATGCAGACTTTGATGGAATGGTCTGCGGGCATCATGCTACGTTTGCAGAGCCCCTGATATGCCTAAACAGTAGAAACCCCCCAAAAGTGACCCCATTTTGGAAACTAGACCCCCCAAGGAACTTATCTAGATGTGTGGTGAGCACGTTCAACCCCCAAGAGCTTCACAGAAGTTTACAACGCAGAGCCGTGAAAATAAAAAATCATTTTTCTTTCCTCAAAAAAGATGTTTTAGCAAGCAATTTTTTATTTTCACAAGGGTAACAGGAGAAATTGGACCACAATATTTGTTGCCCAGTTTGTTGTGAGTACGCTGATACCCCATATGTGGGGGTAAACTACTGTTTGGGCGCACGTCAGGGCTCGGAAGGGAAGTAGTGACATTTGAAATGCAGACTTTGATGGAATGATCTGCGGGCATCACGTTGCATTTGCAGAGCCCCTGATGTGCCTAAATAGAAGAAACACCCCACAAGTGACCCCATTTTGGAAACTAGACCCCCGAAGGAACTTATCTAGATGTGTGGTGAGCACTTTCAACCCCCAAGTGCTTCACAGAAGTTAATAACGCAGAGCCGTGAAAATAAAAAATAATTGTTCTTTCCTCAAAAATTATGTTTTAGCAAGTAATTTTTTATTTTTGCAAGGGTAACAGGAGAAATTGGACCCCAACAGTTGTTGCCCAGTTTGTCCTGAGTACGCTGGTACCTCAAATGTGGGGGTACACCACTTTTTGGGCGCACGTCGGGGCTTAGAAGGGAGGGAGCACCATTTGACTTTTTGAACGCAAGATTGGCTGGAATCAATGGTGGCGCCATGTTGCGTTTGGAGACCCCTGATGTGCCTAAACAGTGGAAACCCCTCAATTCTAACTTGAACACTAACCCCAACACACCCCTAATCCTAATCCCAACTGTAGCCATAACCCTAATCACAACCCTAACCCCAACACACCCGTAACCCTAATTCCAACCCTAACCCTAATCCCAACCCTAACCACAACTGTAACCCCAACACACCCCTAACCCTATCCGTAACCCTAACCACAAGCCTAATCTTAACCCTATTTCCAACCCTAGCCCTAATTCCAACCCTAACTCTAATTCCAACCCTAACCCTAAGGCTATGTGCCCACGTTGCGGATTCGTGTGAGATTTTTCCGCGAGATTTTTGAAAAATCTGCAGGTAAAAGGCACTGCGTTTTACCTGCGGATTTACAGCGGATTTCCAGTGTTTTTTTGTGCGGATTTCACCTGCGGATACCTATTGAGGAACAGGTGTAAAACGCTGCGGAATCCGCACAAAGAATTGACATGCTGCGGAAAATACAACGCAGTGTTTCTGCACGGAATTTTCCGCACCATGGGCACAGCGGATTTGGTTTTCCATAGGTGTACATGGTACTGTAAACCTGATGGAAAACTGCTACGAATTCGCAGCGTCCAATCCGCTGCAGATCCGCTGCGGATCCGCGGCCGATCCGCTGCGGATCCGCGGCCGATCCGCTGCGGATCCGCGGCCGATCCGCTGCGGATCCGCGGCCGATCCGCTGCGGATCCGCGGCCAAATCCGCACTGTGTGCACATGCCATAACCCTAACCCTACCCCTAACCCTAACCCTACCCCTAGTTCTAGTTCTAACCCTAGTTCTAACCCTAACCCTAGTGGAAAAAAATATATATATATATTTTCTTTATTTTATTATTGTCCCTACCTATGGGGGTGATAAAGGGGGGGGGGTTTATTTATTATTTCTTTATTTTGATCGCTGTGATAGAACCTACCACAGCGATCAAAATGTACTTTGCCGGCCGGCAGATGCGGCGGGCGCACTGTGCATGCGCCCGCCATTTTGGAAGATGGCGGCGCACAGGGAGAAGACGGACCGACTTCGGGAGGCTCGGTAAGTATGAGGGGGTGGTGGGGGGGTGGATCGGAGCACGGGGGGGGGGGGGGGGACCGGGGGAGCGGACAGGAGCACGGGGGAGCGGACAGGAGCACGGGGGAGCGGACAGGGGGACGGAGGGGGGTACCGGAGAGAACGGAGGACTGGGGAGGAGATCGGGGGCGGTGGGGGGGGGGCAGAACATGATTTCCAGCCATGGCAGATGCTTTTGCAGCATCGGCCATGGCTGGATTGCAATATTTCACCATTTTCATAGGTGAAATATTGCAAATTGCTCTGATTGGCTGTTGCACTTTCAACCTGGGCTGAAGTACAACTCCCCCTCTCCCTGCAGATCGGGTAAAATAGGAGTTAACCCTTTCACCCGATCTGCAGGGATGCGATCATTCCATGACGCCACATAGGCGTCATGGGTCGGATTGGCACCGACTTTCATGACGCCTACGTGGCGTCAAAGGTCGGGAAGGGGTTAATGCTCTTACTGAGGGAAGGACGTTGTTAGCCAAAATCTCATGACACATGACCCCAGACATCCTCTCTTCAACATGCTGCAGTTGTCCTGTCCCTTTTGCAGAAAATCACCCTCACAGTATGAAGTTTCCCCCACCATGCTTCACGATTGGGACGGTGTTCTTGGGTTTGCACTCATCCTTTTTCTTCCTATACGGCAAGTGGAGTTGATACCATAGAATTCTATTTTGGTCTCATCTGACCACATGACCTGCTCCCATTTCTCCTCTGGATCATGTAGATGGTGCTTGGCGAACTTCAAACGGGGCTGGACATGTGCTAGCATCAGCAGGGGGACCTTGCGTGCCTGCAGGATTTTAATCCATGACAGCGTAGTGTGTTACTAATGGTAATGTTTGAGACTGTGGTCCCAGCTCTCTTCAGGTCACTGACCAGGTCCTCCCATGAAATTCTGGGTTGATTCCTGACCTTTCTCAGAATCATCCATACACCACGAGTCGAGATCTTGCATGGAGCCCCAGACCAATGAATATTGACAGTCATCTTCTGTTTCTTTCATTTTCTAATAACTGTGCCAACAGTTGTTCCCTTCTCAGCAAGCTGCTTGCCTATTGTCCCAGCATTGTGCGGGTCTACAATTGTGTCTCTGGTGTCCTTAGACAGCTCTTTAGTCTCGGCCATGGTGGAGAGGTTGGAGTGTGATTAATTGTGTGGACAGGTGTCATTTATACAGGTAATGAGGACAGAGTAGGAGGGCTTCTTAAAGAAAAACTTACAGGCCTGTGAGAGCCAGAATTCTTGCTGGCTGGTAGTTGATCAAATACTTATTTCATGTAATAAAATGCAACTTAATTATTTAAAAATCATACAATGTGATTTTCTGGTTTTTATTTTTAGAGTCTGTCTCTCACAGTTGAAGTGTACCTACGGTAAAAATTACAGATCTCTCCATTCTTTCTATGTAGGAAAAGTTGCAAAATGGGAAGTGTATCAAATACTTATTTTCCCCAATTTATATACCAGGATGGGAAACATATACACCAGGATAAGGGACATACACCAGGATGGAGGTTATATATACTAGGATGTGTACTGGATGGGGAACATGTATACCAGGAAGGAGCCCAAAATGGGGGGCATTACTACATAATGGGGGAGGGGGTGCAAATCTTATGTCCTTATGATTTAGAATGCTACAAGATCCCTTACATCTGACCAGCATTCAGGAAATGGAAATAAGCTTATACAACTTCATAAATCTGCCACTGACACCTAAGAAATGTATACCACCCGCATTTTACATACTGTTATGTTAGAAAGTGTGCTGCTCTGAACCTTCCTGTACAGTGCACTCTAATACCTAAAGCACTATATGCCATGAGAGTGCCCTCCCATTACACCGACTGTTTGCCAAAAGCACGGTGTGAGCCTTGTATGAGAGTTTTTACATGGAATACAAATAGCCTCCTAGGAATGTATTAAAAGTAGAAAAATACAGCTCCAAATTTTTCAGGTTTGCAGTCAGCAAAATGTTACTTTAAGACTCTGTTCATATTGCATCATGAACCTGCAGCAGATAGGAATTTGTGACCCAAGTGAATACAGCCTAAAATGAATTACCTGATGTACAGGAGAAGCAGAGCAGCACATTCCTTGAATCTGTTGGCACAGAAGGACTGTTCAAACCAAGCACAGATGCTTAATACACCCTTGGTGAGGACAAACAGTTCAGTGCACCTTCCCACCTCATCTGGATTCTGTAAAGCTAGAGCTGTCCAACAAGTAGGTGGGACGGTGCACTGGACTGTTTGGCAGAGCCAAGGGTGCAGCAGGCATCTGTGCTTGGGTCCAACAGTGATTTTGTACTGACAAACTCCCTTTAAGGCTCTGTACACACTAGATGTAAATCATCTTTAGTAAACTCTCATGGCGACATGTGTATTGCTGCTCCCCCTCTAAAAATCACCACACGCACCTGACTTTCCGCAGGAAGGACAATAGAGTCATATGGACCAACGATGGAGCTGGGGAACTTGTTGAAGATGATGGGTTCTTTTGGAACAGGGACATTTTGCTCTAGGCAGTGGTCAACATAGTTCATCCCAATACAAATAACCTTCTCAGGGTTGGTGATGGGAGCCAAGATTGAGAGCTGAGAGCGACTCAGGGTGTTCTGATGAGAAGCCAGGGCCCTAAAAAGGAAGAAATGTCACCAAGATGAAGCTGGTGTCTGATGCCCTCTATTAGAGGCAGCTACCTTATAATTCTCCTATTAACAGCTAAAAGCTTATTAAATGGTCAGACATTGACCTACGAGGGCAGGAACTACCCATCCTGCTTTCTCCTGGAGATCTCATTTGCATATAATTTCCCCAGGGCACATTGCCTGGCATGTAAATTTCCCTACCACAGGTCTCTATATGACAAAAGTCTTCCCAGACTAGTAAGAAAATAAGTAATTGCCAACAAAACAGACCCTGTAATGTCTAATATACACTGATTATGGTTGGGGCAGATGTCTTAAAAAAAGGGACTTGAGAAAATATTTTTTTTTTATATATAGAATAGTTATATTTTTCCTTTATTTGACCCATTACTCACTACCGTGGTATTGCTATGGAGGAGGCAGGAGTCCTCAGAGGGTCTGCACTGTACGGTTACAGGGCTATGATTGTAAGGGGACTATCACTGTGTCCATATGATCTGCAGCGGGACCCTGGCTCTAATGCACAGTGGGCTTCTGTGATAACTGTTAGGATCCGAAGCAACAGAAGACTGAAGGAGTACCAAGATAAGAAGAGACGACTGGAAGAGCACTGAACTAACAGAAGAGAAGACAGAAGGAGTACCGAGGTAACAGAAAAGAAGACAGAAGGAGCACCGAGGTAACAGAAAAGAAGACAGAAGGAGCACCGAGGTAACAGAAAAGAAGACAGAAGGAGCACCGAGGTAACAGAAAAGAAGACAGAAGGAGCACCGAGGTAACAGAAAAGAAGACAGAAGGAGCACCGAGGTAACAGAAGAGAAAACAGCTGGAGCACCAAGGTAACAGAAGAGAAAACAGCTGGAGCACCAAGGTAACAAGAGACGACCGAAAGAGCACTGAACTAGTTGCCTGGTTGCTAGGCAACCCCCCACATGTAATCAAGCTGGCTAATAGCTGTAAATCATTCAGCTGAGGCGATGAAAACTAAATCTCCGAGCACTAAAAAATACTCAGAGATCACCCGAGCGTGCTCGGGAAAACCCGAGTAACAAATACACTCGCTCGTCACTAGTAGTGACTTCTCATCCATGGAGGGGGTTCAGTCACAATTTTGAAGAACTGGCATGAATAAACAATCGGATGTAAACATCTTCCAAGAGAAACTTCTCCCAACCATCCAGGAGAAATAGGGATTTTTGTGTGTACTCACCGTAAAATCCTTTTCTCCGAGCCACTCATTGGGGGACACAGGACCATGGGTTATGCTGCTGTCACTAGGAGGCTGACACTAAGCTGAGACAAAAAAAGGTTAGCTCCTCCCCTGCAGTATACACCCTCGTACTGGCTTCCAGACACCCAGTTCAGTGCAAAAGCAGTAGGATAGAAACAATATAACCAGTAACATTAGAATATAACATGTCAAACAAACAGTCAAGATCAAAAAACAAGATCACGAGCCGAAAAAGGCTACCAGGGTGGGTGCTGTGTCCCCCAATGAGTGGCTCGGAGAAAAGGATTTTACGGTGAGTACACACAAAAATCCCTATTTCTCCTTCGCCTCATTGGGGGACACAGGACCATGGGACGTCCCAAAGCAGTCCCTGGGAGGGAAACAATACAACCAAATACCTCCATGTACCAACTGACTACAGGTGCGCAACGGCCGCTTGCAGGATACGCCTGCCAAGGGCCGCGTCCGCAGAGGAGTGGATGTGGACATTGTAATGCTTTGTGAAGGTATGCAGGCTAGACCACGTTGCGGCCTTGCAAACCTGCTCTGCTGTTGCCTGGTGCCGGATGGCCCAGGAAGCACCCATCGACCGAGTGGAATGAGCTCTAATCCCCGCCGGGATAGGACTGCCTCTGACTCGATAGGATTCCTGGATAGCAGATCGAATCCATCTGGCTATCGTGGATTTAGACGCAGCCAAACCCTTTCTGTGACCCTCCGGGAGCACGAAAAGGGCGTCCGATTTTCTGAAGTGAGCCGTTCTGGAGATGTACCTCCTGAGGGCCCTAACCACGTCCAGAGTATGGAGAGCCTTCTCGACTCTATGTTTGGGCTGTGGGCAAAAGGAGGGAAGAATGATGTCCTCATTGAGGTGAAAAGAAGAGACCACCTTTGGAAGAAACGCCGGAGAAGGACGAAGGACTACCTTGTCCTGATGAAAGGCAAGGAAAGGAGCCCGGCAGGATAAAGCGGCGAGCTCTGAAACCCTTCTGATGGACGTCACCGCTACCAGGAAGGCAACCTTCCAAGAGAGGACCGAGAGCGGAACGTCTTGCAGGGGTTCGAACGGAGGTTCCTGAAGGACCCCTAGGACCAAGTTGAGATCCCAGGTCTCCAGCGGCATCCTGTAGGGAGGAACCACATGGGAGACTCCCTGGATGAAAGTCTTGACCTGAAGGTTGGTGGCGATCCTACGCTGGAAAAGCACGGATAACGCTGAGATCTGACCTTTGAGGGAACTCAGGGCCAAACCGGAGTCCAGACCAGCCTGAAGGAAATTCAAGATGCAAGGGATAGAGAAAACGAGAGGAGGGAGACCCCGGAGCCTACACCATGAGAAGAAGGATTTCCAGACGCGGTGGTAGATGGAGGCGGAAGACGCCTTGCGAGCACTTAACATGGTGGGGATGACCTGCTGAGAGAAACCGGCACGAGTTAGAACCCAGGTTTCAACAGCCACGCCGTTAAACGTAGGGCCCCTGAGCTCTGATGGTAAATCGGTCCTTGGCGAAGGAGGTCTGGGCGGTCTGGCAACCGCAAGGGAACGTCGGCTACGAGCTGAACGAGCTCCGCGTACCAAGCGCGACGAGGCCAATCTGGGGCGACCAGAATGACTGGAACTCCCTCCATCTTGATCTTTCGGATCACCTTCGGCAGTAAGGGAAGGGGAGGGAACACGTATGGGAGCTGAAAATGATGCCACGGAGAAATCAGCGCGTCCACTCCTATGGCCTGGGGATCCCGAGATCGAGCAATGAAGTTGTGGACCTTGGCGTTCAATCTGGACGCCATCAGATCCACGTCCGGGGTCCCCCAGCGAAGACAGATCTGGTGAAAAACCTCTGGGTGGAGTTCCCACTCCCCCGAGGCAAGGCCCTGGCGGCTCAGGAAGTCCGCCGCCCAATTCTCGACTCCCGGAATGTACACCGCAGAGATAATGGAATGGTTGGTTTCGGCCCAACGAAGGATGAGGGAGACTTCCTGCATCGCGGCCCTGCTGCGGGTACCCCCCTGGTGGTTGATGTAAGCCACCGCCGTGACGTTGTCGGATTGGACTCGTACAGGATGACCTGCGAGCAGGGTGTGAAAGCGACTCAGAGCAAGTCTGATAGCACGAATCTCCAGGATGTTGATGGGAAGTTTGGATTCCCGAACTGTCCAGAGGCCCTGGGCTGAGTGGTGGAGGAACACCGCCCCCCAGCCAAGAAGACTGGCGTCGGTAGTCACCACCAACCAGCGGATCGGGAGGAAGGACTTCCCCCGGAGGAGAGATGGGCCCAGGGTCCACCATACGAGAGATTGTCTGACCCGCGGGGACAGGGGACAAGGGCGGTCGAGAGAAGAGATGCTCCTGTCCCAGTTGTCCAGCAAAGCCTGTTGCAAGGGACGGAGATGGAGTTGAGCAAAAGGAACTGCTTCGATTGCTGCAACCATCTTTCCCAGGATCTTCATGGCGAACCGAATGGTTCGCGGGCGAGGATGACAGAGCGTTTGGGCTCCTTGCTGAAGTGCTTGGGCCTTGGACCGAGGAAGCAAGACCAGCCCCCTCGAAGTGTCCAGGATCATTCCCAGAAAGGAGATCCGACGGGCAGGAACGGGAGAGGACTTGTCCCAGTTGATCAACCAACCTAGGCGCGAAAGAGAATCCAGGGTAATGTGGACGCTTGACTCGCAGGCCTGAAAAGACGGGCCCTTTATGAGGAGATCGTCTAAGTAAGGTAACACGACGACTCCTCGAGAATGAAGGATGGCCATGACAGCCGCCATGACCTTGGTAAATACCCTGGGCGCCGTGGCGAGACCGAAGGGTAAGGCCGTGAACTGGAAGTGATCTTCCAGAATGGCAAAGCGGAGGAACCTCTGATGAGACGGGAAAATCGGGATGTGAAGATAGGCATCCTTGATGTCTATCGAGGCCAGAAATTCCCCTCTTTCCATCGAAGAGATGACCGATCTGAGCGATTCCATCCTGAAGTGCCGGACTCTTACGCACTTGTTCAGGAGCTTCAGATCCAGAATGGGCCGCACTTTTCCGTCTTTCTTTGGCACGACGAAGAGGTTTGAGTAGAAACCTTTGAACCTCTCGTGTTCCGGGACCGGGACAATTACCCCGCTCTGGCGGAGGGTGTGAATGGCGCAAAGAAGGGCGCGAGACTGAGTAGCCGAACTGGGAAGACGAGAGGGGAAAAACCGAGTTGGAGGAGGAGAGGAGAACTCTATCTTGTAGCCGGACGATACCAGATCCCTGACCCATTCGTCGTGCACGACGGAGAGCCAGGCTTGCTGAAAAAAGAGTAGGCGTCCGCCTATTCTGATGGTATCGACTGGCACCGTTCCCGAGTCATTGAGACGGGAATCTGGGAGGTCTGGAACCTCGGGTTCTGGGCTGCCTTGGTTTCCCGCGCCAGGAAGGATTCGGCCTGAAGGAGGGACGAGAGTCTCTGTCATTGCGAGAGGAACGGTCTGATCTGGAAAGCCCGGAGGGATTGGACCAGGCTGGGCTGGTACGAAAAGGCCGAAAACGAAAGAAAGGCTGGCGCTGGAAAACCGCCTTGGGCCTCTGTTGGGGAAGGAACTTGCTCTTTCCCCCTGTGGCGTCGGAAATAAGCTGGTCAAGCTTTTCGCCGAAAAGACGCCCGCTTTGAAAAGGGAGGGAGATCAGAGATTTCTTAGAGGAGGAGTCTGCGCGCCACTCCCTGAGCCAAAGAGCCCTTCTGATAGCAATGGCGTTGGAAGCCGCCGATGCTGCGCAATTCGCCGCGTCGAGGGAAGCGAACATCACGTAATCGCTAGCCATGGCTAACTGCTTGGCTAGGTCTGCCATCTCAGACGGGAGGTCCTGTTCATTAATGGATTTCGCTAGAGCATCCGCCCAGGAAACCATAGCCTTGGTCACCCAAGCCGCGGCGAAGGAGGGGGCCAGGGAAGAGCCAGAGGCTTCATACACTGAACGAGCTAGAGAGTCTAGCTGGCGTTCAGTGGGACTCTTAATTGAAGCGCCCTCCGGAACTGAAAGAAGCGTTTTAGAAGCTAGGCGTGAGACCGGCGGATCTACTAAAGGGGGATCCGTCCAGTCCTTCACGAGATCCGCTGAAAAGGGATACTTAGATGCCAGGTCCTTCTTACCCGTGAAACGCTTATCTGGATGCTCCCTGTGACGCCTGACTATATCCAGAAAAGCTGGATGAGAGGCAAAAGATTTGTGGGAACGTTTGGATCTGGTAAAAGAGACCGCGTGTTCCGGAGCGGAATTAGCGTCATCATCCACCTTAAGAGTGTGATTGACAGCTACAATGAGGGAGTCAACCGTAGCCCTGAACTCCGGAGCCTCCGGGTCCAATGATACCTCGGACTCATGTTCAGAGTCGTGAACGCTGTGAGCCCCCAAAGAGGGTGAGCGAGAGGTGGAGCTGGCAGAGTCTGAGCGGCGAGGAGAGCGCTCAGGAGAGGTAGTGCCGATCCGTTTTCTGGATGACCGAGCCTCTTTAAGTGGAGAGCGGCCCCTGCTGGCCGACGATTCCCCTGCTATGAAGGGATCTCTTAACGCCTGAAGCGGATTACCCTGAACCCCGGGAGGATTTTGAATGGATTTGATGGCGTTGGCTAAAAAATCCACGGACTGTGTGAGTGAAGCGACCCACGGGGGGGGACTAGGTACGCCAGAGTCGGTGGCGGTGGAGGGCTCCTGGGCACATGGGGCATCGCAGGCTGAGCAGAGGGGAGAACTTTGAGGCTTAGGAAGTGGGGCCTGGCAGGTGGTACATGCAGAAAAAAAGGTCGTATGTACTTTAGGTAGTTTTTTAGACCTTGACTGCGACATGATTCTAATGCAGAAAGAGGCCACAGGGACTATAAACTGGACTGGGAAGCAGAGGGAGACGCTGCAGGGGAGAAACTGACGATGTCTCCTTACCCCGGTCCTGTGTCCCGCTGTCCTGGGAAGCTGAGAAGCCTGAGAGGAAACTGGCTGCACGTGGGCGCAGTGACACCGAGGTGCGTCCGAGCAGGAGCTGCGGCATGTGGAGTGAAGATGGCCGCCGAGATCAGGAAGGAGATCTCGACGGCTGTGAGAAGCGCCAGGAACCAGGGGCGGCGCCGCCGATGATGTGCAGGAGTGGGCGGAGCCTATCGGCAGCGACCAGCGGCTGGGCCGAAGCCGGGGGCTAAATTTGCGGCCTGGGCCCGGCGCGCGGCCGCAAAGTGCCGACGTTACAGCGCTACAGCCCCTAATGTGCCCTGATTAAGGAGGAGCCCTCCGGACCGCCGGCGACCCCCCCCATCCCCCACGAGACACTTACCCGAGGAGGTGAGAGGAGCCTAATGATGGCTGGGACGGTGCAGGGGATGGGAAGCCTCCATCCACCAGCCCCAGAGGGGAGTGGAGAGGAACCGTCCACCACCTGAGTCACACAGAGCATTGGTGATGCAGTGTGGTCTGCACGGACGCCACGGGAATAGGGGGCCACTGTACAGCCGAGGGTAAAACCTGGTGGACAGGGCAAATGTCCAGCAATAAAAAGGCCTGGCTGCAGAGGAGGATACTGGAGGAAAACACCAGTGCTCCTCTGTACAACATGGGGAGATCGGCGTCCCTTTTAGGGAAAAAACCGTCGCCCAAAAATGGTCAGCTCAGGCAGTGGCTCCCACGTTGCAGGAGAGGATACGGAGAGGTGAAACTCCCGTGCTCGCCTGTTGTTGGTTCGGGGGAGATCGGACCACTAAAGAATCCGTCGCCCCCTTCGTCCGGAATGGATTAAAAAGAAAAAATCCGTGAAAATAAAAATCAGTGTGCCTCCTACGGACACTAAGCTTGAACTGGGTGTCTGGAAGCCAGTACGAGGGTGTATACTGCAGGGGAGGAGCTAACCTTTTTTTGTCTCAGCTTAGTGTCAGCCTCCTAGTGACAGCAGCATAACCCATGGTCCTGTGTCCCCCAATGAGGCGAAGGAGAAATTTGGGTATAATCAATGTTTTCACCAACATGATGGAGGCCATATCACAGAGCAAAAGTGACACTACATGGCCCAGTAGAGAAAACATTGACAATTTGGTTCATGGCCAATCCCATTTAGAACCTATGGTCAATCCTCAAAAAGAGGGTGGATAAACAAAAACATAACAAATTGTGATAAATTCCAAGCACTCATTAGACAAGAATGGGGGTCACCAGTCAGGATTTGACCCAGAGACTGAAATCCAGCTGTCAGAGCGAAGGACAGAAGTCTGGAAAAATGAGAGTCAACGCTATAAATATTAAGTCTTTGTATAAACTTAATGCAATTGTCAATAAAAGTGTAAAAACTTATGACATGTTGATAATTGTACTTCAGTAATTATAGAAACATCCAACTAAGATCCAAAATGCTGAAGCAGGAAACATTTTAAAAGCCAAAATACGAGTCAGTCTCTAAACCTTGGGCCACGACGGTTTACCGTATAGTGCCGCCCGACACCCTACATACATGCCCACTGACCGAGAGAATGGCATTTCTTTTCATTTTGGCTGAGAACTTGGCTACAATTTTAGAGTAAAACTCATACACAACTACTTTGTATATGACGAGTCAGTAAGGGAGTGCCCAGTAGAGATTTGGTGTGTACCTCTTAGCTATCTGCAATGTTACATCTCCCCCTTCCAGAAATTCTCTCATCCCACATGGAAGTGATGAATCAAAGGCATTTAGGTCAATGACTCTGTCTCCATCCAGTTCTAATCCGATCCTCCGGCCGGTAGAAGTTGGGCTCTGAAACTGTATAAGCCTCATCCTTAGTGGAGGGAAGTAGGAGATGCCTCTACGGACAGAGTTACGCTGGACTGCTCGCAGGAGACCGTGGACAGACCACAACATCAACCTATCAAGAGAGAGAAGGTTGGTAACATTAGCAAATGACAGTAGAAACATTGGTTTATATAAGGATACGGGGGTCTGTCAGCTGTCCATTGTCAGAAAAACATTCACTTTTGTATTTTTGAGGACACATGCTTTGGGGACATTTATTTCAATTTTTACACAAAATGAATGTATTTTAGGCTGAAAATATATTTTGCACTGGAGTTTCAGTAAAAAAAAAAAAAAGTGTTCCATTTGCATTTTACAGGCTTTGTTACAAAACGTATGACATTTTCAATGAAAACCTATTGCAAAAATAGTTTTTAGACCAGAAAAGGAGTCCAAAACTCTATTAACGTGACACCAGAGCTGATGGGGTGCAGGGCTCGAGTAACATAACAACCTCACGTGAGTCCCGGGAACACCGCTGAAACGGCGCCAGTATGGGGGGTGAGTATAGTATGTTTTATTTTCACAGGGGCAAACATTCAGATAGAGAAGGGGTTGTACTAGTAGTGGACAAACCCTTTAAAATCTGGTTTCATTAGCCACTCATCCAAATGTAAATGAACCATATACGGTACTTGTTGCTAAAACCAGTAAGGTATGGGAGCTGCGTCGACTGGCCCGTACGGGAGGTGCGCTGACTGGCCGGTACGGGAGGTGCGCCGACTGGCCGGTACGGGAGGTGGGCCGACTGGCCGGTACGGGAGGTGTGCCGACTGGCAGGTACGATGAGGTGCCTTGACTGGCCGGTACGATGAGGTGCGCCGACTGGCAGGTACGATGAGGTGCGCCGACTGGCCGGTACGATGAGGTGCGCCGACTGGCCGGTACGATGAGGTGCGCCGACTGGCCGGTACGATGAGGTGCGCCGACTGGCCGGTACGATGAGGTGCGCCGACTGGCCGGTACGGGAGGTGCGCCGACTGGCCGGTACGGGAGGTGTGCCGACTGGCAGGTACGATGAGGTGCGCCGACTGGCCGTTACGATGAGGTGCGCCGACTGGCCGTTACGATGAGGTGCGCCGACTGGCCGGTACGATGAGGTGCGTTGACTGGCCGGTAAGATGAGGTGCGCCGACTGGCCGTTACGATGAGGTGCGCCGACTGGCCGGTACGATGAGGTGCGCCGACTGGCCGGTACGATGAGGTGCGCCGACTGGCCGGTACGATGAGGTGCGCCGACTGGCCGGTACGATGAGGTGCGCCGACTGGCCGGTACGATGAGGTGCGTTGACTGGCCGGTACGATGAGGTGCGCTGATTGGCACTTTGACAATGTAAACTAGAAGATTTAATAAAGGGACAAGTGTTTTACTACATGTGGCTAGTTATCTGGATGAAAGGAAACCACCAGCTGGTGATTGACATTGTTCTGTGATGCTCTGCTGGGAGGAATGGTGAGATCTGTCCTATTCATAGTATAGATGCAACTTTTCTCATCTGCAAACATCACATACAATCATAACAGGAACACAGGCAGAAATGAACAGATTTTCACACATGCTGACCTAAAATGTGTTATTAAGGCTAGGTGCATGCATAAGCTGGGAAAAACTCTGGGAGTGTATTTTGTTTCCACAAGCCTCCATTAACAATCACATATACCCATGTGGCATCTATAGAACATTTAACTATATAGGAAGTGCTGCAGACGGTTATTCCCTATACAGAGGGTCACGTGTGATATACATTTCTTGCAATGGGTCCCTATGGGGTACAGATGCACGGCATCCACCCAGTCTGTGGCGGCCATCAGTGCATAAGTTATGAGCATGTATGCCTGACAGTAGAGAGTAGTAAAGAGCACCTGTCAGCAGGGCACAAATAGACAGATTTTGCCCTTATTTTATACCCACTGCTCCTCTGAGTTTTCTTTTTTTTTTTTTTAATCCACCATGGTGTTCTAGATATATGGGCCTTTTCATTTATTACTTATGTCTATGGTCTTTACTAAGGGGGTGCGACTCACAGGATTCCTTGGGGGAGTATCTTTAGGTGTCTCTGCAATACAATCCAGTGAGCAACGCCCTTTTGGAAAAACCCACAAAAATCACAAAATAAAAAGGGCCGTATTTATGGATCCGTAGGTCAGATTAAAAAAATAACAACAAGTGAAATACTCCGGGGAGCAGCAGCAATAAAATAAGAGCAAATACTGGTCACTTCTGATCTGATGACAGGCCCTATTTAAGTCTTATTCACATGCCATTCGTTTGTGTGCTGTAGTTCCTATTGTATCTGTTCCACGTGTCGGAGAGTTCATTCATTGTGTTGCAGCCAGTGTAAGGGTAGGTGCCCACGATCAGTAGACACTGCATACTTGGGCAGGGTCCAGATGTTACAGCATAGGGGATGGGATTTCAAGAAATCCCATGTCCACTATGCGTCCAGAGACACTTGCAAATCACCCGGGGAGAAGGACATGCGGCGCGTCTCTCCAGACCGCAGCATGTCAATTTCTGTTGCAGAGACGCGAGTCTCCGCAGCGAAATTTCACCCATAGAATGTATTGAATCCGCACGGTTCAGTGATCACATACGGATTCACCTGCGTTCAATAGACGGCAGCGCTTTGGAGTAAGCGAACATGTGCTGCCTCCAAAGCGCTGTTAGTTCTGGATCGTGGGCACATACAAGTCATAAATAACAGTCACACACGTCTATTATGTGCCACGTTAGTGATGTTACCATAGATGTATGAAGCTGGAATTATTTGCGACAGCCTTACATGTAGAATAATTCAGGGGATTTAATAGCTAAAAACATGCTGAAGCTAATGGTCAGAAAAGAAAAATTCGGTCCCTGGCAGCTTGTAAAGTAGGTTTTTCTCTAAAACACTGCAGCATTTCATAGTCAAACGTATCTGGGGGAGATCATAAATGCTGCCCATGGACTATCTGCCAGGTTCACTTTGAGCCCAAACACGCCCTGGCAGGAAGCCGGTCGGACTATTGTTTCCCTCTCCAATATTAGGTGCAGCACGTAGGAGAAGTGAAGGGTTCCATTTATCCTCCTCTTACCTAATCCAATCTGAATATTGCGCCCCACCAGCTCCTGCACCGGCTGTGTGAATGTGGCCCTATGTACAGTCCCCGCTGGTTCCTAGCTTGGCTACGGTCCGTCCAGGTCTGCAGTGAGGTGCATTATTCCCAACGTTCCCGCTGACACATTACACATCAGCAAATTCTTGTACAAACCTTGTAGTTACTTATTAACATTAAGAAGCCACTTTTCTACTCATAACCATTGAGTTTTTAAGACTTTCTTTTTTTTTAGGCAAGCCATCAATCTTAGGGTATGTGTCCACGTTCAGGAAACGCTTTGTTTTTGACGCAGCGCTGAGCCGCAGCGTCAAAAACACAGCGTCCAGATGTTACAGCATAGTGGATGGGGATTTAATGAAATCCCGTCTCCACTGTGCATTAAAAAACGCATGCGTTTTTCCCGCAAAAACGCACATGCGTTGCGTTATTTCAGAACGCAGCATGTTGCTACAATGAGCAAAACACGCAGGAACACCACAGGTGACCTGCCAGTGACCTCAGGTGCATTTTTGGTCAGGATTTTACCTGCATAAAATCCTGACCAAAGCCTGAAGCAAACCTGAACGTGGACACATACCCTAAGGGTATGTGTCCACGTTCAGGATTGCATCAGGATTTGGTCAGGATTTTCCATCAGTATTTGTAAGCCAAAACCAGGAGTGGAACAATTAGAGGAAAAGTATAATAGAAACATATGCACCACTTCTGCATTTATCACCCACTCCTGGTTTTGGCTTACAAATACTGATGGAAAATCCTGACCAAATCCTGATGCAATCCTGAACGTGGACACATACCCTAAGATCACTGTGGGTCTAACTCCCATCACCCCCCACAATCAGCTGATTAAAGGGGCCACAGAGGCCACGAGCACCAAAGCCAGAGCGCCGTCCATTTTGTAGCGGCTATGGTTGGTATTGCAGCTAATATTGTAAAGTAACTTGGCACACACGTGATCAATTGCTTGTGAGATTTAATAAAGAGCGTACATACAGACGTTTCGGTCAAAGACCTTCTTCAATGTACTAAAAAATGATAAAGTGGATACAATAAATAAAGTATATACAATAAATAAGTGGCGATCAGATACAGAGAACAAGATGGTAGTGACAACTGCTAGCACTATGCTCCCATTCAAGTCTATGGCTGCACAAACAAAAGAATCAGATGCCATATGGGTCGTCCGTACTGCGTCCACGTTTTGCAGATACATTGTGATTCTTAACACACAGACCTGGATTTGATCATGGACATTTTAAACCATTGATGTAGGAATAAAAAAAAAGAAAATAAGGGGGCATCCACAAAAGTCCGGTCTATTAAAATATAAACTGAATTAAAAGGAGTTGTCTAGGCTGGAAGATCAGGTCTGCAGTCACCATGTGAACATTACCAGCCATATTCTATCTGTATACGCGCGGTCACATATCGACTAGACATGCCTGGCCTCGCTCAGTACAAGTGTATTCAGCAAAGCTGGACAAGTCTAGTCGGAACGTGTGCAAATCGCATATACAGCGGTCATATACACAGCGGCGGAGAAGGCAGTGTGAAGACTTAGGGTATGTGTCCACGGTCAGGAAACGCTGCGTGTTTGACGCTGCGTGGGGCCGCAGCGTCAAACACGCAGCGTCCAGATGTTCCAGCATAGTGGAGGGGATTTTTTGAAATCCTGTCTCCACTATGCGTGGAAACACGCATGCGGCGGCCCTGCGACTCCGGACATGCTGCGCGTCTTTTCAGATCGCAGCATGTCCGTGTTCCTTGCGGCGACGCTGCGTCGCCGCAAGGAATAACACAGGGCCCTATGGCGAGGGGTGCGATGATCCCGGATGTGTACAATGAACACATCCGGCATCATCGTGTCACAGAAGGTGACGGCTTTGTCGCTCCGACGATACCGCTGGCCATCCTGAACGTGGACACATACCCTTAGGGTATGTGTCCACGTTCAGGATTTGGTCAGGATTTTATGCAGGTAAAATCCTGACCAAATCTGCACCTGAGGTCACTGGCAGGTCACCTGCGTTGCCCTTGAGTTTTTTCTGCAATGTAAGGACATGCTGCGTTCTTAAAAGACGCGCCGCATGTGAGTTTTCTCGGGTGTGCCGCATGCGTCTTTTACTGCATAGTGGAGACAGGATTTCATGAAATCCCCTCCACTATGCTGTAACATCTGGACGCAGTGTTTCCTGAACGTGGACACATACCCTAAGGGTATGTTTCCACGGTCAGGATGGCCGGCGGTATCGCCGCAGCGGCTAAGCCCCGCCCCCTTTCTGGTGGATACCGTGACACCACAGGACACAGGCTTTGTCCCTACCCTAAGTGGAAACCCTCGTTCCATAGTTACATCCATGCTACTAGGCTTCCATAGCCGTCCTCCTTACCACACATCCCTCTGTACGTTACTGATGAAGGCCCCGTGTAGGGACCGAAACGTCTAATCACGCATTGGGATCAATAAATTCTATAGTTTCTCACCGATAAGTTGAGTGCTGGGTTTTGTTGAATTGATTTCTACGGTTTGGGAACCTACCCATGCACCTTCTAGTTGCTGTGCACACGCTTTTCTGTTACCCGCCCCCTTTCTGGGGCGCGATGATGTCGGATGTGTTAACTCTTCACATCCGGGATCATCGCTCTCTCCCATAGGGCCCTGTGATATGCCTTGCGGGGACGCTGCGTCCCCGCAAGGTGTACGGACATGCTGCGATCTGAAAAGACGCGCAGCATGTCCGGAGTCGCAGGGAAGACTGATGCGGGTTTCCACGCATAGTGGAGACGGGATTTCATAAAATCCCCTCCACTATGCTGGAACATCTGGACGCTGCTTGTTTGACGCTGCAGCTCTGCGCAGCGTCAAACAAGCAGCATTTCCTGACCGTGGAAACATACCCTAACAAGTCTGCAGTCACATCGAGAAATCAGTAACAAGGAGAAAAGAAAAAAAAGGGGGATCAAAACATCAGCAGTGTGCTTTTTCTGTCACCTCACCTTCGTAAAAAAAAAAAACACACACAAGATCTCTCGGCAACAAATCATTGTTATTTTACAGAGCGCTGAACTTTTTGTTTCCAGAAAGGGGGGGGGTGTGAGAGCTAAAGTACAAAAATGAAAAATCGCCTGGGGGTCAGTGTCAGCCATTCATGTGTTCTACAGGTGAATGATGGAAGCCGCCCAGCAGCTCCGCTCCATAGTCCCCGCATCCCGCGCACAGGCCCAGACAGGAGAAGACCCCAAACATCTGCACCAACATATGCTGGGGTCGCCATAGCTGTCCCGCCGCATCTCTCCACAGCGCCCACCGGGACACACACAGCAGCCCCCCGGAGCCACACGTCATCTATAGCGGACAGAAACCTGTTTCCAAGTCGACAGCCTGAGCCGTGTGCCGGTGTTTCCGGTGCAGACCAGCAGCGCTCGATCTCGTGACACTTGTCCTAGAGCTTCATCTCCCGGCGTGCACTGCGCGCTTTCAACCTAAGCTTTAGCTAAGGAAAAAGACATGGCAGCCTCGTTATGTGTCAGTATCTGGGGAGGACGGGTGACTGAGAGCGGCTCGTTCCAATCCTCACAGAGACGTGACCTCTGTGCGGTATAGCGGCTCTGTACCAGTACAGCCGTGATATACTCCATTATGCCTTATGGGGCACTGTGTCTGTAGCGCCACCTGCAGGCGTCACTGGCTGTCGGTGGCGGAGCTTTGGTTGCTCATGGGAAACACACTGGCGCTGGTGGGAGGCACTGTGACGCGTGGAGTCACTGTGGCTGTGGAGGCACTGCGTCTGGCGTGGAGGCACTGGTGTGGAGGCACTGGTGTGGAGGCACTGTGGCTGTGGAGGCACTGTGGCTGGTGTGGAAGCACTGCGGCTGGTGTGGAGGCTCTGTGGCTGGTGTGGAGGCTCTGTGGCTGGTGCTGGTGTGGAGGCACTGTGGCTGGTGCTGGTGGGAGGCACTGCGGCTGGCGTGGAGGCACTGCGGCTGGTGTGGAGGCTCTGTGGCTGGTGCTGGTGTGGAGGCACTGCAGCTGGCGTGGAAGCACTGTGGCTGGCGCTGGTGTGGAGGCACTGGCTGGCGTTGAGGCAGTGCGGCTGGTGTGGAGGCACTGGTGCTGGTGTGGAGGCACTGTGGCTGGTGTGGAGGCACTGTGGCTGGTGTGGAGGCACTGTGGCTGGTGTGGAGGCACTGTGGCTGGTGTGGAGGCACTGTGGCTGGTGTGGAAGCACTGCGGCTGGTGTGGAGGCACTGGTGCTGGTGTGGAGGCACTGTGGCTGGTGCTGGTGGGAGGCACTGCGGCTGGCGTGGAGGCACTGCGGCTGGCGTGGAAGCACTGCGGCTGGTGTGGAGGCTCTGTGGCTGGTGTGGAGGCACTGTGGCTGGCGCTGGTGTGGAGGCACTGCGGCTGGTGTGGAGGCTCTGGCTGGCGCTGGTGTGGAGGCACTGGCTGGCGTTGAGGCAGTGCGGCTGGTGTGGAGGCACTGTGGCTGGTGCTGGTGTGGAGGCACTGTGGCTGGTGCTGGTGTGGAGGCACTGTGGCTGGTGTGGAAGCACTGCAGCTGACGTGGAAGCACTATGGTGCTGGTGTGGAGGCACTGTGGCTGGCGCTGGTGTGGAGGCACTACGGCTGGTGTGGAGGCTCTGTGGCTGGTGTGGAGGCACTGTGGCTGGCGCTGGTGTGGAGGCTCTGTGGCTGGTGTGGAGGCACTGTGGCTGGCGCTGGTGTGGAGGCACTGTGGCTGGCGCTGGTGTGGAGGCACTGTGGCTGGCGCTGGTGTGGAGGCACTGTGGCTGGCGCTGGTGTGCAGGCACTGTGGCTGGCGCTGGTGTGGAGGCAGTGTGGCTGGCGCTGGTGTGGAGGCAGTGTGGCTGGCGCTGGTGTGGAGGCAGTGTGGCTGGCGCTGGTGTGGAGGCACTGTGGCTGGCAATCTTACAAGTGGCTTATTGATTTGAGATCTGAATTCACAGGATCCCAACTGGCAAACAAAACTGACAGAGCTTGGATGGATTGTTCCTCTAAACGGCCTCCATATTGGCAGTGGGTGAACATCAGTATACCTAATTTGGACGTGTCCGTGCACAATGAGTCATCCACAGTAACTTAGGTATCCATAGTTACTACCACTAGCAGCTAACTGCCTGGGCGTAACCATGGATACCTAAGAAGAGGAGCTCTTCCTGGTGGCAAGTTAAGGCATAAGCCTTTTTTGCAACACTGAGGCATCTGTGTGAGGCAACATTGCAAATATGGATCAAATTGAGCGCACTGCTGAACGTAGAGAAGCGAATCGCATACTGATGCGTAACCTGCGTCTTAAACAGAAGACGAACAAAATTGTAGAAGAACTGCTGATTCAGCCTGACAGAGGGGCCAGAGCAAGAGAAGCGAATGAAGTAACTGAATCACGTAGAGCATCTAATGCTGCACGACAACGAGCAACATGCAATGCACAAAGTGATACACATATTTAACAAAAAAGAGAACAAGATAGAATACATGTCCAAAATGCAAGAGCCATTCAACAAAGGCAAGTTACATTTGGTGCTAGAGGACTTCTCAATCAAATTGATGAGACACGTATTGAAGAGCACTATGCTGGAGAACTGACATTTCGATGTCAGTTCTGCCAATCTTAAAATTTCAAAGACGAAATGGCGCAGGACAAAACATTCCCTTCCTTCTGCAAGAGAGGGTGCAGCCAATTTCGTCCCATTCGTATGGATGATCAATTAGTCAAGTTGATGAAAAGAGCATCAGCACTCCAATAACCTTATGGCTAATATAAGGCAATACAACAGCTCGCTTGCTTTGGCATCAATGGCAGCACAAGTCGCGCCACCTCCTGGGCATGGTCCATACTGTTTTCGAATTCATGGACAAATTTACCACAGAACTGCCCCATTGCATCCCGCTGTGGGTAGTACTCCCAAGTTTACCCAGATATATATCTTGGACAGTGAAGAAGCATTAAGTACAAGAAGTCAAGCAAATAAAAAGTGCCTCCCAGCACTGCTATCATCTCTTGGAGAGAAAATGAAAGCAATTGACCCACTCGCAAGAGCCTTCACAATGATGAGGGAATTTGAAATAGAGGAAGAGAGGATTGCTGAATTAGAAAATTGTGATCTACTCGAAATAAGAATGTCAATTATAAATGACTACAATGATGACCAGAGGCGCTGCAATGCACCAAGGTGCAATGAAGTAGCTATAATTTATCAAAATGCAGTGGGTGAACCCCCATTTAACCCCTTAGTGACAGAGCCAATTTTGTACTTAATGACAGAGCCACTTTTTACAATTCTGACCACTGTCACTTTATGAGGTTATAACTCTGAAATGCTTTAACGGATCCCTCTGATTCTGAGAATGTTTTTTCGTGACATATTGTTCTTCATGTTAGTGGTAACATTTCTTCGATATTACAAGAAGAAAAAGAAGACATGCACAAAAGCAGGGATCAACATATCAAGTCACGAATTTTTATTAATGTCAATTAACCACACACTACAAAAATTAAAACCATTTAAAAACACACAGTGATATGAGCATATTGCACCCAAAAAGATTCTTTTGGAGAGAGATACAAAAACATGGGTCCGGTTCACCACCTAGGACCTCCCAAACGAATTCCCCCAATCATTATGAGATGCTTATCAAATAGACATTACCACGAGCAGTCCATCTAGGAGAAAAGTGTAACACCTTAATCCCAGACACCAGATGATTGGTACCCAATGTAAATATAGTTAGAGATGAGCAGTGGCGTAACTACAAAGTTATGGGCCCCGGTGCGAACTTCCAAATGGGGCCCCCCCCCCTACCCCCCCACCTTCCCCCGCCCCCGCAACCCCCCCACCTTCCCCCGCCCCGCTTCCCCTAGATACGCCTCGGACTGTTGCAGGAATCTCCTGCACTGCAACATGGTGTTGGGTGCCAGCACAGCCCGCACAGTGGTATATCCAGCACAGCCCGCACAGTGGTATATCCAGCACAGCCCGCACAGTGGTATATCCAGCACAGCCCGCACAGTGGTATATCCAGCACAGCCCGCACAGTGGTATATCCAGCACAGACCGCACAGTGGTATATCCAGCACAGACCGCACAGTGGTATATCCAGCACAGCCCTCACAGTGGTATATCCAGCACAGCCCGCACAGGGGTATATACAGCACAGCCCGCACAGGGGTATATACAGCACAGCCCGCACAGGGGTATATACAGCACAGCCAGCACAGGGGGTATATAGAGCACAGCCCTCACAGTGGTATATCCAGCACAGACCGCACAGTGGTATATCCAGCACAGACCGCACAGTGGTATATCCAGCACAGACCGCACAGTGGTATATCCAGCACAGCCCTCACAGTGGTATATCCAGCACAGACCGCACAGTGGTATATCCAGCACAGACCGCACAGTGGTATATCCAGCACAGACCGCACAGTGGTATATCCAGCACAGACCGCACAGTGGTATATCCAGCACAGACCGCACAGTGGTATATCCAGCACAGACCGCACAGTGGTATATCCAGCACACACCGCACAGTGGTATATCCAGCACAGACCGCACAGTGGTATATCCAGCACAGCCCTCACAGTGGTATATCCAGCACAGACCGCACAGTGGTATATCCAGCACAGACCGCACAGTGGTATATCCAGCACAGCCCGCACAGTGGTATATCCAGCACAGACCGCACAGTGGTATATACAGCACAGCCCGCACAGTGTTATATACAGCAGAGCCCGCACAGTGGTATATAGAGCACAGCCCGCACAGTGTTATCTACAGCAGAGCCCGCACAGTGGTATATACAGCAGAGCCCGCACAGTGGTATATACAGCAGAGCCCGCACAGTGGTATATACAGCAGAGCCCGCACAGTGGTATATACAGCAGAGCCCGCACAGGGATATATACAGCAGAGCCCGCACAGGGATATATACAGCACAGCCCGCACAGGGATATATACAGCACAGCCCCCACAGGGGTATATAGAGCACAGCCCGCATCTCATCCCCCCCCCCCCCCCCCCCGATAATGGCCCCACAGTCCGGTTAAAAAGAAAAAAAAAAAAAAACTCTCCTCACCTTTCCTTTTGCCCGCGCTGCTCCTGGCGGCTGCAGTCTGCCCAGGACACTGCAGGTGCGCGATGATATGACGTCATCGCGCACCCGCAGTGTACTGTCAGAGGCAGAGCGGGGAATGATGGGAGAGGAAGCGTCAGGTGACGCTCTCTCCTCCCATCATTGCATTGAACTATACCGGTGTCATAGACGCCGGTATAGTTAAATGCGGCGGCGGCGGCGGCACTGGGGGGGTTCCAGGGGAGGAACAGTGCAGCGGCCCACTACTGGCATCGGCTCTTCTGGCATTTGCCAGAAGTGCCCGATGGCCAGCCTGGCCCTGCTCAGACCTGCCGGCCCGGGGCCCCTGACCTGCGGGGCCCGGTCGCAATGGCGACCGCTGCGACCGCGGTAGTTACGCCCCTGGAGATGAGTATACCAAGGGGAAGCCTATAACAACCCAGGTATCTTAGATACAACACCAATAAAAGATCAATGCCTTAGTAATACACATATCTAATAAACATAAGTAAGCTTAACAGGCAGATTAATCATTTTCCTCAACATTCATTCAGAGTACCTAATGGACATGCTCACGAAATACACTCGCAAGTGTTTGTTGGGAGAAACAGGATCAAGAGCTGGCACCCATGCAACCCACCCAACGCGTATCGTCACCTCAGTGACTTCATCAGGGGAAAATGGCATGGTTAAATTGACCACTATCACATTATGTATACACTCACAGATTCCAAGATTTATCACAGCTGGTCAGCAGACCACGCCAAGCATCATGGCATCCTCCGTGCCCAGTCACCGGAAGTGTCTATTGCGCATGGGCATAATTCACCATGGAGATGGAGTGGCGTATATTATACTGCGCACGCGTGAAAAACATCACATTGCACAATGAGATCTCCCTGAGGGGGAGCTCGTTAGAAGCTAAACACAACCCAGCAATAGCGCATGCGCCATTGATCAATGCTCATCACATTACACAACAAGATCTCCTTGAATGGGAGATCGTGTGTTGTTAGAAAGTTAGCGCATGCGCAACCGCTGGGTTGTGCTATCAGTCAGCGCTCCTCAGCTCATAGAGCTTTTTCTGCCACAGCAAAGGAAATTATATACAAAACCCTGATATAATTGGACAAGTAGATGGAGAAGCGGGATGTAGAATCCATAAGCCACCACTGATTTTACCGATTTCACATTCAATGAGTTTTTGCTATGTTTTAACCCATTTTATTATTACCCCCAACAGTTATCACATAAAGCATATTATAAATGTTGACATAAAATTAAAAAGTTACAAATTTACACTGATTTGAGTTAACATGCTGGGGGTCGACTAAGACCACCTTTTTATATTGGGTACCAATCAATTACTAAAGGTAATAATATACCATTAGTTTACATGTCTTTTCTCTTTGGACACAAATAAATATACCCCCATCATTTGTCAAACCCTATACCAATTCCATAGCCACAAGAGTATATAATCCCTCCAAGTTAATCACAAACATTGGAAGCCCATATAATATATAGTTTTGCCTCCGATATAGTGTATAGTTTTGCCTCCATATAAATATGTAGTTCTATTGATTATCAAAATATACCCAACCATACAGAGGTTAACTGCCTCGTACATTATTAATGCCCTCATATAGCCATTGAACACAGTGTTCAAAAGGAGGTAT
The DNA here is from genome assembly GCF_051348905.1 of Ranitomeya variabilis. Classification (NCBI taxonomy): domain Eukaryota; kingdom Metazoa; phylum Chordata; class Amphibia; order Anura; family Dendrobatidae; genus Ranitomeya; species Ranitomeya variabilis. The sequence goes on from NC_135236.1 coordinate 91,006,538, forward strand.
GTATCTCCAAATGGTCAAACATGACCACTTCTTCATATTGGGTACCAATCAACTTTCCTATTGGTGTGTATAATCTAATCAAAAACCACAAATTCAAGAGTACACAATCCAGACCCCATAAAAAAAGGGGGGATCCCATATTGAGGGTTAAGTGTCCTAAATACACCAAAAATATAAATTGCTGATGACATAATGGAAAATTACAATGGTTATGTCTCAAGTCTAGTCCAAGATGGAGAGGAGGGATAACTTCCAAAAGGGAGGTGATGTTAAAGTTGCTTGTAGTAACCTGTGAACAGAAGTTCTTCATTCAAACCCACAGGTGCAAGACTCCGTAACTCATATATCCATTTGGATTCGCACCTCAATAATTGATTCGTGATATTGCCACCCCTAATGTTAACGTTGATGCCTTCGAGTCCCATAATTCTTAAGCCCTTAGTGCTACTTCTATGCATCTCCAAAAAGTGTGCCACTTAAGTTATTGTCTTTCCTTTCTCCTGATCTTGCTTCGATGTTGAGATGTTGGAAATATGTTGTTGACTTCTCCTTAACTCTTGAGTTGTTTGGCCCACATATAATTTTGAACAGTCACATAAAATCGCATAAACAAGATTCCTTGACCTGCAATTAAAGTAAGATTTTGATTTTATCAGAAAAAGTACTGTGGCAATGGAGACCCCGTCCCGTTCGATCATAAATTGGCAAACATTGCAGCCCCCACAGGGGTAAGTACCAAGGATCTTGTTACCAGCCTTAAGTTTCATTTTTGGACGTTGATAATGGCTGTGGCAGAGTTGGTCCTTCAAATTACATTCTCTCCTAGCCACTATTTTAGGGGTTGATGAAATATGTAAAGAAAGTCTTGGTTCACACAATAGAAAATTCCAATTTTTTTGTCAAGATTTTATAAATGTCTGACCACTGATTGTTATAGGTAGTAATAAGGGACAGAGGACGATTTTGTTCACGAACCTGTTTTCTGAGAAGGCTCGGTCTGTCCATCTGTTTAGCCTCTTGGAATGCCCTTGATACTGTCTTCCGTGGGTATTGTCTGTTGACAAAATGAGTGGTTAAATCTTTAGCCATTGTCTGGAAATCCTCTGAACTGCAATTTCAGCGTAGTCTAAAGAACTGACTTTTCGGTATCCCGTTTCTTAGATGTGCTGGATGATAACTGGAATAGTGTAGCAGATTGTTGCTGTAGATTTGCGGTACAAACATGAAGAAACGTGGTTCTCTTTAATAGATATCTTGATATCCAAGAAGTCAACAGATGTCTCAGAGATAGTGGAGGTAAGACTGATATTGAAGGAATGCCGATTAAGCTCCTCAATGAAGTTCCCGCATTCTTCCAGGGATCCTGTCCACAAAAAGAGAATGTCGTCTATATAACGTTGCCAGGTGAGAACCTTCATAGAAAACAAATCATGTTTGTATACCACAGTCTCCTCCCACCATCCTAAAAAGAAATTTGCATATGAGGGCGCACACCGCGCCCACATAGCAGTCCCAGAGATCTGCCTGTAAAATTTCCAGTCAAAGATAAAATAATTTTTGTCAAGGATGAAGTGGAGGAGTTCCAACAAAAGGAAATTATGCTCACCATCCTCTTGTTGCTTTTCCAAAAAATGTGAGACCGCCTGGATTCCCTGGTCATGTGCAATACTGGTATAAAGTGCTTCTACATCGAGGCTGACCAGGATCGTGTCCTCCGGGATAAATAGATCTCCAAGATGCGTCATCAGGTGTACTGAGTCTCTCACCTAGGAAGCTAGAGAAAAAGCTATTGGTTGAAGAAAATGATCTAAATACAAACATGGACGTTCCATGATACCCCCTATACCTGACACTATCGGACAACCAGGAGGCTCCATAAGTGACATGCACTTTTGGCAAAATATAGAAAGTTGGAACTACAGGATGAGTGAAAAGAAAGTCTGCTTCCTTCTTATTCAAGATGCCCTCATATAGTGCTCTTTTTTATCAGGAAGTCCAGTTTGTCTTTAAAGGGAAGGTGCCACCAGTTTTCTTGTAGTTTGTTTTTTTGTGAAATTAAGCTTAAAATAGTAAATAAAATGTATTAATGCAATGTTTGCACTGCTTGCAAACATTTCTATATGAAAAATATTATATATTTTCTTACAAATATATATATTGACCACTAGGGGGAGCATTTTCCGTTTTAGACCTCAAGCAGCTATAGTGAGACTTACCAGCTTTATTGTTAGCTGGAAAATCTGGGCAGTAACTGCTGACATCACCATTTCCCTCCCCTTTTGGGTGGTCTAATATCCCTGGGGCAGAATGAAGAGCAGCATCACAGGGCAGAGCCATTTTGTGTGTGACTGCCCTGTGATCTGCTATCACCAGCAGTTACTGCATCAGAAGCACAGTTAGTTTATGTGGTGTGTATGGAGCAGCATTGTCTGTGCAGAGCTGTCTGTGACTCATCCCTCAGTAAGATAAGAAGGAGCTCCAGGTCTGCAGTGAATGGCTGGCATTGTGGAGGGAGAGGAGAGATACATTATATGGCTGAGAGGTGTCAGGTGTCACCTCTCTCTGCAGGCTGTGAATGCAGCTTAATGGAGTGAATGGAGCTCCTGTGATAGAGAGTAAGTGGAGCTGGGCAGAGAGCACTGGGCTATAATACAATGGCTGCTAGTCACACCTACAGCAGTGAGTTGCACAGCCCACAGAGGCGTGCCCAGCTCTCTGCTAATGCAGCTACAATGTTATAGATAGGGTCCTCGCCGGTCTATTATCTCCTATGTCCATGGGGTGCTGTAAAATGACACTGTTAGTGTTGTGAACTGCTGTGAAACCAAGATGTCAGCCCCCAGTTCCTTCTTTAAACACATATAACACACGAAATCTGTTTCACATGCATTTAAAACTTGGTTATAGCAGCATGTTATGCTACATTACAGTGATTTATTAATAATCTACAAACGCGGTACCTTACCTTTAAGCTTGCGATTATTTATGAAAAAAACAAATATGGCGAACATTTTTAAAATTTAGCAATTTTCAAACTTTGAATTTTTATGCCCTTAAATCAGATATTTCACACAAAATAGTTAATAAACAACGTTTCCCACATGTCTACTTTACATCAGCACAATTTTGGAAACAACATTTTTTTTGTTAGGAAGTTATAAGGGTTTAAAAGTTGACCAGCGATTTCTCATTTTTACAACAAAATTTACAAAACCATTGTTTTTAGGGACCATCTCACATTTAAAGTCACTTTGAGGGGTGTACATGACAGAAAATACCCAAACTTGACACCATTCTAAAAACTGCACCCCTCAAGGTGCTCAAAACCACATTCAAGAAGTTTATTAACCCTTTACGTGCTTCACAGTAACTGAAACAATGTGGAAGGAAAAAATGAACATTTAACTTTTTTTTGCAAACATTTTACTTCAGAGCCAATTTTGTTTTATTTTCACAAGTGTAAAAACAGAAAATGAACCACAAAATTTGTTGTGCAATTTCTCCTGAACACGCCAATACCCCATATGTGGGGGTAAACCACTGTTTGTCGCGTTTGGGAGCCCGTGTGTGCCTAAACATTGGAGCTCCCCCACAAGTGACCTTATTTCAGAAACTAGACCCCCCAAGGAACTTATCTAGATGCATAGTGAGCACTTTGAACCCCCAGGTGCTTCACAAACTGATCCATAAAAATGAAAAAGTAAAGTACTTTTTTTTTTTTGACAAAGATTTTATTTTAGCTAAATTTTTTTTCATTTTCACATGGGCATCAGGATAAAATGGATGGTAAAATGTGTTGGGCGATTCTCCTGAGTACACCGATACCTCATATGTGGGGGTAAACCACTGGGCGAACGGCAAGGCTCGGAAGAGAAGGAGCGCCATTTGACGCAGAATTGGCTGGAATTGAGATCGGACGCCATGTCGCGTTTGGAGAGCCCCTGATGTGCCTAAACAGTGGAAACCCCTCACAAGTAACACCATTTTGGAAGCTAGACCGTTTAAGGAACCTTTCTAGATGTGTGGTGAGCACTTTAAACCCCCAGGTGCGTCACAGAAGTTTATAACGTAGAGCCGTGAAAATAAAAAAAATCAAATTTCTTCTACAAAAATGATCTTTTTGCCCCCAAATTTTTATTTTCACAAGGGTAACAGGAGAAATTAGACCACGGAAATTGTTATGCAATTTGCCCTGAGTATGCCGATATCCCATATGTGGGGGTAAACGGTTAATTACCAGCAATCGCAACTCAGAGGGCAGTAAAAACCGACCCGTATCATGTTCTCTGGGGTCTCGGTAACCCCCGCAACCGAGACCCCAGAGAAAATTTGACTCTGGGGGGCAATATACACTTTTTCCACAGCGCCGTTAATTAAGTTTAAGTACCCTTATCTGCCGCTGTTAAAAGGCGTATTGGCAATCGTTAATAGGGACATCAGCGTTCACTTCAAAAGTGAAAACCAAACTGTTCAAATCAGCTTTCTTCACAGAAAGTGTGATGCAATCACATCCACTTCTATTCCCATATGGGGACAGTGGATGGACAATAAATTTGACAACTCCAATTGCCCTAAGTGTGCAACATCAAGGAATTGGTGACATTCATCTTCCATCCATACCAGTGGATCAAGATCAACAAGAAAAAAATCACCCTGTTGCAGTACTATGCATACAGGCTTGCCATTCGTGATGAGTTCAATCCCCTTTTAAATGCTGGGAAGTTGACGCAACAATTTATCGTTGACAGTTACAGCAAAATTTAATCCGACAGGATCGAATATATAAAACAAAATCAAAAGGCATTACGCGTCAACAGTTATGCCAGCTTTATGGATCACATCCATAATGCTGCATTACACCAAGGGCTAAAAGTTGGGACACCAGTAATTTTACCGTCCACTTTCAATGGAAGCTAATCAATGTTGAGATATGTTCTTCAATAAAGAAAAGTGTTAAATATCTTTTCAAATATGTATACAAAGGACATGAATGTGCCAATATCAAGTTTGATACATTAAACTGGAATGAACCAGCCATGTACCTAGATTCTCGGCATATAAGCGCCCCTGAGGGAATGTGGAGAATCAGAAAAAATAAAATGCATGATGCTTCACATACCATTAAAAGGCTTGCTGTTCACCTTGAAAACATGCAGCAAGTGTTTTTTGAAGATGGTAATGTGGATATGGTTATTTCAGACTCAAAAGCCTCTACTCTGCAGGCTGATTTTGAGCTAAACAGAGTTGACGCTACCACCCATCAGTATTTGTACAGTTAAATCCCTGAACACTATATGTCTGGGATACAAAAGCTGTAACAGAAGGATGGAAGAAATGACGGGCTCAATTTGGGAAAACAATTGCCCAAATGTATACAGTCTCTTTAACAGATGGTGAGCTATGTTACCTAAGACTCCTTTTACTTCACGTAAGAGGAGTAAAGTCTTATACTGACTTAAGGACTGTCAATGGAGTCGTACATGACATGTATAAAAATGCGTGCATTGATCTTCCTCTTTTGGAAGACGATTCCCAATGGGAAGACGGCACGGATGCAATCGCTTTCCAAATGCCCTACCAACTTCGTGAATTATTTGCTATAATTTGTGTATATGGGGAACCAGATAAACCATTGGCATTATGGCAAAAATATAAAACCAAATTTATGGAGGATTACACCAGGCAGTATACTCCAGAAATTGCTAAGCAACTGGCTCTTCGTGATATTAATGAAGTGCTCTTGAGCAATAAAAAGTCCTGTGCTGACTACGGATTGCCAACTCCAGTAAATGTTCCAGATGAAATCCTGGACCAACTGAATTATGCTGTAATAAAGCAGGAAGCTGAGCAATTGAAAGCTATGCTTAATGAAGCTCAGAAATCAGCTTTCGATGCAATTATGCAAGCAGTCAATGCTGCATCACACCCAGACGACACTAGCTCACACTTTTTTTTCTGGACTTCTCAGGAGGCAGTGGGAAGACATTTTTGTACAACTGCTTTCACAAGACACTACAAGCAGAAAAGTCTCCACTGGATTGGTGACTACATTACTACAAAACGGTAGCACCTACCATTCCATGTCTGGCCTTGGAATTACAACAAATGAGACCACAGTTTCAAAAATTAAGCCAACCTCACTTCAAGCAAAGGAGCTTAGGGAGTCATCTATCGTTATTTAGGACGAAGTAACAATGACTTCCTGTTTTAGTATGAACGCTGTGGATAATTTGTTCCAAGACATATGTGGGAAAAAAAGATGATTTGGTGGAAAAGTTTTCATAAACGGTGGTGACTTTGGTCAAACCCTACCAATAGTGGAAGGTGGAAAAAGAGCCCAAATTGTACAGTCCACCATTAAATACTCAAAATCCTGGAATCAGTTTTCACGGTTATAGTTACAACAGAATATGAGAACGTCTCAGGACGAAGTTGAGTACAACTCACGGTTACTGAAACTTGGCAATGGAGAGTTGTCAAATGTATATGATCTACCAAAAGACAAAATTGAAATCCCGAATTCTTTTATTGAAGAGGGTGATTTAATTACAGCTATTTTTGGCGACTCAATTGAGATTACCGATGCAACGGTAGAAGCAATTGCCAATAAAGCAATTCTTACGCCATTGAATGATGACGTTCACACCTTGAATGACAAAATTCTTAGTCAAGTTCAAGGTGAACACTCAACATATCGCTCCGTTGACAATTGCGGAAGAGGAGGGTGTGATTCTCACAGATTACCCTGTAGAGTTTCTTAACTCTTTGAATCCCACTGGGATGCCTCCTCATGAACTAAAGCTGAAACCAGGAGCTGTAATTATGCTCCTGCGTAAGGAAATGAAATGAAATGAAAATGTCGCAATTAACGTCGTGCAACGGGTCCGTTAGCACACCCATTGACAGCAATGTTATTTCTGCCTGAAGCGCATCGCTAGCACGTGCCTTTTTCGGCTCGCGCTAGCGATGTGCTGTTCTTTTGTGGCGCGATCTGCGAGAGCGGGGACGTTAACGCGACCCCTACAAATACATTGTGTTATCTCAATTTGCTAGCGCTAAACGGATTGCCCTAATGCAATGTGAACCTAGCCTAATCTTAACAGAAAGCATGGCCTTTATAATGGCACAAGGCTTTATGTGAAAAGCTTAAAAGCAAATGTTATTCATGCCGTTGCTTTAAATGGAAAAGCAAAGGGTCAGACAGTTCTTATTCCAAGAATTGACCTGATTACCAAAGATAAGTGCAGCGCCCCAGAGTCCTGGTCGTTGCAGTACTGATGCTCCGCCGCTATGGGGAGCTATGGTACGTCTGATGGCACTGAAGGAGTTCTGACCAGGTATCGCAGTCACCAATACACTTCACAGTCTGGCCTCCAGGGGGAGCTAAGGGTGCTATGTATTAGGCCACTCCTCACAATCTGGTAAAACTGGGGGTTAGGCAGAAAGTTAGGGAGAAGCTGACTGGGTTGGAACCAGGCAACACCTTGTGGCAGAGGGTGTTGTAGGGGGAAGATTCAGAGGGGTCCCTGTCAGGGGTGGGATCCTGACAGAGGCCTAGCACACAGAGAGAAAGTTACGGGACCGCGCCTGCACGAGATAGCGGCGGTGCCCCAAGAAAGGACAAGAAGCGAGGTTCATTGTGCTGAGTGAGAAATGAGATCAACGCAACAAGGAGAATACCAGTAGGAGTCGTGCTGTAAGACGAGGCAACATCCTATTGAGGCGCATAACCGGTGGCCGGAACGCCGAGGAAGTATAGAGCTCCAGGCCAAACTTCAAACATACGGCAGGACAGTCAGTTATAGGCGGGCTGTCTCACCCAATTGACCCAGGAAGACACAGGGGGGGTAACAACAGGTGTGGGGAGACGCTAGAGTCCCGGAAGAGCTCCGAGCCTCCCCGTCATACGGGTGCATCCTAACCATAAGATCTGGGGGACGTGGAAGAACATCAGAATCGAGTTGTGAGGGAACACGAGAAACACACAACAGTTGTGGGGACTATCCCGTAAGCACAGCAGGGGAGGACCACAACACACAAGCGCTAGAAGGTAGGCACAGATTTCCACCTGCAAAGGGAACTCTGGAGGTGCCATCGGACCGGCCGGACTTGCGCAGCCTGGTTAACCGTATTCCGGACTGAGGATCCTGAAGCCTTCAGTAAAGAGGTAAAGAGACTGCAACCTGGTGTCCTCGTTATTTTCTGCGACCGGCACTGCACCGCACCATCACAGTATCATCACCATTCCCTCCACCTTTATTGTACGCCCCTCAGCAGGGTCACGGACCGGGTCTAGCCACCGTGACAACCCCAGAGCAGAGACTTAGAGGCCCGGTACCGGGTACCCCTCGGCCCTGCGGCAGTGGGGGGCGCTGCAAACTTGGCGTCACGAACAGGATCTACTTAAGCCTGAAGAATCGGGTCATGTGTGCCTTGGAACTGTGATTTATTATACTTGGACTGTGACTTATTGCAAAGACCGTGTATTGACACTTGCCGCCAAAAGTTCCCGCCAAGATCCGCCGCCATTGCAGTACCACAGGGAGCGCAGAGGAAGAAGAGGGGCGTGCCATGGGAGGAGACCACCAAAGCGGCGCCAAAAGTAGCGACCGTCCCCTCTGACTTCTGCTGCGAGATGACGACCTGCCCAGCAGCCGAGGAGAACCGCCCCCTGATTTGCAACGGCGGGAACGAGCCAAAGAAGGAGCTCGACCTAGGAGAAATGGCGGAGCCAGTTGCATGCGTTGCCGCCGAATGCCAGGCAGCGACGATGAGCAGCAAGTGCCTGTGCGACGGCGAAGTGATCCCGGCTTGCCCTCACCCACTAGAGGCGGACTCGCGTCCACCGCCGGTGAAGGATCTGAACTCCTTGAAGCCACCGACGGAGGAGCCATGGAGGGCGGAGCCACATCAAGAGGCCATCTCGGAGGAGCCGCGGTCCGGGCTGCAGCCGATTCCAGTGTCCTTGTCAGCGGAACGGATCGACACCGGTGGAATCACATCAGGCGCAGGTATGGAAAGCGCCCCTGCTCCCCCGACCGATCCGGCTCCCCTGACCGATCCCGCTCCCGTGACCGCTCCTCACCCCAGCAATAACTGTTTCCTCTCGGTGGAGCGGGTGATCCTTACCCCCGACACGATGGGGAAGCTGGTACCTCCACTACCGACCACGATGGGGGAACCCATAGATGTGAGCCCAGAAGGGGTGATCCTCCAGTGGGACACCCCCTGGACCGGGCCAGAAGGAGCTCGGGAGGAAGGCTTCACCCTTGCTGTGCTCACCTGGGAACAATATAAACAATGTCTGATCCTACATTGGAAAAACCGAAAAGAGACCGGACAGACTGATCCACTAACCGTACGGCGCCCAAAGCCTGCGCACGGCAGACAGGATGCGGTAAAGCGGGGAACTGTGTTGGCCTTTCACCCAAAGCGGGGTTGGGGCTCCATACAGGAACCGGGACTACCGACTGACATCTTTGTTACCAGTTATAACGTGAAGACTCCCTGCCGCAATCAATATGGAGACCCACTATTGCAATGGGGGGACCAGGTGACCTACACCCGCCACCGGAGTGCGCAAGGAGGGTGCGCTCGGAACATCCAGCGATGTGGGCCTGAGGGGGTGTCACCTGTTGTCCCGACCCTGACTGATCCGGACCTGACAGATCTTGTTACTATTGCTACTGTACGCCTTGTTGCGGCTACCGAGCTTGCAGCCAGGGTTAGCCTTCGAATCCAGACACCGGGTGACCTGACTGCACCCGAGAGACCAACCCTTGAAACTGATACCACCTCAGCCGCAGGAAGGAGACCGCCCCCTGCGCAGCCAGAAACTGAGTAAGCAAGAATGCTTCATAATGTAAATAGTTGACTGTTTGTCCTTCTGATGTTTTGCTGCTTTGGACCCGACTAGGGTTATTCTTAAAGGGATCCCTTTGTTTACCCGGGATCCCTATTGCTTTCTATTTTTTTTTGTTTTCTACCTGTTTGCACAAGTTATCAAGAACTGCTGAATCATGAACAATGCATGATTACAAACTTTTTGTACATAGTTTGCACCTTTTTAAAGGTGCCCTCTACTGGTTTTATAACAGAAAGGACTCTTTGCGAAGAAACTGTTCCTGGAAGCAGTACCGGAGTCCTTGCTGCGAACAGACTTGCAGCTTGACAAGTTGCACTACTTCTTAGAGACTAAAGGTACCTTCACACGAAACGACTTTGTAACGATAACGATAGCGATCCGTGACGTTGCAGCGTCCTGGCTAGCGATATCGTTTAGTTTGACACGCAGCAGCGATCAGGATCCTGCTGTGATGTCGCTGGTCGCTGAATAAAGTTCAGAACTTTATTTGGTCGTCCGATCGCCGTGTATCGTTGTGTTTGACACCAAAAGCAACGATACCAGCGATATTTTACACTGGTAACCAGGGTAAACATCGGGTTACTAAGCGCAGGGCCGCGCTTAGTAACCCGATGTTTACCCTGGTTACCAGCGTAAAATGTAAAAAAAAAAAACCGTACATACTTACATGCGTCCCCCGGCGTCCGCTTCCCACACTGACTAAGCGCCGCAAAGTGAAAGCACAGCACAGCGGTGACGTCACCGCTGTGCCCTGCTACTGCCGGCGCTCAGTCAGTGCAGGAAGCGGACGCCGGGGGACGCATGTAAGTATGTACTGTTTGTTTTTTTTACATTTTACGCTGGTAACCAGGGTAAACATCGGGTTACTAAGCTCGGCCCTGCGCTTAGCAACCCGATGTTTACCCTGGTTACCCGGGGACCCCAGCATCGTTGGTCGCTGGAGAGCTGTCTGTGTGACAGCTCTCCAGCGACCAAACAGCGACGCTGCAGCGATCGGCATCGTTGTCGCTATCGCTGCAGCGTCGTTTCGTGTGAAGGTACCTTTAGTCCCTTCTTAAAGGGGATGTTCATCAAAAGCACTTAAAGAATGATGATGTTTTGAAAGAAAGTACTAATAATGCTGATATGTAAAAGTTATATGTAGCTAACTAGTTGATTGTGAGAAATGTTTAATGATGTTGATAGAAGAATGAGGACAGAAAGTGAACCCGTACGGGGTTAGTCAGTGAGTCCTCCTAGGAGCCATACAGAGATGGCTCAGTAATCCTGAACCGAAAGATGGATGATAAGTTCTATACCGTGTATAGTAGTGGAAAGGCAGTAGGCCCGGGCAGAAAGGGGCGGTCCTGTAACAGAAAGGAGAGGCAGTAGGCCTGGAGCAGATAGGACAGGCGGTCCTGCAGATGTAAAGAAGGAGAATGCAGAAAAGTTGATTAGCCTTATAATGTTTTATAAGAGGGTCTTTAGTGGATTCAGCGAGTACGTCCTTAAAGGCAATGTTAAATTATCGTTCAAAAATTTTGCACTTAGTAGAATACCCGGTTGGGTAAGAAAAGTTATTTATAGTATGTTATTTAAAGTATTTAACCAAGTTTGTAACGTTCAAGTGTCCCATAAAGGGAAGCTCTGTTAAAAAGTTTACTTGTACTTGCATTTTCAAAATTGTATGTCTTTTTGCTGACATGTATTGTTGTTTTCTTCCCAGTCCAGGAGTACTGGATTTAACCGGGGGGAGTGCAGCGCCCCAGAGTCCTGGTCGTTGCAGTACTGATGCTCCGCCGCTATGGGGAGCTATGGTACGTCTGATGGCACTGAAGGAGTTCTGACCAGGTATCACAGTCACCAATACACTTCACAGTCTGGCCTCCAGGGGGAGCTAAGGGTGCTATGTATTAGGCCACTCCTCACAATCTGGTAAAACTGGGGGTTAGGCAGAAAGTTAGGGAGAAGCTGACTGGGTTGGAACCAGGCAACACCTTGTGGCAGAGGGTGTTGTAGGGGGAAGATTCAGAGGGGTCCCTGTCAGGGGTGGGATCCTGACAGAGGCCTAGCACACAGAGAGAAAGTTACGGGACCGCGCCTGCACGAGATAGCGGCGGTGCCCCAAGAAAGGACAAGAAGCGAGGTTCATTGTGCTGAGTGAGAAATGAGATCAACGCAACAAGGAGAATACCAGTAGGAGTCGTGCTGTAAGACGAGGCAACATCCTATTGAGGCGCATAACCGGTGGCTGGAACGCCGAGGAAGTATAGAGCTCCAGGCCAAACTTCAAACCTACGGCAGGACAGTCAGTTATAGGCGGGCTGTCTCACCCAATTGACCCAGGAAGACACAGGGGGGTAACAACAGGAGTGGGGCGACGCTAGAGTCCCGGAAGAGCCCTGAGCCTCCCCGTCATACGGGTGCATCCTAACCATAAGATCTGGGGGACGTGGAAGAACATCAGAATCGAGTTGTGAGGGAACACGAGAAACACACAACAGTTGTGGGGACTATCCCGTAAGCACAGCAGGGGAGGACCACAACACACAAGCGCTAGAAGGTAGGCACAGATTTCCACCTGCAAAGGGAACTCTGGAGGTGCCATCGGACCGGCCGGACTTGCGCAGCCTGGTTAACCGTATTCCGGACTGAGGATCCTGAAGCCTTCAGTAAAGAGGTAGAGACTGCAACCTGGTGTCCTCGTTATTTTCTGCGACCGGCACTGCACCGCACCATCACAGTATCATCACCATTCCCTCCACCTTTATTGTACGCCCCTCAGCAGGGTCACGGACCGGGTCTAGCCACCGTGACAACCCCAGAGAAGAGACTTAGAGGCCCGGTACCGGGTACCCTTCGGCCCTGCGGCAGTGGGGGGCTCTACATAAAAACTTGCCAGTCCAGATGCGACGTCGTCAGTTTCCTGTTATGTTGACTTTTGCAATGACCATCAATAAATCTCAGGGACAGTCCTTGAATATTATAGGAATTTATTTGCCTCTCCCAGTGTTTTCACACAGGCAGTTATGTGGCTTTCTCCAGGGGAAGGAAAAGCCAACAAATAAGGGTCAAAATATTTGAGACACAGAAGCAAGGTAAACTTATTCCTAACATTGACAAATGGTTTACTGTCAACGGACCAAACATTGGGCATGGGCAGGGCCTTGGAGACAGATCCCAAGTGCACTCAACCATGTGAAATAGCTAGTGCTATTCCTCAATCGGATAGCTCTACCTGTTCAATTCCTTTAGGAATAGGGCTATGGGATAGCTCTACCCGTTCACTTTCTTCATGGATAGCGCTATCGGATAGCTCTATCCGAACAGTATTAACTACAGAGCTTTTTCATACACAAGGTAGGAGTAGCAAGAGAGGTACACCAGGTATTTATGTTTGCTATTAGTCTGCACATACGCCAGTCTGGTGCATGGGTACACCCCATTGCGAGGTCAGTCTGCTGCGTGGTTACACCCCATTGCGTGGTTCGTAATCACAGCGCATGCCCGAAGGGCCCGCAATCACTCGTTTCCTTCTATTGTAAATCTTGAATCTTACAAGGACCTTAAGCATAAAAAGGACCTATAAAAACAGGAGAAACGAGCAAAGGTCTAAGGTAGAAAAGCCCACATGCCTGGTGCCAGGGCCATAAAGGGCCTAATAGACTCTCTCTGCTACATGAAAAGACACCAGTATTACTCATACATGATATTGTGTCTGCGCTCAGGAACTTCATGTTCTACCTTTGTATGTTATATACCTTTCTATGCCATTCAGTAATCCAGAATATTTTGTAATCTAAGGCATATCGGATTTTATCACTTATAGGCAGCACGGTGGCTCAGTGGTTAGCACTGTTTCTTGCCTGCATTGGGGTCCTGGGTTCAAATCCCACCATGGACAACATCTGTGTTCGCGTGGGTTTCCTCCCATACTCTAAACACTGATAGTGAATTTTGATTGTGAGCACCAGTGGGGACAGCAATGACGATGCGGAATATGATGGTGCTATATAAGAAATGCATAATATATAATAGTATCACTTCCATAAGCCTTGTACAGTCATGGCCAAAAGTGTTCGAACAATTGAAATTTTTTTTCCAGAAAATAAAGTATTACTGCCAGAAAATTATTCCAATGACGCATGTTTTGTTGTTCACATGTTTATTTTTTGTGTGTGTATTGGAACAACACAAAAAAAATACTGAACTAAAAAAAGCAAATTGGACATAATTTCACACACAACCTCAAAAAAGAGCCTGACAAAATTGTTGGCACTTTTCCAAAATTGTGGCTAAATAACTTTGTTTCAAGCATGTGATGCTCGTTCAACCTCACCTATGGCAAGTAACAGGTGTGGGCAATATGAAAAATGCACCAGAAACCAGATAAAAAAGGGGAGAAGTTTACTTAATCCATGCATTGTTTGTCCCGCAATAACATAACCAAAAAGAAAGTTGGTCAAAAGTAAATTGCACTTGCCATCATAACAGGGATCCCAAAAAGAAAACGGAACTAAGGAGCCAACTAGTGCATATGGTAAAAAAAAACAACAAATTTTATTGAAAAAAATAATTTAATACACAGTGGAAAATAATGAGGAGAAGAGTCATGGAGTGTCACATGGCTAGGAACACATGGGGTCTACAGGCAACAGGTATATATATGTGCATATGACAATGATAGAATAATAATATGGTGGTACATTATCGGTGCTCAAATCACAAGAAAACAATCTTAAATTAAGTAAAGACACTGTAGCTCAGTCACCCATCAGTTCACTCTATACAAAACACTGTTAAACCCCTGAATAGATAGAGATTAAATCAATCATGTCATACAAGCAGTCCATAGGCCGCAAAGGTAAAATGCACAGTTAACAGCCGATAGATAAATGAAGGCAAAGTGCCTGAGTGTATTACCTGACAATGAGGTGTGGCAACCCCAACGTGCGTTTTGCGTTGGCTTCTTTGGGGGTTATGATAACGGGTTTATTAAGTGTTTTGTACAGAGTGAACTGATGGGTGACTGAGCTACAGTGCCTTTACTTTATTTAAGATTGTTTTCTTGTGATTGGAGCACTGATAATTTTTCATTTTTTCACATCCTTATAATCCAGCTTGGGTGATTTGTGGTCACCAGTACTACAGCATTACTTGCCCCATTACATATAACAGATGAACTAGGTTCTATCTGTTTGAGACCATGGTCTTTTTTCAATACATACACATCAGTCACCTTATTCTGCGACTGTCCTTTTTGATGAGAGTAAACTTTTATATTAAATCCATACTTGGCATTGATTTAAATATTCTTGTACCTTCTAACCCCTACTCATTCAATGGACAGGTGGCTTCTCTTTCTCTCTATAGCTTGTGTGCAACATTGAGGCTGAGCTACCGATAGCTCGTGAAGTCTCCTCACCCATGACATTATATGTCATTGATCGGGCACTCTGTGCTATGGCACTTTTAGCACTGATGCATCTTGCTAGGGGTGGCGCTGATATCTTACTTTGCTCTGTACGACAGCTCTACTGCACTGTGCCTCCGTGCACTAGTTCGCTCCTTCCGTTTTCATTTGGGGATCCCCGTGTTCCACACTAAGTTTGGAGGACAGAAAGGGAAGAGAACTGTCTGAGGACTTGAGAAGCAAAATTGTTGAACAATATCAACAATCTCAAGGTTACAAGTCAATCTCCAGAGATCTTGATGTTCCCTTGTCCACAGTGCACTACATAATCAAGAAGTTTAGAAGCCATGGCACTGTAGCTAATCTCCCTGGATGTGGACGGCAGTGAAAAATTGATGAAATATGGCAACGCAGGATAATTTGGATGGTGGATAATCAGCCCCAATCAAGTTCCAAAGAAATTCAAGCTATCCTGCAGACTCAGGGTGCTTCAGTGTCAAGCAAATTCTCGATGTTTGAATGAAATGAAACGCTATGGCAGAAGACCCAGGACGACTCCACTGCTGACACAGAGACATAAAAAAGCTAGACTGCAGTTTACTAAAACGCACGTGAGTAAGCCAAACTCCTTCTGGGAAAGCGTCTTGTGGACAGATGAGACCAAGATGGATCTTTTTGGTAAACCATATAACTGTTTACCAAAAAAAAAGAAAATGAGGCCTACATAGAAAAGAACACAGTTCCTACAGTCAAATATGATGGGGGGTTCAAAGATGTTTTCGGGTTATTTTTCTGCCTCTGGCACAAGAGGCCTTGACTGTGTGCAAGGGATCATGAAATCTAAATATTACCAAAGGATTTTGGGTCGCAATGTAGAGCCCAGTGTCAGAAAGCTGGATTTGTGTCCTAGGTTATGGGTCTTCCAGCAGGACAATGACCCACAAACATACTTCAAGAAGCACCTAGAAATGGTTGGAAGTAAAGCGCTGGAGAATTCTGAAGTGGCCAGCTATGAGTCTGGATCTAAATCCCATTGGATTTTATGATCACCTGTGGAGATCATAAAATTGCTGTTGGGAAAAAGCGCCTTCAAATATGAGCGACCTGGAGCAGTTTGCAAAAGAAGAGTGGTCTAGAATTCCAATTTAGAAGTGTAAGAAGCTTGTTGATGGTTATATGAAGTGATTGATTGCAGTTATTTATTACAAAGAGTGTGCAACCAAATATTAAGTTGATGATGTCAACAATTTTGTCTTGCCTTTTTGTGGGAAATGAAGTCAAAATTGCTTTTTTTCCGTTTTTTTTTTTTTGTATTATTCCAATACACACTAATGAAATAAACGTGTACAACAAAACATGTTTAATTGCAAAAATTTTTGGGGGAGAAATACTTCATTTTCTGGAACAATTTCAAGGGTGTCAACACTTTCATCCATGACTGTAAGTTGGACATCGTATAAGAAGACTATATGGATTGTTGCTGATGTGAGTATAATATAAGAGGGAGTATTTGGGTTGCAGTCACAGTACATAATGACAAGGTGATTCCTCCAATATTGTTTATTTCCATAATCCTGGTTCAAAGCCATGAAGAAACCCTAAAAATAACCCTAAAATTTCAATGTGATTTTTATTTTACAGGTCAACTCCTCAAACACCAGATTTCTGCTATAGGATGAGCAGGTCCTGATCATACACATCCCACAAATTCCATTATTTTTGACCGTTAATGATTTTTGCTGCACGTTCAAACCATTTACATTACCTGATTGTGAAAAGGTAAAATGTGTTGTATAGGATGATCCCTAATTATAGTAATAAAGGCATCCACCTCTCATGACTTTGAGATAGTTATTGTAAGCTGATCGCTATGTTTGGATTGAATCGATTTTATTAGTAGTTCTCTAAGGTAAAATGTATCTTAAAAAAGTGGGACCTTGTGCTGCTGTTATTCTCGCACTGGCAGATCAAACACTTACTAAAAAAAATGTAATGAACTTGTGCAAAGAGGCAAAAAGATGGCTGAAATCAGGCAATCATGCTATATGTATGAAGTCTGCCATAGTTTGCGTAATGTTTGCGAATTATTTGGGGTTGAAAAAGGTCAAATGTGACTATTTCAGATTACTTTTATACTATGAGTATGGGTATTATGAGGGATCCTTCCTCTTTCTGTCTTCACCAGAGACCCCTGCAAGAAAGTTTGGATTCAACATGTCAGATCCAGAGATTGTGGGCTCAGAATAGTCAACAACTAGTAGCAAGACACCTCAGCAATGAATCACAGAAGATTTGTCAAACATAAGCTGTAGGTCAGAACAAGGTGGTCAGCAAGATGATAATCAAACCTAGGAACATAGATGCCAACAGAACCGAGCGTGCAAGCAGAAGTCAAGCCAGAAAGGTGTACAAAGCGGAAATCGAGAATTTGGTAAAATGCTGGGTCAGTGCAAAGGAAGGCAGAAATCCACTAGCTGAAGGCTTCATAAGAGCTTCTGATCTTCATCCAAGGGTCAGGAAGGCTCATTTAAATAGACCATCAGCATCTTTTTCAACCAGATTATTATTTTTTTCAATAAATGGGTGAAAGAGGGAAATTGTTGGGGAGTGATTTTTTTTACAAATGACTTTTCTGTGTGCGTCTATTTCTTTTGACTATGGGGTTAGTAATGGGAGTGTCTGACAGTCACCTACCCCCACAAACCCATTTGCCTGATTGCCAACACACCAGGGCAATCGGGAAGAGATGAGGCTAAGCACCGCAATTGGCTCATCTAATGCGTGTCATTTCTTGGGTGGCTGAAGGCTGCTTATATTAGACTGGGAAGGGGCAAATATCCATAGACCTTCCCAGCCTATTAATATCAGCACAAGGCTGTCTGCTTAGCTTTTGCTGGTTATTATAAATAGGAGGGACCACACATAATTTTTTTAAGGGTCCCCCTTTTTTAATAACCAGGAAAGCTAATTAGACAACTGTGAGCTGATATTAATAGGCTGGGAAGCTCCATTGTTATCGAGTCATTCCAAGTATGATAATATAGGCACACAGCGGTCTGCTTTCCCTTAGCTGGTTGTTAACCCCTTCACCCCCAAGGGTGGTTTGCACGTTAATGACCAGGCCAATTTTTACAATTCTGACCACTGTCCCTTTATGAGGTTATAACTCTGGAACGCTTCAACGGATCTTGGCGATTCTGACATTGTTTTCTCGTGACATATTGTACTTCATGATAGTGGTAAAATTTCTTTGATATAACTTGCATTTATTTGTGAAAAAAACGGATATTTGGCGAAAATTTTGAAAATTTCGCAAATTTCCAACTTTGAATTTTTATGCCCTTAAATCACAGACATATGTCACGCAAAATACTTAATAAGTAACATTTCCCACATGTCTACTTTACATCAGCACAATTTTGGAACCAAATTTTTTTTTGTTAGGGAGTTATAAGGGTTAAAAGTTGACCAGAAATTTCTCATTTTTACAACACCATTTTTTTTTAGGGACCACATCTCATTTGAAGTCATTTTGAGGGGTCTATATGACAGAAAATACCCAAGTGTGACACCATTCTAAAAATTGCACCCCTCAAGGTGCTCAAAACCACATTCAAGAAATTTATTAACCCTTCAGGTGTTTCACAGGAATTTTTGGAATGTTTAAATAAAAATGAACATTTAACTTTTTTCACACAAAATTTATTTCAGCTACAATTTGTTTTATTTTACCAAGGGTAACAGGAGAAAATGGACCCCAAAAGTTGTTGTACAATTTGTCCTGAGTACGCTGATACCCCATATGTGGGGGTAAACCACTGTTTGGGCGCATGGCAGAGCTCGGAAGGAAAGGAGCGCCATTTGACTTTTCAATGCAAAATTGACTGGAATTGACATGGGACGCCATGTTGCGTTTGGAGAGCCCCTGATGTGCCTAAACATTGAAACCCCCCACAAGTGACACCATTTTGGAAAGTAGACCCCCTAAGGAACTTATCTAGATGTGTGGTGAGCACTTTGACCCAACAAGTGCTTCACAGAAGTTTATAATGCAGAGCCGTAAAAATAAAAAATCATATTTTTTCACAAAAATGATCTTTTCGCCCCCATTTTTTAATTTTCCCAAGGGTAAGAGAAGAAATTAGACCACAAAAGTTGTTGTGCAATTTGTCCTGAGTACGACGATACCCCATATGTGGGTGTAAACCATTGTTTGGGCGCAGGGCAGAGCTCGGAAGGGAAGGAGCGCCATTTGACTTTTCAATGCAAAATTGACTGGAATTGAGATGGGACGCCATGTTGCGTTTGGAGAGCCCCTGATGTGCCTAAACATTAAAAACCCCCACAAGTGACACCATTTTGGAAAGTAGACCCCCTAAGGAACTTAACTAGATGTGTTGTGAGAACTTTGAACCCCCAAGTGTTTCACTACAGTTTATAACGCAGAGCCGTGAAAATAAAAATTCCTCTTTTTTTTCACAGAAATGATTTTTTAGCCCCCAGCTTTGTATTTTTACAAGGGTAACATAATAAATTGGACCCCAAAAGTTGTTGTCCAATTTGTCCTGAGTACGCTGATACCCCATATGTGGGGGGGAACCACTGTTTGGGCGCATGACAGAGCTCGGAATGGAAGGAGCGCCGTTTGGAATGCAGACTTAGATGGAATGGTCTGCAGGCGTCACGTTGCATTTGCAGAGCCCCTGATGTACCTAAACAGTAGAAACCCCCCACAAGTGACCCCATATTGGAAATTAGACCCCCCAAGGAACTTATCTAGATGTGTTGTGAAAACTTTGAAGCCCCAAGTGTTTCACTACAGTTTACAACGCAGAGCCGTGAAAATAAAAAATCCTTTTTTTTCCCACAAAACTTATTTTTTAGCCCCCAGTTTTGTATTTTCCCAAGGGTAACAGGAGAAATTGGACCCCAAAAGATGTTGTCCAATTTGTCCTGAGTACGCTGATACCCCATATGTTGGGGTAAACCCCTGTTTGGGCACACGGGAGAGCTCTGAAGGGAAGTAGCACTGTTTTACTTTTTCAACGCAGAATTGTCTGGAATTGAGATCGGATGCCCTGTCCCATTTGGAGAGCCCCTGTTGTGCCTAAACAGTGGAAACCCCCCAATTATAACTGAAACCCTAATCCAAACACACCCCTTACCCTAATCCCAACGGTAACCCTAACCACACCCCTAACCCTGACACACCCCGAACCCTAATCCCAACCCTATTCCCAACCGTAAATGTAATCCAACCCCTAACCCTAACTTTAGCCCCAACCCTAACTGTAGCCTTAACCCTAGCCCCAACCCTAGCCCTAACCCTAACCCTAGCCCTAACCCTAGCAATAACCCTAGCCCTAACCCTAGCCCTACATTTTTTTTATTTTTCCCTAACTAAGGGGGTGATGAAGGGGGGTTTGATTTACTTTTATAGCGGGTTATTTAGTGGATTTTTATGATTGGCAGCCGTCACACACTGAAAGACGCTTTTTATTGCAAAAAATATTTTTTGCGTTACCACATTTTGAGAGCTATAATTTTTCCATATTTGAGTCCACAGAGTCATGTGAGGTCTTGTTTTTTGCGGGACAAGTTGACGTTTTTATTGGTAACATTTTCGGGCACATGACATTTTTTGATCGCTTTTTATTCCGATTTTTGTGAGGCAGAATGATCAAAAACCAGCTATTCATGAATTTCTTTTGGGGGAGGCGTTTATACCGTTCCCCCTTTGGTAAAATTGATAAAGCAATTTTATTCTTCGGGTCAGTACGATTACAGCGATACCTCATTTATATCATTTTTTTATGTTTTGGCGCTTTTATACGATAAAAGCTATTTTATAGAAAAAATAATTATTTTGGTATCGCTTTATTCTCAGGACTATAACTTTTTTATTTTTTTGCTGATGATGCTGTATGGCGGCTCGTTTTTTGCGGGACAAGATGACGTTTTCAGCGGTACCATGGTTATTTATATCTGTCTTTTTGATCGCGTGTTATTCCACTTTTTGTTCGGCGGTATGGTAATAAAGCGTTGTTTTTTGCCTCGTTTTTTTTTTTTTTCTTACGGTGTTTACTGAAGGGGTTAGCTAGTGGGGCAGTTTTATAGGTTGGGTCGTTACGGACGCGGCGATACTAAATATGTGTACTTTTATTGTTTTTTTTTTTTATTTAGATAAAGAAATGTATTTATGGGAATAATATATATATATTTTTTCTTTATTTAGGAATTTATTTTTTATTTATTTTTTTACACATGTGGAAAAAATTTTTTTTTACTTTGTCCCAGGGGGGGACATTACAGATCGGTGATCTGACAGTGTGCACAGCACTCTGTCAGATCACCGATCTCACTTAGAGTGCAGCAGGCTTACCAGCGCCTGCTCTGAGCAGGCACTCGGTAAGCCACCTCCCTCCCTGCAGGACCCGGATGCCGTGGCCATCTTGGATCCGGGACCTGCGGCGAGGAGGGAGGTAGGAGACCCTCGGAGCAACGCGATCACATCGCGTTGCTGCGGGGGTCTCAGGGAAGCACGCAGGGAGCCCCCTCCCTGCGCGATGCTTCCCTATACCGCCGGTACACCGCATGTTTGATCGCGGTGTGCTGGGGGTTAATGTGCCGGGGGCGGTCCGTGATCGCTCCTGGCACATAGTGCTGGATGTCAGCTGCGATATGCAGCTGACACCTGGCCGCGATCGGCCGCGCTCCCCCCGTGAGCGCGGCCGATCGCGTATGACGTACGTCAGATGTCAGAAAGGGGTTAAAAATAGGGGGACCTCGTCATTTTTTTTAATATAAATAATGTATTTTTTTAATAGGTTAAAAAAAGCTAAACAGCCTTTAGTGCCACATGAAAGGGTGCTAGTTTATTTTATGTAGGGGGCTTTACATTTTTGAAAAGGAAAATTGGAACCAGCTCACCACATCCTGCGTTATGTAGTCCAGTATGCACGGAATGACGTTCTGACCAAAACGTGAAGCACAGAGACAAGTAAAAAAAATTCCAGCTTCTGGCAGCAATCCATAAAATCAAGGCCTTGAGGAAGAACGCTGTTTGCGTTCGAAACGCGTCACCATGTTGTTTCCTGTTCCCCGCAGTGTGACATGACATTTTTGGAATTTTAAAGTGTCTTCAATAAAGGATTTTCATATTTTTATTGATTCTTCCAGAATCTAAAATTCTTTTTCTACTTGGCTTTACATTTCTACATAACATCTATCTATCTCTTTATTCTGATGGTTCTGGCTGTGAATTTACTGTACTTGGCTGATGCTTGCCGTGATTTTTTTTTTCTAAGTTCGATCTGAGCTGAGAAAAAACTCGCAAATGAGCACTGATTCATTATTTACATTGGTCAGAGTTCAATCTGATGCTTCCTTCCATTGCACTTCTTCGTATTATATGCCAGTGTGAGCAAGCCCTAATGCAAACACTGTCTTAGTAACTTTAACCCCTTAACAACCGCCGATACGCCTTTTAACGGCGGCCGCTAAGGGTACTTAAACCACAGCGCCGTTAATTAACGGCGCTGTGGAAAAAGTGAATAGCACCCCCCAGAGTCGGATTTTCTCTGGGGTCTCGGTTGCCGAGGGTAGCCGAGACCCCAGAGAACATGATTCGGGGGGGTTTTACCGACCCCCGAGTTGCGATCGCCGGTAATTAACCGTTTACCGGCTGTCGCAACAAAAAAAAAAAAAACGCGATTTGCCTTTTAATTTCTCTGTCCTCCGATGTGATCGCACATCGGAGGACAGAGAAATGTGGTCCCCAATGGCCCCCAATAGCCCCCCGATACTTACCTACCTCCCCTGGTGCTCCTCGTGGCTCCCGATGGGCGCCGCCATCTTTTTTCCGGGAAAAAATGGCGGGCGCACGCGCAGTACGCCCGCCGCCCGGCACCCGTTAGATCTTTGGGGTCTCGGCTGCCGGGGGTAGCCGAGACCCCAAAGAACATGATCGGGGTCGGTTTGCACCGACCCCTGCTTTGCGATCGCCGGTAATTAACAGTTTACCGGCGACCGCAAAAAAAAAAAAAAAGCGATCAGTTATTTCTCTGTCCTCTGATGTGATCGCACATCAGAGGACAGAGAAATAGGGGGATTCGGGGACCCTAACATACTCACCTGGTGTCCCTGGGTCCTCCTGTGTCTCCTCTTGCTGGACGGCTTCTTCGTCGGGAAAGAAAATGGCGGGCGCATGCGCAGTGCGCCCGCCATCTGCTGCCATCTGCCGGCCGGCAGGAGAAGACGAGTTGGGGCTAAAATTAGGGTTAGGGTTAGGGTTAGGGTTAGAGTTAGGGTTAGAGTTAGGGTTAGGGTTAGGGTTAGAGTTAGGGTTAGGGTTAGAGTTAGGGTTAGGGTTAGAGTTAGGGTTAGGGTTAGGGTTAGAGTTAGGGTTAGGGTTGGGGCTAAATTTAGGGTTAGGGTTAGGGCTAGGGTTAGGGTTAGGCTACTTTCACACTAGCGTTTTTTGGCTTCCGTCGCAATGCGTCGTTGGAGAAAAAACGCATCCTGCAAAAGTGCTTGCAGGATGCGTCTTTCTCCATTGGCTTGCATTAGCGACGCATTGCGACGGATTGCCACATGTCGCATCCGTCGTGCGACGGATGCGTCGTGCTTTGGCGGACCATCGACACAAAAAAAAATACATGTAACTTTTTTGTGCGACGTGTCCGCCATTTCCGACCGCGCATGCGTGGCCGGAACTCCGCCCCCGCCTCCCCGCACCTCACAATGGGGCAGCGGATGCGTTGAAAAAACAGCATCCGCTGCACCCGTTGTGCGGCGCTTAGAACGCTAGCGTCGGTACGTCGGCCCGACACACTGCGATGGGCCGAGTACGACGCTAGTGTGAAAGTAGCCTTAGGCTTCTTTCACACTTGCGTCGGTACGGGGCGGTCGCAATGCGTCGGCCCGACGTACCGACGCACGTTGTGAAAATTGTGCACAACGTGGGCAGCGGATGCAGTTTTTCAACGCATCCGCTGCCCAGTCTATGTCCTGGGGAGGAGGGGGCAGAGTTACGGCCACGCATGCGCGGAAATGGCGGATGCGACGTACAAAAAAAAGGTTACATTGAACTTTTTTTGTGACGACGGGGGCTAAAGTTATGGTTAGGGTTGGGGCTAAAGTTAGGGTTGGGGCTAAAGTTAGGGTTAGAGTTGGGATTAGGGTTTGGATTAGGGTTGGGATTAGTGTTACGTTTGGGATTAGGGTTGGGATTAGGGTTAGGGTTGGGATTAGGGTTAGGGGTGTGTTGGATTTAGGGTTTTGATTAGGGTTATGGTTAGGGTTGAGATTAGGGCTGTTTTGGGGTTAGGGTTGTGATTATCGTTAGGGTTGTCATTAGGATTATGGATCGGGTTGAGATTAGGGTTAGGGGTGTGTTGGAGTTAGGGTTGGAGTTATAATTTGGGGGTTTCCACTGTTTAGGTACATCAGGGGGTCTCCAAACACGACAGCCAATTTTGCGCTAAAAAAGTCAAATGGTACTCCCTCCCTTCTGAGCTCTGCCGTGCGCCCAAACAGTGGTTTACCCCCACATATGGGGCATCAGCGTACTCGGGATAAATTGGACAACAACTTTTGGGGTCCAATTTCTCCTGTTACCCTTGTGAAAATAAAAACTTGGGGGCCAAAAATCTTTTTTGTTGGAAAAAAAAATATTTTTTTATTTTCACTACTCTGCATTATAAACTTCTGTGAAGCACTTGAGCTTTCAAAGTTCTCACCACATATCTAGATAAGTTCCTTAGGGGGTCTAGTTTCCAAAATTTGGTCACTTGTGGGGGTTTCTACTGTTTAGGTACATCAGGGGCTCTGCAAACGCAACATAACACCCACAGACAATTCTATCAAAGTCTGAATTCCAAAATGGCCCTCCTTCTCTTCCGAGCTCTGCCGTGTGCCAAAACAGTGGTTTACCCCCACATATGGGGTACCAGAATACTCAGGACAAATTGGAGAACAAATATTGGCATCCAATTTCTCTTGTTACCTTTGTGAAAATAAAAATTTGGAGGCTAAAAAAATCTTTTTTGTGGGAAAAAAAATATTTTTTATTTTCACTACTCTGCATTATAAACTTCTGTGAAGCACTTGGGCATTCAAAGTTCTCACCACATATCTAGATAAGTTCCTTGGGGGGTCTATTTTCCAAAATGGGGTCAGTTGTTGGGGGTTTCTACTGTTTAGGTACATTAGGGGTCTGCAAACGCAACATAACGCCCGCACACAATTCTATCAAAGTCTGCATTCCAAAATGCCGCTCCTTCCCTTCCGAGCTCTGCCGTGCGCCCAAACAGTGGTTTACCCCCACATATTGGGTACCAGCATACTCAGGACAAATTGGACAACAACTTTTGGGGTCCAATTTCTCTTGTTACCCTTGTGAAAATAAAAACTTGGGGGCTAAAAAATCTTTATTGTTAAAAAATATATATTTTTTATTTTCACGACTCTGCATTATAAACTTCTGTGATGCACTTGGGCATTCAAAGTTCTCACTACACATCTAGATAAGTTCCATGGGGGGTCTAGTTTCCAAAATGGGGTCACTTTTGGGGGGTTTCTACTGTTTAGGCACATCAGGGGCTCTCCAAACGCGACATGGCGTCCGATCTCAATTCCAGTCAATTTTGCATTGAAAAGTCAAATGGCGCTCCTTTGCTTCCGAGCTCAGCCATGCGCCCAAACAGTGGTTTACCCCCACATATGGGGTGTCGGCGTACTCAAGACAAATTGTACAACAACTTCTGGGGTCCATTTTGTCCTGTTACCCTTGGTAAAATTTGGAGGCAAAAAGATCATTTTTGTAGAAAAAATGCGATTTTTTTATTTTCACGGCTCTACGTTATAAACTTCTGTGAAGCACCTGGGGGTTTAAAGTGCTCACCACACATCTAGATAAGTTCCTTAAGGGGTCTAGTTTCCAAAATGGTGTCATATGTGGGGGGTCTCTACTGTTTAGGCACATCAGCGGCTCTCCAAACGTGACATGGCGTCCGATCTCAATTCCAGCCAATTCTACATTGAAAAAGTAAAACGACACTCCTTCTCTTCCAAGCTCTGCGGTGCGCCCAAACAGTGGTTTACCCCCATATATGGGGTATCGACGTACTCAGGAGAAATTGCACAACAACTTTTGTGGTCTAATTTCTCCTGTTACCCTTGTGAAAATAAGAATTTGTGGGCGAAAAAATCATTTTTGTGAAAACAAATGCGATTTTTTATTTTCACGGCTCTACGTT
Source organism: Ranitomeya variabilis (assembly GCF_051348905.1). Taxonomy (NCBI): domain Eukaryota; kingdom Metazoa; phylum Chordata; class Amphibia; order Anura; family Dendrobatidae; genus Ranitomeya; species Ranitomeya variabilis. Next base: position 91,033,053 of record NC_135236.1, read on the forward strand.
ATAAACTTCTGTGAAGCACTTGGGGGTTCAATGTGCTCACCACACATCTAGATAAGTTCCTTGGGGGGTCTAGTTTCCAAAATGGTGTCACTTGTGGGGGGTTTCCACTGTTTAGGCACATTAGGGGCTCTCCAAACGCGACATGGCGTCCGATCTCAATTCCAGCCAATTCTGCATTGAAACAGTCAAACGGTGCTCCTTCACTTCCAAGCTCTGCGGTGCGCCCAAACAGTGGTTTACCTCCACATATGGGGTATCGGCGTACTCAGGAAAAATTGCACAACAAAATTTGTGGTTAAATTTCTGTTTTTACACTTGTGAAAATTAAAAAAAATGGTTCTGAAGTAAAATGTTTGCAAAAAAAAGTTAAATGTTCATTTTTTTCTTCCACATTGTTTTAGTTCCTGTGAAGTACGTAAAGGGTTAATAAACTTCTTGAATGTGGTTTTGAGCAGCTTGAGGGGTGCAGTTTTTAGAATGGTGTCACACTTGGTTATTTTCTATCATATAGACCCCTCAAAATCACTTCAAAGGTGATGTGGTCCCTAAAAAAAACATGGTGTTGTAAAAATGAGAAATTGCTGGTCAACTTTTAACCCTTATAACTCCCTAACAAAAAAAAAAATTGTTTCCAAAATTGTGCTGATTTAAAGTAGACATGTGAGAAATGTTATTTATTAACTATTTTTTGTGACATATCTCTCTGATTTAAGGGCATAAAAATACAAAGTTTGAAAATTGCAAAATTTTAAAAATTTTCGCCATATTTCCATTTTTTTCATAAATAATTGCAAGTAATATCGAAGAAATGTTACCACTAACTTGAAGTACAACATGTCACAAAAAAACAATCTCAGAATCAGCGGGATCCGATAAAGCGTTCCAGAGTTATAACCTCTTAAAGTGACAGTGGTCAGAATTGTAAAAATTGGCTCGGTCATTAAGTACCAAATTGGCTCTGTCACTAAGGGGTTAAAGTGAACTCACCATAGAAACAGATGGTAACCCAATTTTAACCAACAGCCCATTTAATAACATTGACTGACTTTTGATGTATTTTAAAAAAAAAAATGTGCAAAGCTTATACCAAGTCATGTGTGATCAGTAGTGTTGAGCGATACCTTCCGATATCGGAAAGTATCGGTATCGGAAAGTATCGGCCGATACCGTCAAAGTATCGGATCTAATCCGATACCGATACCCGATCCCAATGCAAGTCAATGGGACGAAAATATCGGAATTAAAATAAACCCTTTCTTTCCTTGTAGGTTAATTCTACATGAAGGAAAACAACTAAGAATAATGTAGGATGTATTGGGGGAGGTGGCGGAGACATTAAAGGCACAGAGGTTTAGCCCAATCAAATAGAATAGCAGGATTTTTATTTTTTTTTATGACGTTCGGCGTTAGAAAGATTTTGACTATGTTATTTTTTTTTTTGTCAGATATTGATGTTTCACTACTTCCACGCCCTTCACCTTCTTTTTAACTTCTCCCACACTTTCTTCTTCATTATCCTCATCATCAGCTTCTTTGACATCAACTTCTTCACCTTATTCATCTTCTTCTTCATCTTCTACCTATTATTTTTTTTGTTACATTGTTCATATTCTTTTTATTTTACTATTATCTTCTTCATATTCAACTTCTTCATCATATTCTTATTTGTGACAGGCATTCCCGTAGTTGTTATCTATAAAAGTTTGAAGATTACACCTTCCGTTCTGCCTGTCACAAAACAGTTACATTTGTCCGCGTTCAGTTTGGCCTGCAGCATCAGGCTTTATCCAGGGGCACCACGAGGAGGAACGGACTCACCCCCATACACTGCTTAGTCTTCTTCTGCTTATAATTTAGATAATATCTTTTGCTCTGATATTTAATCTTATGCTTAATGCTCTTCTGCTCTTTGTTCTGCAGCCTCTTGTTCTTCTGCTTCTCGGTCTTCCAGGTCGTCGTCGTCTCCAGGGTCGTCGTCTCCGGGGTCGTCGTCATCGGGGTGGTCTTCAGGGTCATCGTCTCCAGGGTCGTCGTCATCTCAGTGGTTGTCGTCTCTGGTGTCGTCGTCATCTTAGGGGTGGTCTTCCGGGTCATCGTCTTTAGGGTCTTGAACTTGGAAATGTAGCAGAAGGTACAAGTAGGCTGAGAAAATGCCGAGAAACAGCTGATGGAACTGGAACTCGGATGGCTACCCGAAGGTCCAAGAGCCAATGGAACTACCGAGGACCAGCTGACGTTACTGGAACCCGGTTACTAAGCAGGAAGTACCCGTGCTGAAAGCACTACCAAGGACCACCTGACGTTGGTGAAACTCAGATACCCAGAGGGAGGCACCTAAGCCAAAGGCTCTGCCCGGAACCAGCTGACGGTACTGGAACCAGGATGGGGAGCAGAAGGTACAAGAGCAAAAGACACTGCCGAGAACCAGCTGACGGTACTGGAACCCGGATGGGTAGCCGAAGGTCCAAGAGCCAATGGAACTACTGAGGACCAGCTGACGTTACTGGATCCCGGTTACTAAGCAGGAGGTATCCGTGCTAAAAGCACTACCAAGGACCACCTGACGTTGGTGGAACTCAGATACCCAGAGGGAGGCACCTAAGCCAAAGGCTCTGCCCGGAACCAGCTGACGGTACTGGAACCAGGATGGGGAGCAGAAGGTACAAGAGCAAAAGACACTGCCGAGAACCAGCTGACGGTACTGGAACCCGGATGGGTAGCCGAAGGTCAAAGAGCCAATGGAACTACCGAGGACCAGCTGACGTTACTGGAACCCGGTTACTAAGCAGGAGGTACCCGTGCCTGAAAGCACTACCAAGGACCACCTGACGTTGGTGGAACTCGGATACCCAGAAGGAGGCACCTAAGCCAAAGGCTCTGCCCGGAACCAGCTGACGGTGCTGGAACCAGGATGGGGACCTATTCAAGCTTGTCTTCCTAGAGCCCCAACTAGCGGTGTTGGAGCAAAGGGTCAGCAGGGGGAGCAGAGTGTAGGCCGAAGCCTGCACTGGAGGCATTTGTAGGTCTGTTGTGTCTGCATGGCATTTGCAGGACACGTTGCCGGCTACACAGCAGGGGAACAGCTGGCGGTGCTGAACCCCACTGACACATTGGCTGGTGTTTTTCTCTGTGCAGCTAGCAGTACCAACTGGCGGTGTTAGAGCCCAGGATCTGCAGGGGGAGCAGAGTGTAGGCCGAAGCCTAATTGAACCAATTTTAAAGGTAACCTTTAACCCCCCCTCAGGGGTTACAAACTAGAAGAGCCACGCCTTATGCAGCAGTAGTGCTGCACAAGTCAAAGGTTGCTCTTTTAATTTTTCTCCTTGCACACGCTGAATGAAACACGTATAACATTTAGCCCTTTATACAGTCAAACTGTGTTGGAGGCGAGAGTTCCCTTCGTAATGAGACGCAGCACAGATGTCAAAAATCCCACCTTGGTGCTGGGCGCGGCTTCCTGAGCGTTGTTATTTGCTGTACAGGAGTCTGCGCTGTCGTGTTATCCCTTGGCCTTGCGCTGTTAGCGCTGCCCATCTTCTGACATAATTTAATGTCGGCCGTTGCGGTTCGCGATGACCATGAATCCCAGCCCCGCAGTGTCTTTACATAGTTAAAACACTGCGGGGCTGGGATTCATGGCCTGGCGCAGTACATAGGTTCGCCTCTCGCTCGTGTCCTTACACCTGCTACAGACTGTGCGGCGTCAGCTGATTCCTTATCGCATGCCACGGCCATGAAGCCGCACAGTCTGAAGAAGGCGGAAGGAGATGAGGGACAGGCGAACATATGCACTGCTCATGCCCATCAATCACACCCTCGCAGTCAAAATAAATAAGACACCGAGGGGCATTGTGTGGGTCAGGGCGGCCGCAGAGGCACAGCCAGCCAAATAATGATGCCAGAAGACGGGCAGCGCTACCAAGGGGGTTGCAGCGTGTCATTACAAAGGAAAGTCACACCTCCGGGACGGTTAAATGGTCACAGAGGACACATTTTTGACGTGTTCAGTTCCACATGTGCAAGGAGAATAAGTTTATGAGCCACCTTGCACACATGCAGCATTACCGCTGTACAAGGTGGCTGTAAAACATACAAACGCCTGGGGGAGGGGGGACAGGTTCCCTTCAATTTCAGTTCTTGTGTCTGCGTGGCTGTTGCAGGACACGTTGCCGGCAGGGGAACAGCTGGCGGTGCTGAACCCCACTGACACATTGGCTGGTGTTTTTCTCTGTGCAGCTAGCAGTACCGGGCGCCAACTGGCTGTGTTAGAGTCCAGGGTCAGCAGGAGGAGGAGAGGGAGCAGAGTGTAGGCCGAAGCCTGCACTGGCGGCAGCTTTGTGTCTGCGTGGCTGTTGCAGGACACGTTGCCGGCTACACAGCAGGGGAACAGCTGGCGGTGCTGAACCCCACTGACACATTGGCTGGTGTTTTTCTCTGTGCAGCTAGCATTACCGGGCACCAACTGGCGGTGTTAGAGCCCAGGGTCAGCAGGAGGAGAGGGAGCAGAGTGTAGGCCGAAGCCTGCACTGGCGGCAGCTTTGTGTCTGCGTGGCTGTTGCAGGACACGTTGCCGGCTACACAGCAGGGGAACAGCTGGCGGTGCTGAACCCCACTGACACATTGGCGAGGTGTTTTTCTCTGTGCAGCCAGCACTTCGGGGCACCAACTGGCGGTGTTAGAGCCCAGGATCTGCAGGGGGAGCAGAGTGTAGGCCGAAGCCTAATTGAACCAATTTTAAAGGTAACCTTTAACCCCCCCTCAGGTGTTACACACTAGAAGAGCCACGCCTTATGCAGCAGTAGTGCTGCAGAAGTGAAAGGTTGCTCTTTTAATTTTGTTCCTTGCACATGCTGAATGAAACACGTACAACATTTTGGCCCTTATACAGTCAATCTGTCTTGGAGGCAGGAGTTCCCTTCGTAATGAGACGCAGCACAGCTGGCAAAAATACCACCTTGGTGCTTGGCGCGGCCTCCTGAGCATCGCATTTTGATGTACAGGAGTCTGCGTTGTTGCGTTATCCCTTGGCCATGCGCTGCCCGTCTTCTGACATCATTTCATGTCGGCTGGTGCGGTTCGCGATGCCCATGAATCCCAGCCCCGCAGTGTCTTTACAGTGTTTCACACTGCGGGGCTGGGATTCATGGCCTGGCGCAGTACATATGTTCGCCTCTCGCTCGGGTCCTTACACCTGCTTCAGACTGTGCGGCGCCAGCTGATCCCTTATGGCATGCCACGGCCATGAGGCCGCACAGTGTGAAGAAGGCGGAAGGAGATAAGTGCCAGGCGAAGATATGCACTGCTCATGCCCGTCAATCACACCCTCGCAGTTAAAATAAATAAGTGTTGTGAAATTGGATTTTGGGCTCCCCCGGTGGCCACTGGTGGAATTGAACTTGTGTGCATCATCCCCTCTGTTCACCTGTTCCCATCAGGATGTGGGAGTCGCTATTTAACCTTGCTCCTCTGTCACTTCCATGCCGGTCAACATTGTAATCAGAAGCCTTTCTGTGCATGTTCCTGCTACCAGACAACTTCCAGCTAAGTCGGACTTTTGTCCTTGTTTGTTTTTTGCATTTTGTTCCAGTTCACAGCTGCAGTTTCGTTTCTGTGTCTGGAAAGCTCTTGTGATCTGAAATTGCCACTCTGATGTTATGAGTTAATACTAGAGTCTTAAAGTAATTTCAGGATGGTGTATTGATAGGGTTTTCAGCTGACCATGAAAGTACCCTTTCTGTCTTCCTGCTATCTAGTAAGCGGACCTCGATTTTGCTAAACCTATTTTCATACTACGTTTGTCATTTTCATCTTAAATCACCGCCAATATATGTGGGGGCCTCTGTCTGCCTTTCGGGGAAATTCCTCTAGAGGTGAGCCAGGACTATATTTTCCTCTGCCAGGATTAGTTAGTCCTCCGGCCGGCGCTGGGCGTCTAGGGATAAAACGCAGGCTACGCTACCCGGCTACTGTTAGTTGTGCGGCAGGTTTAGTTCATGGTCAGTTTAAGTTTCCATCCTTCCAAGAGCTAGTTCCTATGTATGCTGGGCTATGTTCTCTTGCCATTGAGAACCATAACAGTTTGACCGGCCCACAAAGGGTTAAATTAATTGGCAGAGAAAGGAGAGAAAAAAGAAGTCTGCTGAAAAATTTTTTTTTTTTTTTTTTTTCCCTTCAGTTCTGAGTGTGCTTTCAATTGAATCACTTGCAAGTCTGCCTATATTGCAGCCTTCCTCTCTCTCTCTCCTTCTAATCCTGGAATGGCTCTGTGTTCACCTGTTTAAAA